>NW_023494796.1:33608811-33796311 GCF_904425465.1 Colossoma macropomum | reverse complement strand
AAGAAGGAGAAGAAGAAAAGGAAAAAAATAAACTGAAAATAGAGGGAGAAGGAGCTTTTTTTCTGCGTTTCCCAAAGTCCTACAGGATTGGCACAAATGTCAGCATTACAGCAAATTTCAGGCAAACTGTGATCTCCTGCAAGTTCCACTTTCCAAATAGCCGCAGATGCCAGCGAGGTAAGTACAAATTCATGTCTGGCTGACTATAAAGGACGTCTAAATAGGTCAACCATTTTAGGCACTTTTTGCTGTGTTTTAACTGAACCCCTCCACTTTTTCCGAGGGCAGAATGCTTCAGAAGAGTACGCAAAGCACACCGAGTCCCACCTGCTGCTCACCGTTATTCTTATTTAACCGTTCTTAATGCGCTACAGCCTCAGTTACAACCTGCCTATGACGTGGGTGAACAGAGAGCCTCCTCTGTGGCTTTCTTGGCTCAGAATAAAGCTTGCGTGTGGGCTGCATCACCACACGCTGACAGATCAAGCTGGTTTCCCCTGGTCACTCCCAGCCCCCTGCAGCGGAGCCAATATCAACAGACTGCGGCTCCGTTCGCCATCGACTTCCCCACATTAAGCCCGACGGCTTCCCCGCATAATTTGCGCTGGGACTGGCAGGTCTTGATTATTTTGGGCAGCCTGGGCTCCTCCAGCTGATCTGTGCGAAGACAACTGCACGAAAGCAACCCAAAGGCACCACGGTGCCTCCCCAGTCGAGGTATTTCTGAACAGCTTTTACAGTATATAGACGCTCCGTCACAGCTCCCTCACAAATGTCATGGCCAAAAGTATTAGGACACCTGGCCAAGCTTTATGAGCTTGTTGGATGTCCCATTCCAAATCATGGACATTAATACGGAGTTGCCCTTTGTTTTTGTATGCTGTAGCATTAACATCACCCTCTACTGGAACTAAGGGCCCCAGCCCATCATCCCTCCTCCACCAAACTTTACTCTCGGCACTGCATTCCGGTAGGCAGTGTTCTCCTGGCATCCACCAAACCCAGATTTGTCCAGATAGTGAAGCGTAATACAACACGTTTCCACTGCTCCAGAGTCCAGTGTTATATTAAGGTACTGATGTAATCACATAAAGAATCAAACACAGGGCCCTGAACTAAATGCTAAACAATTGTTTCAGCCCTAATAGAAAGTAGTGTAAAGTTGCAGCAGTAGCCTTAGTTCAGTTAAATCAGAGGTCGACAACCCAAAAGAGCCATTTTGTCCTTCCAACAAAAATCAATCCACCTTGGGAGAAACAATGTTGTATGTCCATTTTACCAGTTTGGCTGTAAATGTGTCTCAGTATGTGCTGATGTACTAGTATAGACTAACAAATATAATGTAAACAAAAACACAGACTCACTTTGCTCTGCTTTAAGCTTTAGCTCAGCTATAGCTGCTTTTCTCGCATCTCCAGCAGGAAACTTTTCCCAAAAGTAGATCAGTTTCTTGTAAAAATGTCTCTCAATGTTCAGCTTTTTATGAGGCTGAAGTCGCTTCTCATTCTCCAGCCTCTTGTTCGAATTCTCCCATTCCACCTTAGATGATGCCTGAGGTGCCAGAGTGTAACTGCTGCACCATTTAAGGTGGAATGGAAAAGTTTGAATGAGAAGCTGGCGAATAAAAAACTGACTTCAGCTTTGTGACTTTTTAGTGTTTGTCAGTTTCTTGTTGCAGATTAAACGTATCAGGAAACCAGCTGGAGTGACTATAAACACAAATCAGTCCATTCATCTCCAAATTATTGATGTTCATCTTAAATCTCTCTCTTTGCCGTTTCATTAGCTACTAGCTAGGTGAGACTGTTGTCTGTGTTGCTATGGTGACCAGCAGTCTGCGCTGATCTTCAGGGTTAAAGGGTGAATCAGCAGTTCTACATTAACTCCAGAGTTTAAGACCATTTATTGTTAAACTGTGTTGAACGATCAGCAGAGCTTTATTTTACTGTAAAGGAGGATTATTTTATTTTTACCTACAAATCTGATTCTGCTGTGGAGCCGTCTAGTATTGTGGCTTCAACAAAGTTGTTAAAAAGTTTCATCTATCACAGTCTAACAATAGTAGGCTACAGTAACAGTAGACCATAGGCTAAATTCAAGTGCCCCTTAATTAAGTTCCCTTTATTAAGTCCTTGTATGTTTGTATACAGCTGAGATCTATTATATCCCACCTACACCCTGCTTGGTGAGTACTTTGTGATATTTGAGTGTTTTTTATATTCCTGCTGCTGTGACAATGCAATTTCCCTCAGGATCAAAAGTTCCTTCTGTTTTTTTTCTTTTATCTGTTCTTTCTGTTGTACAGAAGGATATATGAGAAAGTGAAAGCCTCTAAAATCTGGTCAATATATCTAGTATTTCTCATCATGAGACTGTTTATAGACTGAATATTATACGATTATTTAACCTGTTTCTATACGTTTCTACTTGTTTTAAGTCATTTTATTTAGGGAAAGTGTCTTATTCCACTGGCAGCTTGATTTATATGTTTAATTTCTTTTTATTCTTGAAATAAGCAGAATTATTTGCATTACTTCCCAAAACAAGAAAATTATTCCAATAGAATGAGACACTTTGACTACATAAGATTGACTGAAAACAAATAAAGTAGACAGAAATTACCTACATAATGTTATAATATTCTTACAACAAGTTTCATAAAGACAAATATTATTAATATTGACTGGATTTAGATGTTATTTTTTGCAATGTTTCTTCATCCTATGTTAACACCGTAAGCTTTCGCCATTTTCTTATTTTAAGAGGGCATTTATAGGCTGAAAAAGTGCAATGATACCAAACAAAGTTGACAAGAAACGAGCTTGTTTATTGTCTCTGCTTTAAGCCGACTTCTCTGTGATGTCACCACATTACTTGCCATGCTGGAACAAGTTATTGGAGAAAACTGAATCGGCGGTTTTTCCAGCTACTATTGGTGATCTATTGATAAGATGTTTCTTTTCTTCCTCTTGCATGCCAACATATGCCTCCCATGACACTGTCGTCCCACAATACCCCTGCTGATGGCTAAGGAGTCTGATCACACCTTAGAGGTCTGCAATAAACTAGGGAATGAACAGATGACAAAGTCGATGACTCTGATTATGAAAAATGTTGTGTTCCTTTATAGCAGCAAAATATTTACTACAAAAAGCACTTTATATCATTTGTATGACCCAAAATATTGCAATATTCTGCAGGAAATGTTGGGTGCAATATGATTTCTATTGTTTCCAGGCATTGCAAAAGAAAAAATTGTGGACACATGTTGAAATGGAAGATACAGAAGGAAAAAAGCCAAAAAATGGCATAATGATTAGATTATTAGACTAACTGAATTATTATAAGTGATTATAGAAATGATAAGTAGCTGGGGCTCTAGAATAAACTAGATTCTAAGAAACAATGCACCATGCTCTATTCACGCCTTATTGGGATTTACCAGAATATGAAAAAAAGATCATATGCAGGTACAGTTTGGGCGCCCCTGGACAAATTAGAGGTTTTGTTGAAGTGAAAAATACGTTAATTTATTTTTATGTTTATTTTAGTGCACACTTACTGTTTATTTCTTAAACTTATCATACGGGAAATAAAATAAAATATGGCCTGTACAAATATTATTATATCGCTGCTGTCGGAACAAAACCTTGTATTTGCATTTTTGTCATTTTCCAGTTTTTGACATAATTTGGAAATACTTGTTACTCTTTACATTGTATGTAAATTTCATGATGAATGGACTAAAATAAACGGCCCAAAATGACTTGGAAGGATGTCTGGTTCCATTGACTTACATTAAAAGTAAACTATGTTTCTTCTCCTGTAAAGTCACCATTTCGGAGATACGAGGTTTTATTATATATTATATTATAGATATTAGTCCATGTCTGGAAAATGATGACATGTCCACTCCAGGTGAGGAAAGAGGACTTGCCCCAGGTGGAGGAGTTAAAGTATCTCAGGGTCTTGTTCACAAGTGATGGGAAGAGGGATGGTGAGACTGGCCGCAGGCTGGGTCAGGCGGCAGCAGTAATGCGGTCACTATCCCGGACTGCAGTGGTGAAGAGGGAGCTGAGACATAAGGCAAAGCTCTCTGTTTACTGGTCCGTCTACATCCCGACCCTCACCTGTGGTCATGAGCTTTGAGTAATGACCAAAAGAATGAGATCACAGATACAAGCATTGGAAATGAGCTTTCTTTGCAGGGTGGCTGGCTACACTCTACTGACAAGGCAAGGAGCTCGGTCATCTGTTCAGGTTTACCAGGCACAGTCTACTGTGACGAGACCCTGGGGTCATTCTAGGACCTGCTGGAGGGATTATATCTCCAAGTTGGCCCCCAGAATGAGCTGGAGGAAGTTGCGGGGGTCGTGTAGGATTCTCTACTCTCCCAAATGCTACCGAGACCCCGTCTGGACTAAGTAGTTAAAGATGAAGATGATGTTACTATATTTTATATATTTTATGTTTTTTTTTTTTTTTCCAACTCAGCCAATTTATATAAATTGTGCACTAAAATTTGAAAAAATGCCATATTACACACAAGTTTGCTCCCTTTAGAGGATGTGTACTGATTTTCAGATTATGCATGTGGCTGTAGATCATATTGACCACACTGCAGGTGGATTCCAGGCCTTTACATTAAAGCTGAGGAATAATCACATCCGCCAGGGACTCTGAAGTTCATCTGTAATAAAGGACATTAAGCGATGATGTGGAATGCCGTGTCCCGCGCTTGTTGACCTTTGCCACAGCGTGAATGGAAATTTCTCTCTCTCTCTCACGCAGCCTGAGTGTGATGCGCCAGGGGAGAACAGGCGGGCTACACAATACGCCATGTAATGTAGTTGTTAACCCGTCTGCTGAGCGCACCAACATTAGCCCGTGTTTGATTAGCCTTCGCATTCCACAAGCTTTCGGCTACTTGTTGGAGAACAACTGACCACATTTGTTCACGTGTCAAAGGCTGCACGCAATGTTTACAACAATCCTGCACCTCCGTTTACAGCAGCTACACCACAATTCCCAGTAGGGCCCAACTGATATGATGATGTTGCTGCCGATACCAATATCGATTTTACAGAGTTACAATTTCTGATAAACGATAACAGAAAGGCCCATATGTTATACATCAGAGGCCACTTTGTCCTTCTAATAAAAATCAAACCACCTTGGGAGCCACAACATTTTGTCCATTTTACCATCTTGGCTGTAAATCTGTCTCAGTGTGTGCTGATGTTCTAGTATAGACTAAAAAACATAATATAAACAAAATCACAGACTCACTTTGCTCTGCTTTAAGCTTTAGCTCAGCTATAGCTGCTTTTCTCGCATCTCCAGCAGGAAACTTTTCCTCAAAAGTAGAACAGTTTCTCGTAAAATGTCTCTCAACTTTCAACTTTTTGCGAGGCTGAAGTTCATTCTCCAGCTTCTTGTTCAAATTTTCCCGTTCCACCTTAAACGGTGCCTGAGGCACTAGAATGTAACTGCTACACTATTTAAGGTGGAACTGGAGAATTCGATCAAGAAGCTGGCGAACAAGAAACTGACTTCAGCTTTGTGACAGTTTCCCCAAACTACCCCAAACAGCTTCGATCAGAACATCACAGCCTGGACGTTCAGCTTAGCAGAAAGATTAGAATTAAACCAAACAAACAACAGAAACAAACTTTCAGTTAATATTAGCTAGATTAGCTTTAGGCTAGCACTACGCACTGCACAAAAAGACATCTAAGCAACTGAGAACTTCTTAAATATATCCAATGTATTAAATATTTCCTATTTCGAGATTGTTGTAAGAATGTCATTAGATTATTTAACCTATTTCAACACATTTTTACTTATTTTAAGTCATTTTTATCTGGTCAAAGTGTTTCAAGCAATAACATAATTTTGCTTATTTCAAGAAATATTTGAAACAAGTAAAACGATCTACCAATGGAACAAGACACTTTCACAAAACAAGCAGAAACAGGTTAAATAATTGTTGATTATTCTTACAGCAATCTCATAATGTGAAATATTAGATATGTATGTCAGATTTAGGCTGTTTTCACCTGTTTAGACATCATTTTTTGCAGTGTCTGTGGAGGAACCTCAGTTTCACTCTCCTTCTGATTAACCCATCACCAAAACGTGTTAGACTGAAGTCGTGTTTTAAACTTGAGGATGAAGGAACTGTGCTAGGAGCTCCATGTTAGCGGTTAGCTTCCACCAAGAAACAGAGGTGCTCTCAGATTCTCTGAACACTGATGGAGTCTGTAAGCTTAGCTTTACGCCCAGCTTACTGCAGTGAAGAGAGAATTTAAATCATCCTCAGAAAACCCGATTACATCAACTTAAAGGGGTCAGCTGAATCGGTCACTAACACAGGCCGTTAATGTGACACTGCCTCACTGTCTTACGCTGTCCTGTCCTTCAGAGGTGTCCGTATGTGAAGCTGCAGTGGGCGTGTCTGTTTAAGTGCTCGATGTGATGAAGAATCAAGCAGCAAATAGAATCGCGTGACTTTGTGAAATGAAAATAAGAGAAAACAACATATTTCATCAAGGAAAATGCAGTTTTGTTTACTGACCACCTTTAAACTCAAACAGTAGAGGCTCAGTAAGTCTAGTGGGGGGGCGGAGCTTCCCAGCATGCTGAGCGGTGTTGGTGGTTTCTGTTTATTAGCTCTGAATTGTCTTATTTTTCATCGGCTGTCTTACCATAAGTGCGTCCAGAGAGACCATGAGCTGTTTCTGGATTGTTATCTTGAGATAACAAGTTAACTATCTTGAGACCTTGATAACAAAGCTGTTATCTTGAGATAATGAGTTAATTATCTTGTGATCTCAAGACAACAAAGTTATTTTAAGATAACAAGGTTATCTTGTGATCAAGATAAAAGTTATCTTAAGATAAGGAGTTAACTATCTTGTGATCTTAAAACAAGTTGTTATCTTGAGATAACAAGTTATCCTGTGATCTGAAGACAGCGAAGTTGACCTCAGGACAACAAAATTGTTTTCTTGAGATAACGAGTTAACTATCTTGTGATCTCAAGATAAAGTTAAAATTTTGAGATAGAGTTAGCTATCTGGTGAACTCAAGACAACAAAGTTGTTTTCTTGAGATAATGAGTTAACTGTCTTGTGATTCCAAGATAATAGTTGTTATCTAGATAACAAGTTAATTATCTCAAAACAACAAAGTTGTTATTTTAAGATAGGTTAATTATCTTGTGATCTCAAGATAGCAAAGTTGTTATCTTGAGATAACAAGTTAACTACCTTGTGATCTCAAGATAACAAAGTTGTGATGTTGAGATAACTAGTTAAGTATCTTGTAAACTCAAGAAAATAAAGTTTTTATTCCAGGATAAGTTAGTTCTTTCTGTACATTAAGGTTTTTTGTGGTATGACTATCATATTGCTGAAGGTTTGATTAAAACCTATTTCACGTTTTTGTTCGGTGTTTATGTCTTTAAATGTATCCATTCAAGATATAAGTTGTTATATTGAGATAACAAGTTAACCATCTTGTGATCTCACGTGTTTGTTTTTAATGTACCTGTTCCATCTTTACTGCTTCAATAAAGCAGCAGCTCGCGTCTGAGTGCAGCAACAACAAGAAATCATCAAAATACTCAAATCACTGCTCCAAATTCCTCACGTCAACTGTGATCACTGCAATATAAAACAAATAACGATGAGGCAGTGTTTGTGCTTTAACTGTAAGAATTCTGTCAATATCAATAAATCCATCACATCAGCTGACTTTTATCTGGTATCAGTCAATGAACTCTGCATACGGCTTGTTGTCCGTTTAATATCCTGCTCTGCATGTTTGGTAGTTTGGCAGGTCAAAGGGTTGACACGGACTGCGCTGACTAGACTCCTCACACACGGCCCAGTCAAACTGCGTTCGCCAAGCATGAATTAATAACGTAAGCAAATGAATAAAAGATCGCGCTTCGAGTGAAGGGGAAGCATCAAACAGTCAGAATGGTGCGGTGGGCTTGGATGCGAGTGTGAAGCAGGTGTGAGGTTTCCGGCGTGTTCAAGGCCAGCGGTGTAACACTAAAGGAAAGGCCAGATTCAGTGAGTCGTATCAACACTTCTTCAAGGTTTTCGTAGAGCAGTTACGTTCCTTTTCTTTCTGTACGGCCATTTCAGTGCAGTAGGCCAGCTCTAAATGATGAATCAGAACACAGCTCCATAATAGGGATGTGTGCAGGTACTCCAGTCCTCAGTTACCCGTTCAAGGTGCCAGAATCTGAACAATGAGATCACTATCCAGGTGGTCATAACGTTCCACCACAGATGGAGAGACGGAGAATTAAACAGGCGAACGATTCTGGGAAACAGATTTTAACAGGATTGTAAAAATGTGGGAGTTGCGTAGGAGCGTATATCATACTTAGCTTCTACGAAACATTAGCGCACTGCCAAGAACGCGAGAGGTATGTCCTCTCTGAGGTCCAGCTCTGGGTGCACTCTAGCTGATGTTGGCTAAATCCAGAAAAAGTGAAAATGTATTTCTCTGACAAACTGAAAGAATCTCACTTCAGCCTTTAAATCAATGTGAAACGCTCCGTTCTAGAGCAACTTACCGAGTCAGAACTGCTCACAGTGGTGGTGATAGGAACCAGACGTCCACCTCTAAAAGCTCCCTCACAGAATATTATCGCAAAAAATGGTTATTTATATGCTGCCTGATGTTTCACAAGTTTTAAAAAGGTTTTGTCCTAAAAAAGTAGTTTTTCAAAAGTATTCATGACAGAGAGGTATATGTGGGCCATCATAAGGCCAAACAGTCCCTCAAATTTTGCATCATTTTACCATCATCAACATTCCATATGAACTCAGAAGACTCGTGTAGGTTCACTGGTGGTTCTGGATAGTAAATAAAATGTCTATATTTGTGTTGTAGTCATGGCGACCCCTGGTTCCTATCACCACCACTGTAAAAAGTCTGATTTTGCATTTTAAGAAATAAATTATGCAGAAATCGTGACATACCGAGTGGGAGTATATCCACAGATTTCACTAGAAGTTCATTGTTTTTATTATTTCAAGAATAAATATGAAATAAATAAATTCAAGATTTTCACAAAGAAATATCACAATAGTAATAACTAATATTACATTAACAACAAACAGATCTCAGCTGAAAGAATTCAGGAGATGATTCCACTTGTTACCAGCAAGGAGACGAGCTTTTAGATAAACTGGAAATATAATCGACAGACGAGTTGGTTACTGAAAAAAAAGGACCTAAATTAGAAATTATGTGCGTATAATTCTTAATATACCTGTTTACAATGATGCTCCCTGTTATCTGATAGAACAATCTTATATGAATATCATATATTATCTTAGAAGTCCATGCATATCTAACTGTATGGTCTTCTGGTCTGCTTGGTACCTGAATTGTGTTAGCATGAGCCCGAAAGCCACAGATACTCATCAATCAAACGAAAACAGTGAGAGAAAAAAAAAAACTATGTAAATGTAATACATTTGATGCTGCGAAGTGATCTGAAGAGTATTTCTGAAAATCTCACACATCACTTTGCACGCGCTAAAATGAATAAGCGACACACGAGTGATGGCGTGGTCGGTGAGGTCACCACAAAATGAGGCATCTGACAAGGTTTTCAATCTTCATTCAGCCACTGAACGTCTCCAATAATTCTCCCGGCCTCATTTATAAACATTGACATCTGAAGTACCAAAAAGACTCATCGCCGGGACAGTCTGAGGAGCCTACAGCGCTTTCATACCCCCATCAGCCCCATCACGGGTGGGGTTACGGTGGCTCCTGAGGCAAGAACAGGAACAATATGGCTCCCATTGAGGTTTCCGGAAAGCACAAGAGGTACAGATTCATGTGGCTTCACTACGAATGAAGTACTGCTCATTATCACATAAAAGAATTATTTGATAAGCATTCATTTACTTGCATTAAAAATATTAAAAATAATAATGAACAACTTGTTTATGTCCAGCTTTAAACGACTGAAATTTTACTGTTTTTACTGTAAGATTTAACGCTTTGTGATACATAAACTCTCTAACACTTAGTTAATCGTTCAGTGGTTAAAGTTTAATATATTTATAAACATATATTACTTATCACCCTTAAATATTTATGAGAAACATCACAACAAACAAGCATTGCCATTAATATCATCAAAAAACGATTAGATAATGATTCCTTTGCCATTTATAGGGATCTTTTACCATGAAGTGCTACCCATATATTATGAAAATTACGAGATTATGATGATCTGTAAAAAAAAGAAAATGTTTTTTTCAGTATTATTGTGTCTCTCTTCACCTTTATTCCAGCTTCCGTTCTTTTCAGGAGACTCGCTTTCAGCTCCTCAAAGAATCTGCAGACACACCTCCAAAGTTCAGTCTTAGAAGCTGGTTGATGATTTTCTGAAGTAATCAAACACATTCAGTGGTGTTGAGGTCTGGACTCTGGGGGGGTCAGTCCACCAGCAGCCTCTTTGTTCATAATAAATGAATTAAAATGAATTAGTACAGATGTGCTTTGTGTCCAATGTGTTTTATGTACCAGGAAATGCACTGAGTTTATTGGCAGTGGTAATCAGCAGTTCGATATTGACGCGGCTGATGGAGATCAGGTTAAAAAACGCTGGAGTGGTCCTTTATAGAAAGAAACACCATCTTAAAATATGAGAGGTTTGGCCATAATAACAGCAAAAACACTTAAAAGCATGGATTTCACCTCTCCTTTCAAAAAAAGTAGCGAAGATCTCCTCGTCTAAAACAAAGCAAACAAAAAGGCGGATCTCGAATCAAATCAAGCGAATTAACCCCCCCCCACACACAAACGATCGCTCCCTCATCCTCACAGATCCGTAATGGGGTCGATGAGCTGCTGACAAAGTAGCCGGGGGGCGCAGTTTTGACACTCCGCTCGGGAGAAAAGGCGCGGCGCTCTCCTCCGGCCGCATTAAGATTCCGTCCGAGCGCCTCCTGGCTGACCTTGAATCGGCAGCTGCGTCACGCTTGATCCCATCAGATCTCGCCGGCTCAAGCGGACCCGCCGAGGTGACCTCTCCCCGAGAAATCAAGTGGCAGAATTATTGATATTTGCCCAACAATGCTGAGTTTATTCCGACAGGCCGATAGGAAGAGGAGATTAGAGGCAGCGGCACATGTCAATGTCACGGGGGCTGGAGAGGGAGAGTAATGTGGAGTGGGGTAGTTAATTATCTAGTGGGGCACTCATTAAATCCTCAGTGGTAAAAGCTGGGACGGTGTAAAAGGGCCACTGTGCCTTTAACCGTCAGTGGTCGGCTGCTAATTCCTTGATTAAATATTCAGCGGCTTCCCGTGCGTGTGATTAGACGGGTCAAGTGGTACAGAAGTCATGAGACTGATGAACGGTTATGTGGCTAGAGGGCCCGTATTACAGCTGTTTAAATCAGCTGCAATGCAGCAGCGTGAAAGCTAACGATATCAGAGGATTTATTCTTCTTTTAGAAACCAACTCTGCTTTGGATCTTCGCATGCAGGGAAACTTGGTGAGATATAATGACAGCATTTAATAACTATTATGTTTGAACCTTCATTGATAGTGTTGTTATTTTTATTTATTGGTTTCATTTTCTCACGTCAGAACAGGAAACACTTTTTGGGGGTTGTAAGCATAAGAAGGAGCGACGAGACCCTCTTTTGGTTCCCTAACCCTTGTAAGGTCAAACGTCACGTTTACATGCAGTCTGATAATCCGTTAATAATCCGACTAACAACTCAATCAGAATAAACTAGTCCAATCAAAGCCATTCAGAATACAGTTTCTATCTGATTAATCGAGGTGGGTAATCCTGTAAATAATCCATTAAATAGAAGAAAAACCTCAACTCATCATTCTAGGCTAAAGTATACTGCCACAGCAGGTATGACAAATGTTGAGGGACCATTTATATCTTACCTGTAATGATTCAATGCATTGAAGCACATGTTTACTTTGGCATTCTGACACACCTCATTTCAGCTCAAATTTGCCAAATTTGCAGACCAAGAACAACAACGATGCCTTTTAAAATGTTTTTGGCTTTTTCTTAGAAAAAGACGTGCTTTAATCCATCAGAGCTCAGTGCTCATTTTTAAGAAGTATCTAAAAACGCATCTCTAAGTTAGCATTTAATTATAACTCTACGTCTCGTGGTTTTTATCTTCCAATTTGATATTTTTCATTTTCTTCTGATTCTAAATAAATGCTTATGATTTCTTGTATAACTGTGTTTTATCACCTGTCTGTAAAGCACTTTGAGCTGCCACCAGCATGAAAAGTGCTATACGAATAAAAATTGTTATTATTGATATTATTATTATTATTATTATTATTATTATTACTATCAGGGACGGGATCTCACTTTTACAGGTCCCACGGGTGCTTCTTTTGACCAAAGCTGGGTCTTCAAATGCAAACACTGGTGTGCTGATAAATAACTGAAGGCTTAAGGCAAGGGCGGACAGCAATGGCTCCTAAGCGGTGTTTTTAAGGCTGAGAAAATAAGACAGAGCCTGGGATCAGTCGATTGGACTCTACCTCACACATCTGTGAATATGCAGAGAGCGTAATGATTTTAATTGACAATCTAAATTCATTATCTTAAAAACTGCAGCTTAATAAAACACTCACTTCCCTTTTAACAAGGAAGGCATGTGATCAATCTGGGTAGGCCCAGGCCTACTTAGGTCTATCCAAGGCTACACTCCTGTTTTTAGGACCCGCCTAAATATCAGTTTGCAGATAATATAGGCTAATATTGACGACCTGCGGTTTTAGCAATATCAGTGAAAATATCACTGCTAACGTCATAATTAGTGACGCCTCCTTTTAACTATACAAATACATTTGTATGCTTCTGTAGACATTCTCTGAAAGTATGCTTGTTAATGTACAAATAATTGACCTTCATAACAGATTTCTAATAAGTCTACCTTATTTTGAAAGGTAATAGCTGCAGTTTCTTAAAAACCTGCACTTTTTCCTAGGTTTCCTCATGAAACAGTGTCAAACGAGGCTACAAATCCCTTATAATCATTGTTATAACACTGAAGTGCTTCTACGCAGCTTTGACAGTGTCCAGATATTAACAGCTCAGGCATTCTCTCATTTACTACAGACGTGCTGTACAACTTTATAGACATTAATCTTAGGAACTGATGAGTCATTTAAAAGGAAATCAGAAAGAAATAAGCTAAAATAAACAAAATGGACGTTTCAATGTCCAGCGTTCTTCTTGCATATGATCAAAATGAAAAGACGCTGAGAAACAGGAAGCACTCAGCAGAGAAACGCCCATGAGCTCTGGCCACAACTATTTTGCAAGACTAAATCTGAAAAAAGATCTTCTAATGTAATTAGGCTCCAATGTTCTGTTATCTGGCAGAATGTGAATTTACAGTCTAATTTAATAAAAGAACGTAATGAGTCATATCAAAGTGACTCATTTATTTGATTTCTTTTTAATGGATCTTGAGAAAGCACCCATGGATACGGTCTCTCTCAAAGTAAACATAACACAAAAAGCAATAAGACTAGACAAGCAAACTGAAGTGCTAATGCTTTCATCTTCAGTGCACTGTGCTCTAATACACTTTCTGGCCTTGTAAAACACGACTGACAGATTTCTCCGCTGTGTCCAGTTTTCCGCACCGCAGCTACTGAAGGCAAACCTTGAATCTCTGAAGTGGCAACTTCATAGAAAAGTACAATAATCTAACTAGGTTTTGTTCTAAATATACCAAATACACACTATAAAAAATTGCCAGATCTTCATATAATGACAAAAAAGCAGATCCTTTGCCCTTTACTTTTCCTCATTTATTTATTTTTTTGAGTTCTACCAATTTTCTCCCAAATTGAATGATGTCCAGTTCCACCTGCTAGTTAGGTGTACCCCTATGCCACAATGCTGCCACTAACATAACACCACTAAATAGCTCAACGCACTTGGAGAAGAATGCTAACAGATGCTCTCGTTGGCTAGCATCATGCTAAGTGATGGGGAGAGGGAGGAACCCAAAGAGAGTGAGGCCAATTCTTGGTCTCAGATGGCTGTGGCATCAGCAGGCATCGACCTCGCTGGCTACCAATGACAGGGCTGCCAATGCTTCACTTTTCCTTTTAAATATCTAAGTCAGCATGAAATACTTCAAAAACAGAATACTGAAGACATACCCCAGTCCCATTTCACCCCTCGCCCCCACCACTTAGCCCTACCCGTCTGTTTTGCGCGTTCACATCTAGGGGTAGGGTGTCCTGATTCTTGTTGAGATGGAGGCGAAGGAGGTTTTTCAGAGACTTCAAACGGAGTGATATGAGAAAAAAAGAAAAACCGGCAAGATGGAGAACAAGAGACCAAAGAAACCCACAAATGTGAGAATTTTCTCTGCTAAAAAATTATGATAACCATCATATTATCTTAGTTTAATGTCATTTCAGTGTATTACTGAAGAATTAGGGGTGGGTGATAATAAATAATTGCCCCCCTCTTTGAAGATCATATGAGTCCCTAAATGTAACTAAAGCCCAGCAGTGAGGAGCTGAACTTTACCCTCCTCTGCTGTCACTGCAGACTGGCAGGGTCGCCTACAGAGCAGCGCTGGTAGCTGTTAATGAAGTGATGCTCTTTTTATTTGAGGGTCCCATTTCAGAGGGACGATTTCAGACACTACCCTGTAACTCAGTTCCAAGGGGCGAGATGACAACCGAAAACAAGGGGGAGGGTAATAATAAGAAACAGGAATGGCCGAAATGAAATGAACTGAAATGAACCTTTTAGCCAACTGTGTCTAAACACATCGGAATTAGACCTCCACATTTAACCCATCCGTGCAGTGAAACACCACATACACACTAGTGAACACACACACTAGGGGGCAGTGAGCACACTTGCCCGGAGCGGTGGGCAGCCCTATCCATGGCGCCCGGGGAGCAGTTGGGGGTTAGGTGCCTTGCTCAAGGGCACTTCAGTCACGTACTGTCAGCTGAGGGGACCGAACCGGTGACCTTCCGGTCACAAGGCTGGTTCCCTAATCTCCAGCCCACGACTGCCCCATACGTTTAAACACTTTCAAACAAAGATGTTATAAAGGAGGAAGAGACCAGCCACTGGTTAAAATGTGAACGGGAATGCTCATAACACTCAACATGGCTTCTGTTTACGGAGAAAATCCTGCCCTTCAATTAAAAGAGCCAATCAGCTTCCAGGAAACGTCGCAAGTACGAAAGCCCCCCTCCTTGTGGAGACTTGCACAAATGCAGTAGCAAAACAACTTATAAAAAAGCCCTTTTTATGCGTAATTGAGCCAAACGCTACAAACTACTAATGAGATTTTTGTCAGATTTGATCAGAGATTTCATATATGTTTCTGTTCTGCTTCAGTTTTGAGTATTTTGGACCCTCTCTGTTCAAAGAGAGAGGAGCCTGGTCTCGTATGGCTGGAAATGACCGCCCGACAGCACTGCAAAGACGGCCGCTGAGTGAGCCGACTTTCCTATAAGGGCTTTGTTTCAAAGAACTCACCATCAGGAAGGGATCAGTTACAAAGACCCAGCTGCTCTTAGGCCAGTCCATCTCTTCTGGCCTTTCTGTACGAGTCAATACTAAACAGTGGTTTTTAAAAGAGGTCGCGTTTGGCCTTGACCTCCAGTTCTATTACCGCAAACATATTCATCTGACCTGTTAACCTGCTACAAAGAGGTCCTTTGGATGAGGATTCAGCCAGGTTGTTCAGTGCATGCACATGCTGCATTTTTCATAGTTTTCCATACAACAGCTCGATAAAGAGTATCAAAGTCAGCTTTAACCCTCAGAGATATTGGTTTAAAGCACTCTATTTATGCTTATGTCAGACTAAATATGGCTAAAACTTATATAATCCAGCAGTCCGCACTCTGAACTGCATCATGGCATCAGTTGTGTTGAAATATTTTCAGTAAAAGTATCACAGCTTAACAACTTAACACCCTTGCTCTTGATCTTATAAGTACACATTTGACCTGTGATGTTTGTTCCTACATTCTGAACATGTTTAGCGAATTGAACATTACAACACACAAATTAAATAAACATTATAGATACAAAGGCCTCAGCGATCATCACTTTTTAGCAATATTTACACAATAGCTCCATTTATAGTGGGAGCCCCTGTGCACCAAGCGAGCTCCATAAAGACATGGGGTGTTTTTTCATGCATAATTGGTTTTCTGCAGTTATCCGATTATTCAAATGGGCATGTAAACAGCAAACTCTGATTTCTCAGATCCGAATAAGGTCTAGAAATCTGATTAAGAAATCTGATAAAGAGGCTTTTAGCTTAGTAATCAGATTTCTCAGTGCATGTGAACTCTTACTCTGATTTATTTCGGATTTCTCAGTCGGCACATGGGCAAAAACAGATGGTGGTACCGGAAATAAGCGAACCAAATACATGCTTGACGAAGTGAAGGATTTAAATATTCTTCATCTTCTAGATGATGTGTGTTCATATTTTCAGGTAAAGTGGCGCGATGTTTTTTTAAAAAGGTCGCAGCATGAAGTTTTTGTTATGTTTACATCACGTTGTCTTCAGTGAGTTTATTGGCTGGTTGTAAAGCAGAAATCTGATTACTGTCTGACTCATATAGACCCAGAGTTTCCCCATTATCTGATTACTCAAGTGCATGTAAACGTGTTGATCTGATTACTGACAAAATCTGATTTTCTGCAGGTATCGGATTATTAAGTGCACGTAAACGCACTCATGGTTTGACGTGTTTGGTGTGGAGGAACTCCAGTGGCTCCCACAGAGTCCTGACCTCAACCCCACTGAACACCTTTGGGATGAACTGGAACACTATTTGTGAGCGAGGCCCTCTCGTCCAACATCAGTGTCTGACCTCTCAACTGCTCTTTTGACTGAATGGGCACAGATTCCCACAGACTCTCTCCAACATCTTGTAGAAAGCTTCCCAGAAGACTGGAGGCTGTTGTAGCTGCAAAGGGCTGGGGTGGGGTTGGGGGGGGCATTAACACCCATGGTTTTGGAATAGGATGTCCAACAAGCTCATATAGGTATGATGGTCAGGTGTCCACATACTATTGGCCATGTAGTGTAAAAGCAATTTGGTATTTTGTTGATATTGTGCTGCCCTAACCACAACACTGAACTACTGCCATAATTCCACACACGATAGTTACTGTCATTTGAGAAGAGTTCATATGAGTAACTTCTGTACTTTATATTATAGTATATATATATTATATACTAGATATTATAATATAGCAAGACTTACAGCAAAAAGCTGAAATAACAAACTGTCAATGCACTGCTGTTGATGCCCATGTTCTATAATTAGTCCCTCTCATTTTCCCACCTAAAACACATTAAGAGCCAACTACCTACTACCAAGCACTAGTTAAAGCAAATCAGCTAAAAGTCTGTTGCCTGGCAACCTCTGCTATTTCTCAGTGGAGGGTCATATTTAGGTCATTTTAACATATTATGCAATATGGCTCTGATTATGCTAATGAAATCAATTTGTTCTAAGATCACAACAAGGAGAAGAGAAATAATAAAGGTAATTGATTATTGTTATTGCTAATATTTTCAGAAGTGTCATAATTAGAAGGCAAAACACCTTCCGTTTTCATAGGTGGGCAATCAGTGATAATGTAAAATCTGGATTATTACACCACCTTAAACAATAGCCGCTTCTGTAATTAATAAAAAAAAAAAAACATGGCCAAGTACTTTGAAACATGCTGAAAGCCCAGGTAGTTAGGAACGCTGCTGTCAAAATAAATGAGCACTCTCAGAGAAAGAACTGCACGTTTGTCACTGTCACTTTGTAATTATGTAAGTAATATGGAAAAAACCGCTCTGCGTGCATGAAAAGTTAAACATGGCTTTGATGCTGCTCCCAAGACATCTGCACATCAAAACTCTGCACCAGCGCAGACGAATCAAAAGGCTGCGCATAATGAAAATGAACAGCCCACATGTTTAGATTCATAAACGGCACTGGGACGTTGTTTAAAACGGGCAGTCTTCGACAGTAAAACACAGAAATGACCAAATTCTGTTGCCATCTTCAGTGTTTCCTGTGAAATTCATGCACAGGGAAATGCACTGAAAGCTCTGTGGCCTACTGTGCTCAGCTGATCGAGGTTCATTTTAACTTCCTGGACTGAAAAAGGTGGGAGAATTCCCATAATGACGGAATACGTCCTTTAAAAATGTGAGGGCACACATTATGTGGCCAAAAGTGTGTGGACACCCGACCGTCACACCCGACGGTCACACCTATATGAGCTTGTTGGACTTTCCATTGCCTCCCTTCACTGGAACCAAACAACCCCAGCCCATCGTCCCTCCTCCACCAAACTGTACTATTGGCACTATGCATTCCGGTAGGTAACGTTCTCCTGGCATTCACCAAACCCAGATTCATCATCAGGCTGCCAGATAGTGAAGCTGATTCATCACTCCAGAGAACACGGTTCCACTGCTCCAGAGTCCAGTGGTGGCGCTTTACACCACTCCAGTCAACGCCTGGCATTGCGCATAGTGATCTTAGGCTTATGCGCAGCTGCTCAGCCATGGAAGCCCATTTCATGAAGCTCCTGACACACAGTTCTTGTACATATTGCTTCTAGAAACAGTTTGGAACTCTGTAGTGAGTGATGCAACACATGCGATGTTTACAGACTTCAGCGCTCTGCAGGCCCGCTCTGTGAGTTTGGATGTTCTACCGCTTTGGTTGAGCTGTTGTTGCTCCATATCACAATAAAAGCACTTGCAGTTGTCTGGGGCAGATCTAGCAGGACAGAAATTTCACAGACTGGCTTGCGGCAGAGGTGGCGTCCTAGGTGACTGAGCTCATCAGTACGACCCATTCTACTGCCAGTGTTTGCCAATGGAGACTGCAATGTTATTTACCATTAAGGTGCTGAACTGTATACACCTGTTAGCGAAGGGTGAGGCTGAAACACCTGAGCTCAGTATTTAGGAGGGATGTACCACATACTTTTGGCCATATAGTGAACCAGCGTACCTTTAGTGGTTTTTACACCAGATATGTCCTCAGATGGCCTTTTGGCCATGTTCATTCTGACAGGACTTGCAAAAAAAATACTGAAGTGTTTTTCAAGTTAATCTCTGTCTGCTGCATCTCTAGCATATGGACAATTAGCACAGACAATAATTTGATCATTGTCTTTTCCCATAAAACGGAAAACATGGTGATTTCACACACTTATAACAGAAGCCAATGGGCAGATGCTGAATTTCATCAAGTAAACATTTATGTGAAACAAATACAGTCATATGCAAATGTATGGGAACCCAAATGACTTGCTTATTGCTTACTACTGCTTATTTGCTGAATTTAACATATATATAAAAAAAGAAAACATAAAATACGGAATATGCCACATTTTATTTTTTCCAATATGTTGAACTCAGCAAATAAATAGAAACTGTGCACTATAATTAGCAGAAAAATGCCATATTTGAACTCTGTAGAGGAAATGTTGACGTCTTTTCACATAGAAAATCAACAAGAAGTGCAATTTGATCAGAGCTGTCCAAATGTTTGCACACAACTCTATCTGAATCCGAATTCTTCAGCTTGGTTTTTCTGTACAATCCATTCCTTCAGGGATGGGGCTGGTTTTCCAGGGGAGAGAACTTATGGTAATTTGTTACCAGCTTAACGGTGTCAGAATTTGCACAGGTTCCTGAATGAAACCTTACAGGAGGCTTTTTCAAAACAGCTGTGCAATTAAATTAAGAGGTAAACAAAAAAGTGTGTGAATTGTTCTAGAGAAACTTAGAGTCAGAACTGTTCACAGTGGTGGTGATAGGAACCAGACGCCCACCTCTAAAAGCTCCCTCACAGAAAATTACTACAGGAAATGGTTCTGAATTCACTGCCAGATCACTTTGACCTAAAACATGTTTTTTTAAAATCAATTCATGGCAGAGGGGTGCAGGCAGTGTGTAGTGAGATAAAATAGTCCCCAAGGAAAACTTTTTTCAGATTTATCACTATTTTACCATCATTCCATATAAATTCCATATAAAAATGCCAACATTCCATATAAAATTCAGAAGACTCGTGGAGGTTCACTGGTGGTTCCGGATAGTAAATAAAATGGCTATACTGTCTATCGCTTTGTCGAAAGAAAACCTCGTATCTCCAAAAAGGTAACTTTACAGGAGAAGGAAAAAACCTACACTAGGCTTAATGTAAGTCAATGGAACCAGACTTTTTTCCAAGTCATTTTGGGCCGTTTCTTTCGGTCCACTCTTCATGAAATTCACACACAATGTAAAGGTTAACCTGTATTTTCAAATTATGTCAAAAACTGAAAAACAACAAAAATGGAAATACAAGGTTTTCTTCCGACAGCAGCACTATGGTAACTGAATGTACGATACAGATGCACATATAGAGATTAGCTTGAAAAACACTGGGATGCAGGAGGAGCAGGAACTCCGGCTGCACTTGACTGTCAATAAAATAAAAAGCCTACACGTAACCTGTATCACTGGGCCTTTTCCTCACCGGCTGCTTGTCTTTTAATGACAGACCGATAGTCTCCTGCTAACAGCAGTCTTAGAAGTGAAACCTCTGAATACCGTATGTTGTAAAACAAGCTGTAGCCTTCAGCTACCCAAGAGTGCGACCCGGCGCCTTTGTGTGTTCTTTTCGTGTTTACCGCTAAATTTGTTATGAGCCTCTAAATAACCCATTTGTTCGATCGAAGCACAGTTTCATTTCAAAATGTCACCCACTCTGCGAAACACAAAGAATGTGTCTTGGCGGAAAAGTGAATCCATTCATGATCAGAAGCGTCGCTGCTGCTGAATGCTTTCTTTCCTTGTTCTACACGAGCTGAATGAAGTGGGTGAAGCCTATAAAAAGGGAATAAGGCTGTCTGGGGGAGAAAAGTGGCCTAAATCGCACTTCAAGTGTTCACGATCTCTACAGCAGGAGCTGCACCGCTGCCTTTGGGCATGAGGTTAAGGAGAGAGTCGGCGTCTTTTATTCTCAAATTCTTAAAAATATGAAGTGAAAAGGTATATGGGAGTGTAGAAATTTGTCTGGAGCAGCGCAGCCCGACTCGCTTACTGCTTGAATTTGAACTGGCTGAACCAAATTGTTCAACAGTTAGTTCTGACCTCACAGTGTGATCGGGTGGGACGCATTCTATGAGCGCCAACGTCTTTGATAAGGGCACTCGGACCGAATCTCTAAGTGTCACTCCGCCTTTCACCTGTACCGTAGTAACGACAGCCACCACCTGAGATCATATCTGTCAGTAAAACACTGTTACAGTAGAACTACGACCAGCCATCAGAATCTACAGACCCTATCAAACTGTTATCGTATCAGCCACAAAATGTTGATATGGGCTGGGCTCTAGAAAAGAGTGCACATATCAAAATACAGATATGAACTCGCCACATCATATCGTATACAAACGTTTGTGAAAAAATATTCATGCGCATATCTAGAAAAAACTCATTAAAGACTATCTAGATTATATTATACGTAAAGCAACAAACGCTTTTTAAAAATTGTCGAAAGTATACGCGAAGCGCGCCTCAGTGTCAAAGCATTTACTGACTAAAGGGATAAAGTGGTCATTTTTATTTAGGCTGTCCAGAAATGAGGCAGTTTACTGAAAATAATATACTTAATACAAAAAAATAGGTCTTTTATTTTGAAAAAATCTCAGTATCTCAGTAAAATGTACAATGGTCGATACTAATTGTCATGTAAAATTTTGTATACTTTATGAACAATAATAGAAACGTTCATGAACATGTCAGAGGTGTTTATGTAAGATGTTATGAACATGTTATGTGGCCACACCTCAAGTGTTACTGAAATATTCACTTCACATTCAATATTTAAATATTCAATATTTGTAAATGTGGTTTTATCAACTGCATACATTTTTGTAGTTTTACTAATATGAGTACATTTTGCTGCTGCTTTGTCTGTCTGTCCGTCTGTCTGTCCGTCTGTCTGTCTGTCTGTCTGTCCGTCTGTAACCTTAACTATTTCAGTGGCGTCATTATTAGCTCGACTGCTATCTTGTGGTGAAGCTGGTTTCATTGAATCAATGAATCAGTGCAAATAAATGAATAAACAAATACACAAATAAATAAAAGCATAAATAACTAGAACAGTTAGACTAAGTAAACCAATCAATTACTGAACCACTCTGGTTTTCTGTCCCATTAAATGGTCTCTAACTGGACAATCCGTTCGTACAGTCGTACAGTTCCAGATGACCAGTCCAGCTCTAAATCTCAACCACAAACGCTAAATAGCATCAAGTTTCAGATTTGTAAGAAAATAAGGTTTGGAGAGGAGAATCGAACCAGGAATCTGACTATGATTTCTTCGCTTTTATGTACCCGTATATCTAAACAATGAGCTGAAAGATGCAGCCTGATTCAGACGCTGTCAATAAAATCCTGACCAATACACTGGGGAGTGCATTTATTGACAACCTTTCAGGTCACTTCTTCATTTATTTCCGCAGCTCACGTAACAACACACGTCTGACCGCCACTGAAACTAATCAGAACGCAGTCCGTCTGATTCTAGTTGTGGATCATTGTATGTGAAACAAGACCGAATCCCTGCACAGGGAGGGGGCTGTTTGATGTTCTTCTCATCTGCTGGTACACTTCACTATTCACGCTTGTAAATGCTGAGAATTTAGCTACTTTCCTAAACCCAAAAAAGACAAAACCACAAATTATTTTGACTGTGATGCTCAATACTCAAAGGTAAAACTAAAAACTCACCTCACTGTTACTGGCACCACCGTGTTCTCATCAATGTTCTGTCTAGCGAGAGCGTTCAAAACGTGGATGCCACCGCAGCCCAATCTGGCAACCGGACGTCCGTCTTGGAGGAACACGTGGAGGAAACGATCACCGACATTCTGCTCCCGGCCTGAAAATACAGAAATGCTATGATCAGTTAAAAAGCACCTGATCTACACTGTAAAAAGCATCTTAAAAGTACCCAACACATCTAGTTTCTCATTATGAGACTGTTATTATAATATTATATCATTCAACTGAATTCTAGACATACTAAACTAGCAAAAAGTGAAATGATCTCATCGGATTGGAAGATAATTTGGCTTCCTTTGAGAAAAAGTGCAGTAACATCATTTCACCTAACACAATAAGTTTATAGGGAAAGGAAAATGCCTGAAACCAGGCTGAGTAATCTTCTATACAACGGGTAGTTCTGAAGGCACTGATTGGTTGAGAAGCGTTCTGGCCATACCGTTATTCGTAATAACAGCCCAGTTTTTTCACGACAACTACATCACTCCACTGAGCACCAGATGTTAAGTAACGACTGCTTTGCTACTAACCGGTACTACTTTACCGCACACAAACTCAGACAGGATTAACTCTTTACATCCTGATTGCCGAAACTTTTATGCAACTTAAGTTTAGTTGCTTGAAACCTATATGAAACTAAATTGCACTTGAGTTGCATAATGTAAAAAATCCCGCAACTTATTCAAAATTAGCCGCAACTGTTGCAAGCATCTGAACTTTGTGAAACAAGTTTCGTGAAACAGCCAATCAAAAGCCAATAATGCATCACATGCATTTTTTTCCCCAAGTGTTCTCCAAAATTTTGTCGTACTCAGTTCCACCCCAGTTCCTCCCTAATCACACGTTACCACCAATACTAGGAGGGTGAAAGCAAACACAGTCTTCCTCCGAGACCTGTGAACCGCATCTTTTCAGGCTGTTGCTAATGCAACGTCATTGGACAGCCGAACGCGCTCGGAGGAGAACACTAACCACCAGTTCTGTTACATCAGCTAACGGACGCCTGCGCTGGCTAGATTAGCACTGAGTGACGGGGAATGACAGGGGGTCATCCTGCCCACCCAGAGAGAGGACAACTGTGCTGTCTTGGACTCCTGGTCATGAATGGCTATAGCATCAGGGATCGAACTTGTGATAGGGCCAATGCTTAGACGGTTGCATCACTCAGTAGCCTCTGTGTTTGTGCTTTTAAAGACACCATTTATCATTAAAATAAATGCAAATTAACATAAAAAAATAAAAGCTGTCCAGAATTTCATTTTCAATAGTTTGATAAACAAATTTTGGTCCCAGATTTCTCCTTTCCCCAGCTTCAGCACAGATTTCTTAAATTCCATTACCAGCACATTAACATAATGACATATTAATTAGCCAAATTAAATTCTTTGCACTTTCAACTGTATGTACAAACCACACACACAGGAAAGAGAAGAAAAAGAAATGTAAATAAATAAACGTCGATGGCTGAATGCCTGTGGTCTGGCAGAGTGGGCCCAAACAAAGGTCACAGCATGTCCAAGGCCAAAAATCTCCCCATGTTCACTGCACCATGCCTGCGCGCACCCACGCAACCACGGCTAACAAAGTCAGAGCAGTCGTTCAGGCAGGGGCAGCGTGTGTAATTCTGCACTTTTCAGTTTATGCTAATGACTCTGAGGCCCTGACCACCTGTACACACATCCTTTCACAACAGTGTCGGTTCACAGCCCGTCTCCCTCTGAATCTTTAAAAGTGCACAAGGGTTTCGCACTGACGTCATGGAACAGACAAGGTCAGGACGGACCTCTGCTTTGGACTGGACACAGGCACTGACTTGTTCTCAGCAGCTCTTAACGTCATTCCTATGATTGGGTCTAATTATGCAGAAAGAGGGTTCAATGAGAGGCCACTGTGAACAGCCCTAGAACTTCAGCTCTTCTGTTTCTCAGTAGATGTTGCATGGTGAGTTAGTGGAATGGGCCACTTAGCTCAGATGGTCAGCCCAAATCTGATTTTTGTCATATCCAGATTGTATCTAAACTGATGCGAAATGATGCTCCTCCATCTATCCTGCAACCACACCACAACTCCCGGTACCTATCCCCAAAAAAGACTGCAGTCAGTTTTTCTACAACCATTTTACACCAAAGCAAATGATCTAAATGATTTGTTTGTTTCTCAATAATCAATTTATGCAGAAAAGTTTAAAAATTCCCCTTTAACTGAAAAGTATCACTGAGAAAATTCTGCACTACAGTCAGGACTGATCTAGAAGTATCTACTCTCCTTTGGTTTTGGTAGACGCCAGATCAATAAAGAATCCATACAGATGTTCACTAACAACTGCAAAGGGATCTACAGAGTCTACACAATGCTTACACCTGGATTATAGATACGCCTGGTCACCAAAAGCGGTCCGGGAGCTGCTCAGGCAATAAAAACAAAACAGGCCCCTACGCTACGGCCTGTTCAAATCCATCGCCGGTTCGGCGCCCACCTGTCACCTTCCCTTTGCGGCGGTACATTTTGAAAACAATTACATTTCCTCCAGGACAGCTGCTCCCCCGCAACTCCACTTTCATTTCTTCTCCATTTTTCCTTCTTTTCTCGCTTGCGGGACAAGGAAATGACGAATTACTCCTCATTGTCCCAATGGCCCCGTTACCCTGCGCCGGGCCTAACGGAGCGTTCGTCCTTTCTGTCAGGAGCCGTCACCTGTTCTCCCCGTCCACCTCCTCCACCACTCCTTACACATCCCTCCCCCACCCACAGGCTGACAAACGCAGCCCTGGGGGAGTCTGGAGCTCTGCTTAGACAGGGGTGACGTGAATGTGTTTAGAAGGAAGGTGGGGAAGCTTTATTGCTGAATTCTGTTTTTTGTTGCTCAGGTTCAATCTTTCTGCCCTTATGGGTTACACTTATGTTTGTGAACGAACCGCATCTGTCATTAGTGTGAACGAGTGCCGTTAAAAGGATCTCACAGGCCACAATGCCCTTATCAATATGACCAAATAACCTCTAATGTGCCCAAAGGTCATACGGTAAGATTCAACACTAACGCACACCAAGTAGAGGATATACAGTTAATTAAAACAAAACAAAGGAAAATTATTATGTTAGACATCATAAAACAATATTAGCTCAAAGCTGGTCGACAGCTCTGCAAATACGTTCCCTCTTTGCACCTCAATCTGTTAACAGTTGCCTCGGGAAGCCATTGGGCTCACTGAGATGACAGCACAGCAGTTGCAGTTAAATAATCCCCAACCTCTACTGCCCGTGTCTCTGTATCTATGAGTTATGAATATTACATTTGTGTACATTTTGATAAAGGGGCCAATAAAGACTTTGCGATGGACTCTTTTCACATTTGTTGGCTTCTGAAGCAGGTCACTGTTTTTGTGAAGATAAACACTAATGGCTCTCAATGATGCCTCAACAAGCCAGCATGCACATATTTGCTATTCGGTACTATTTAATTGTAACTATATTTTTCAAATATTTCCACATAATTCTGTCTACACTTGTTTTCTACTTATAAACACGTGTGATATTAACTGAACATGAATGATATATTAAGATATAACAGAGCTCAATCTACTGCTCAGGGAAAACAGTCACAATTCCAGGAAACTGATAATGGGGTTCCACAGGGCTTTGTCCTTGGGCAAATGATTTTTATATTATATATTAACGAGGTTGGAAAACACACTGAAAATGGTGGAATTCATTTTTTCATTTTCATGCAGTTGATACTTTTGTACTCTTGTGTCTCTTGCAACAACGGAAAATTTCGACTTGTGTTTTAACTCAAGTTTTTTAGTCAATTTAATTTTTTATCTCATTTCTGCCCTGATTTGTTTGTTTTATTGGTTATGTTTGTTTTAGGCATTTTACATTATTTTACTGTTTCAAACTTGTTTATTAACTGAGTGAGCTTCACTACAACTGTAAAAGCAGCCTCTCTCCTCCTCAGCAGCCACAGAAACCTACCAATTTAATCCATAATATCTAAAACTATTTCTTGACTTTTTATGACTGGAATATTTTTGAATAATAACATATGTTTTCAAATGTACTCAGTGTGCCACCAGCTAAGCATGCAGCTTTAAGGCAATTTGTTATTGCCCTCAGTGCCACAATTATTGCACAGGCCACACTTTTTTTCCCCAACATGTTAAAAACAGTAATTGTGCATTAAAACGTGCAGAAATTTAACGATTTAACCAGGGTGCCTAAACCTTTGCATAAAAATATATATATGCAGTGAAGTGTGTTATTAAAAAAGATTCAAGAGGTTTAATCTGACTGTTCTCATTATGGCCATGTGGTTATTAGATATGATCGTGGCTCAGAACACATCATAAAATCAGGTTTTTTTGTGTTCACACAGGCAAAAAAACCTGTATTTGTGCTACTTTAAGCCTGTAATGTGAACACACATTCTGGTGCACATCTCAGGCCTCCTGATTAACTCTGCCTGTCTGAACTCTCAAGCTCTTTTCTCCCCAGCCGTCTCTGTCATCAGCCTGATCAGAGGGAGAAGAAAAGGGAGTAGCTGGCCTGCAGCAGATGCTTATACAGACAGAAGGCACGCTGTCTTGTTTACATGTCATGTTGAGTCGTTTCTACCAGATGTGGTGAGCATTCTTCCACACACTTGATCATACGTCTTATGATCCTGATGATCTAATGACGGATTTCTGAGCGGAGCACATTTGGATGCACACCGTTAGGAGGTTCTTCCAGAAAGTTCTTCCAAACTTTCGAGCACCACACGGTCAGATATTGGCTTATTTCCATCTCATTCGATTAGTTCTGCACTTCAGAGCCTCTTTCTTCGCTCATTACACGATGAATAGTCTACCATCTTTAAACATGCTCAATGTTGCATTAACATTTATTATTAATTATGTTTACTTTCAAATGGTTTTTAAACTTACAAAGACAAGAGTTACTACTTTACTTTTCATGCTATACTATTCAAAAGTGAATATTTATGTCATATTACCACATAATTCTGTCTACACTTTTCAAATAACGGTCAAAATGTGGCAAAAATGTAAAAGATTATTTTCTTTCTGTTAAACAAAACTTTTCAGCAAATTCACAAAATATTTGCTCTTCTACTTATGAACACAAAAGTGATATTAACTGATTATGAATGAGATATTAATATCTTTAATACAGTTCAATGTGTTGTTGATGGAAAACATTTGGAAGGTGTTAATGGGGTTCCACAGGGCTCTGTTCTTGGGGCAGTGTTTTTTACATTATATATTAATGTAAAAACCACTATTAAATACATTCATTCTCCTGTGTCCCTTCTAACAATAGTTCTGGAAAATTTATAGGAAAATTTTAACTCGTTGTGTTTTAACTCTAGTGTTGGTCAATATAAATAACTTTTAAATAATCTGATAGATGCGAGCTGCGTGTTTTTAAATTTGTATCTAATTTCCGTGTTGCTTAATTTGTTTTATTGGTTATATTTGTTGCAGTTTAAATCATTTCTGTTTCAAACTTGTTTTTAACATTAACAGAATTTTTTTTTTATATTATTTTTACTGTGCAGTTGTGTGCAAAAGTGTGAACGCCCCCAGTCAAACTGCATGTTTAGTTGTTTGTCTAAGTGAAAATAAGTTAATACATCCTCTACAGGGAACACAAACATGGCATAACTTTCGCGCAGGCCACATCACATTTTTTCCAGCATGTTAATTTTAGAAAATAAACAATTATTGTGCATTAAAATGTTTTCTGGAGAGGTGTTAACTTATTTTCACAGTGAAAATCAAGAAAACTTTATTGTATGTCTTACAGGACACCACTGTAAATGAGACCCTGGCTCAGTGGGTCATCACTGCCCCATCACCTATAGAAATACATAAATAATGATGAACTTTAGAATCTGCGCCTCTCCATGTTTTCAAAGACCTAACATATACAAATATATAAATATACCATGCAACTATGGGTTAAACGATTCACCATATTTTCGTTAATATCACCGCTGAGCAGAAAAGCTCATTCATGTCACTCAGTCCATTCATCAAGCTCATCACTGTCCACCAGAGGGAGAAGTCTAGAGGAATTTCAGTGCAAAATTAAATCTGTACGGTGACAGCTCAGACCCAAGTGGGGAAGGTAAGGAAAAATAATGACAAGACAAGCAGGGGAAAATTCCTTTTTTCCCCCTCTTCCCCATGACTGCTAATCTATAAAGGGAATTCATGACAGCTAGTGACATGAGATAAACACTGTCAGATAGCCAATGGCAGGTGAGGTGCGCGCAGCAGCTAATCTGACAGGGTGGAGTTAAAAAACGAATTTGCTAACTTGACATCAAGAGCAATCTCATTCTGATAACACGGGCCAAGCCCGGCCCAGCTGCCAGCTCCGTCTGCAATTTATAGACGCGACTCATCTGGCTAACGGGTTATTTAAATGTCAGGTTACAGCCGGAGCAGTTATTACTGTGGATGCTGCAGGATGCATTTTACTCATTTAAACAGAGCCTGGTTTTAACGGTCAGGGCAAATATTCCACTCTGGACATGCATACAGCACACTGCACAAATAGGCCTCCTTTAAAATAGCGTCTACTGACGTAAAAAGGTTTAATCTTTGGTATATTAAAAAAAAAGCTAAAGCTTTCTGATATATTAAATGGTATTTTTCACCTGAAGTCCACTTACAGTGCCTTGCAAACATCAGAGACCACCATTCATTCTTTTAATGCCCATTAGGAACAAGTTATTCAAATGTTAAACCAACTTCTAAGACTGAACTTTGGAGGTGTGTCTGCAGATTTCTTTGAGAAACTCCTGAAAAGAATGGAAGCTGTAATAAAGGTAAAGAGTGGCAACACTGAACACTGACCAACACTACCTGTAAGTACTGGCTGTGTTGACTGGAAATTAAATGATGTTTGCATTTGGGTCGTTCTACAGAAACGTCCACTTTTCTGTCTCTCCATAGGAGTCACTGGTGTGACTGATCCTCATTGGTGTTACACATAATCAAGGAACACCAGAGACATTTTAATGAACGGTGCATTTTACAGAATGGCTGCTACAGAACATCAAACCACATGTTGTCAATCAGGGAATATCCACTAAAATATGGAATTTAATCCATTTGTGTTCTATTTTTACACAGTTACCTCAGAATAAAGTCGGTCACACCAGTGACTTCAGCTAAAAGCTTCATATGAAATCATGAGCTAAATGAGAAAATCTCTGATAACTGAAAGACACAGTGGACTCACCATGTGCTTTTCTTCATAGATCCTCAGAACACAGGTAAAAGGAAGTCGAGTGATGTCATCAGTGTGACTTTTATTTCAAAATAAGAGGTTGTTTGTTACGCAGTGACACCAGTGACACGACTCCTGGAGACCACAACTTTCTTTATATATTTTATAATATTTATTTGTTTTCTTTGTCATTTAATTTATATATTTCATAGTCATGTATGGATTATTGCAGTTAAAACTGCAGAAAAATATGTTTTTTACCTCAAAATATGGCCTCAGCCTTTACAGATGACTGTGAGGACGAGCTCTTCTGTGGTGCTGAGAATTCTATATGATTGATTTAAAAACCAACATTGCTAAATTGACGGCTCAAGGTGTAATTGTTAAAATAAGTTATTGTTTTACAACCCCATTTCCAAAAAAATTGGGACACTGTGCAAAATGTAAATAAAAACAAAATTCAATGATGTGCAAATAATTTAAACCCTATATTTCATTGAAAATACTACAAAGACAACATATCAAATGTTGAAACTGAGAAATTTGATTGTTTTTGAAAAATATTTGGCCATTTTGAATTTGATGCCAAAAACACGTTCCAAAAGAGTTTGGACGGGGGCCTGTTTTCCACTGTGTTTCATCACCTCTTCTTTAACAGCACTCTGTAAGTGTTTGGGAACTGAGGAGACACTGCTGTGGTTTAGAAAGTGAAATGTTTTCCTGTTCTTGTTTGATACAGGATTTCAGCTGCTCATCAGTTCAGAGTCTCCTTTGTCATATTTTCATTTCATAATGCGGCAAATGTCATCAGTGGTGACAGGTCTGGACTGCAGGCAGGTCAGTTTAGCACCCGGACTCTTTTAATACAGAGCCATGCTGTTGTGATACATGCAGAATTTGGTTTAACATTGTCTTGCTGAAATAATTAAGGCCTTCCCTGAAAAAGACGTCACAGATGTGTACGCCACCCATGCCATGTGCACTAATGCCCCCTATACCATCATGAATACTGGCTTTTGAACTGTGCACTGATAACAAGCTGAGTGGTCTTCAGAGGACACAGTGTCCATGATTTCCAAAAAGAATTTCAAATGTTGATTCGTCGGACCACAGAACACTTTTCCACTTCCCCTCAGTACATTTAAATGAGCTCAGGCCCAGAGAAGGTGGCAGTGTTTCTGGATCCTGTTTATTTATGGTTTCTTTTTTTGTGTTTTAGAGTTTTAACTTGCATTTGTGGATGCAGTGATAAACAGTTTTCACAGACAGTGGTTTTCAGAAGTGTGTCTGAGCCCATGCAGTGATTTCCACTACAGAATCATGTCTGTTTTTAATGCAGTGCTGCCTGAGGGCCCAAAGATCACGGCCAGCAAACACTGGTTTTTGGCCTTGACCCTTACATACAGAGATTTCTCCAGATTCTCTGAGTCTTTTAATGTTATTATGTACCGTAGATGATGAAAAACAAAAGTTCTTTGTTATTTTATGTTGGGAAACGTTATTCTTGAATTGTTGCACTATTTGATGGTGCAGTCTTTCACAGAGTGGTGAACCCCTCCTCATCTTTACTTCTGTAAGCCTCTCTCAGATGCTCTTTATACCCAATCATGTTACCGACCTGTTATCAGTCAACCACCAGGTGTTTTTTAGCATTACACAACTTTACCAGCCTTTTGTTCCCCCGTCCTGACTTTTTTGGAACGTGTTGTTGGCATCAAATTCAAAATGGGCAAATATTTTTCAAAAGAAACAATAAAATTCCTCAGTTTCAACATTTGATGTGTTGTCTTTGAAGCATTTTCAATGAAGTATAGGGTTTAAATGATCTGCACATCATTGCATTTTGTTTTTATTTACATTTTACACAGCATCCCAACCTTTTTGGAAATGGAGTTGTATTTTAAAATATAAATAAATTGTAATCCTAATATGTTTTTCAAGTGTAATATATGTGTTAATGCTAGAGACACAAAGATGGACATTTCTGTAGAATTACCCGTATGTTTATGTCCAAAGAAAAAGTCATAATTCAGTATTCAGTTTTAAATGAACATTTTCCAACCTGTCTTTTACGCCACAGGCTGTTTTTCATTACTGTTACTTTTAGACTTAAATATGAAAATTACTGAAAATGACCTCTGTTCTGATTGGCTGCCTCAAAAAGCAGTGCCAGCTGATGCTACTTATACTGAAAGCAAATCGGAGGCTTAAACTTCTATTCACTTAATAGGCAGTTAACTGTAAACATTTTGTTTACAAAAATAATGAATTCCAAACAGGACATTTTTGCAGTGTCATGTCCAGATAATCATGGGGGCGAATGGTATGTTTTGAAATCTTAATGTTTACATACTAAATACTTCAACTGGTCTATTAAAAATAAAAACATTCCAAGCTTAGTGCATCTCGACTTGCCTTTCAACAGCAAGAACAACATTCATTATTCAATTGCCTGCTTGATAGCAATGAAGTAAACAGAGCAATTACAGCTTCAAAACATGTTTTCATTGAGTGACTGATTACCTTTTTTTTTTTAAAGAGTTCTGCCTCTCTTTTAGAGAGGAAACATCCATGTAAGTCCTTTTTTCCCCGTTTCTGAGGAAATGGACTGATGGGGTCAATGCTTCATTTACTCTGTTTCACATCTGTACACACCAGCAAAAACACCGACACTTTGACATCTTACTTGTAACACAGGTTCAGACATCACAAAACGTTAAGGAGTCTCTTTATGCTGGCCAGAGAGGCTCTCTTGGGGCTGCCACCATAATTGAGGAGCATCCTTTAAAGAGACCTGCCAATTAGCTAACAGGATCCCCTGTCACATTAAACTCGAGCCACATCAGATATCCTTGTTAAGTGTGATTGATTGCATCTACAAAGACGTTCTGTATTATTAATATGTCCAGAGTGAGAATAAACGGTTATTTTTCTTACACACACAAGTCTCCCTCTCTAATTATGAAAACAAAAGTGATATTGACTAAAAATGAATGAGATATTAATTGTTTTAACAGAGCTTAATGTTTTTCTCAGGGACGACAATCACAATTCCTGGAAAATGCTAATGGGGTTCCACAGGGCTCTGTTCTTGGGCCAGTGCTTTTTGCATTATATATTAATGAGGTTGGAAAACACACTGAAAACTATATAATTCATTTTTATGCAGATGATGCTGCCATGTATTCTTTTGCTTCAACTGTAACAACAGTCATGGAACAGGTGAAAAACATTAGACACATCAGATATACACAACAAAATGTTAAAATTCTCTTTCGGATATAGTGAATGCCGGCCAGAGAGGCTCTCTTGGGGCTGCCACAATTATTAATTAATTAATTATTGAGGAGCATTATTTGAATACACCTGCCAATTATCTAACAGGCTCATTAAATAACATCAAGCTCAAATTAAATAAGATATCCTTGTTTGGTGTGATTGATTTTATATACAGAGACATTCTGCATATTATTAATATGTCCAGAGCAAGAGTACAACGTTATTTTTCTTTTACACACAAAAACTTCACAAACTATCTATTTCACAAACATCAAACGTGATACTGACTGAAAATGAATGAGATATTAATTGTTTTAACAGAGCTCAATGTTTTACTCATGGAAAACAATCACAATTCCTGGAAAATGCTAATGGGGTTCCACAGGGCTCTGTTCTTGGGCCAGTGTTTTTTACATTATATATTAATGAGGCTGAAGAGCACACTGAAAACTACATAATTAATTTTAATGCAAATACTGTCATGTATTCTTTTGCTTCCCCTGTAACAACAGTCATGGAACAGCTGAAAAACACCAAACACATCTAACTCATGTTACAGATATACACAACGAAATGTTAAAAAGTGTCTTCCGGCCAGAGAGGCTCTCTTGGGGCTGCCACTGTAATTGAGGAGCATCATTTAAAGAGACCTGCCAATTAGCTAACAGGATCCCCATCACATTAAACCCAAGCCACATCAGATATCCTTGTTTGGTGTGACTGATTGCACTCAGAGACATTCTGTATGTCATTAACATGTCCAGAGCGACTTCCTTCCTAATCAGATGAAGCTATAGGCAGTACATCTGTGTAATTTAGCACAGAAGATTGCTGTGAGGCTTATGGCTCCATAATTCAGTCTCAGTTCAACTAGTGCTGAAATAATTGTTGCTCAGGAAGTCATTATTGTGAAATGTGGGGTATAACTGCTTGAACAATGTATGGATAACCTGAATACTGCACTGCGGTTCAAACGTGTGGATACACTGTTTTCAACAATATGAACCCATTTAGGTTTCAGGTAAATAAGGAATATAAAGTCAGTATGCTAGCCTGTGCAATTTCATAGCTTTCTATATAGCTGTATACAATAACTGAGAAGCGGTATACTATCCATAATTAAGTTTAAAAACAAAGTAAGTAGATAATTACAGTCAGGGAGAGAAGGGCAAAGTGTAACATGGATATTTTATGTAGTTAAACAGGATCTAATATTCAAACAGTAACATTGTCTGCAAATTTTGACAGCAATCTGGCGGGTAGTTCTCGAGATTCACCCTGAAGACTGTTTTTGGACCATAAAAGTGTCTTTTTTCATCAGAAATGTTTCACTGAGTTGTGTGCACAAGTTTTCGTCACTCTCTCGTCTCTGTAGTGCTGTTTTGAAGCATATAAACAGCTCACAGGGGGGTTAGATTAACATGGTTACAACTAAGACCCTCCAAAGTAAACAATCAGAGCCGTCCACATCCCACCATTTAAAATAAAAAAAATGTTTTGGAAGTTTTTATGCACTGATTTATTGAAAATGTACTATAGATTACAGATTATAGATTAATGTTCTACTTAAATTTGGCATGTTTAACCCACGATTTTCCACTAATCAGTACATATTATCATCTATTTGGGTTGAAAAGCTTGTCTGCTCTACATAGAACTGAGTTAAATTCACTGTATTAATTTTTCCAAATGTCTCCATAACTTAAGCACTGTGATGTGAACCGAATCGTTCAGTGGTCTGGTATGAAATACCAAGAGTCCTAGAGTTCTAGAGTCAGAACTGTTCACAGTGGTGGTGATAGGAACCAGACGTCCACCTCTAAAAGCTCCCTCACAGAAAGTTACTACATGAAATGGTTATGAATTCACTGCCTGATGACTGAGACACTGTTTTATGATAGTTTTGTGATTTTGGCCTAAAACGTACTGTAATCAAATAATTTATATCCATTCATGGTGGAGGGATAACGTTGGGTGTTCTAAGGCAAAATAGTCCCCAGTAAAACGTATTATTTCAGATTTTCCACTATTTTCCATCATCAACATTCCATATAAACTCAGAAGACTCGTGTAGGTTCACTGGTGGTTCTGGATAGTAAATAAAATGTCTATATCTGTGTTGTAGTCATGGCGACCCCTGGTTCCTATCACCACCACTGTAAAGACATCTGAGTCTGTACGTTTCTCTAAAAGGGAGCTTTTCACACCAAACCGAGCTGAATGGCTTTGTTGACATCATAACCACTGAATTATGTACGCATTTAAAAAAATAAGAGTCCCTGTTTAAATGTCACTGGACAGCAGTAATCAGATTCTCATTAACTTAGTTCAAAATCTATGTGACGGACTGAAGCCCCACAGTCTGCAACTTTTACTCTGTTGAACTTTCTGAATCTACGGCGGATATAAAACCTTGCGAACCTTTTCTCTGCGTCTCAACTCAGATATGTTAAGTAACCTTCACAGAAAGATATAAATCAGCCTTTAGATGTACCCTTGGTCTGTTTCTCCAAAGGAAAGTCTATCGCAGTGTTTCACCAGCCTTCTAATCGCCGTGTTGAAAGAAAAGCAGTCTGGGTCTTCTCTTGTAACACTGACTGCTAACGGAACGAAGAAAAGGGACCACCAGACTCGCTGTGTACCTCCACAGTTCATCCAACATCTCCAGCAGGCTCATTTTCTCCCCTGTCACCACTCAGGTGGCCATAGAAACGTACAGTTCATTAAGACTATGTCAGCGGCGGTGAAATAAGAGTTGTGCGCCGAATGAATGTGGTTAATGAATGTCATCTGCGTTGACCTTCTCAGCCACACATTGCTGGGATCCCTGAAAGGGTTTCTATGGCGAAATTAGATCTGGCTAAAGCGTGAGGAGGAATAACGGCGTGAAACGAGGGCCTCCCTCTCTCCTCTCTCTCTGTGCTCTGAGACTCAACAAGCCTGGAGATGTTCCAAGACACTGTACAGGCGGAACCTGAATGAAGCTCGAACTGGGGCCCAAAACAAAAAACTGCAGACGTCAAAGGAAAGCGAAGTGGGTGTTTCACACAGAGCCAGGCCGTTTTTGTTAAAAGAGACTGATACTCACTGTAAAGTATGGTTCCGTGGGCAGCCCTCGTTTTCACAGTTAGGAAAACGCTCGCTGTGTCTCCGGCAGACGACGCCTCAAAGCTGGAATCCAGAGATGAGAGAGGCTGGAGCTCCAAGAAAGAAGAACCGCCGAATAAAGGGAAGAATATGGAGGTATCTGGAATGAAACAGAGGGGGCGGGGGGGGGCGGGGGTTGGGGGGGTGAAGTAAACAAATGCAAATCAAATATTTACGTGTTCCATCATGCCAGCTCCCGTTTTTATGTGCTGACTGTGCAGCGCTGGTGAAAAATGTTGGTTTCGACTGTAATGTTGACATACTGAAAATTAAATCGTGCGAACCGAGTAGGCCGCATGCACACACCACGCTCTTTCACACATGCTTACTTTTCCTCTAGCAGATAAACAAGCACATAACGCAGTACCTCTGCATTAATGTTTTTATTCGTTTGGTTTTCAGAGGGAGGGCAGCATCAGGTTTTGCGTGAAGAGACTTTGCTACAGCTCATAATACAGTGAAAACTGGAGCTCGCTTAAGAGCTATCATCAAAACAAAACTGACACACTGGTTATGGGAATATTAACCGGCCCAGGGCTTTATTTTTAAGAGAAATATGAAAAAAAAAAACTATTAAAGCAATATGTATAATTTGTATTATTTCAGATAGGCATTTAACAGTTCAATATTTAGTATTTCTAGGACACTTTAAATAATAATTAATTAAGAAATTGGGTCAAGAAATATCCTTAAAAGCACAATTATCAACATATATCTGGACGTGGTCACTCAAGTGAAGTGTTATTTATTTTGGCACTGAGAATCTCAGTAAAACAGCACTTTTTCATCTTAGAAACTGTGCCAGGTTTAAGGCTAAACCAGCTTATCCAAAAAGAGTATAGACAAACTGCTGAACCCTATCCCAGTGGTCACTGGGCAGAAGCACTCTGGACAGGCCGCCAGTCCATCACAGGGCAGATACACACAGAACAAAAGAAACAGTGAAGCTGAATTTAGTGTATTCCCTCCCACAGCGTCTGGCACCTTTAGCTTAGGAGTTTAAAACTTAAAACTTAGCTTAAAACTCTTTTACTTTAGCTTTTATTTTACCTTTTAGCATTTGTTGGCATGTCTGAGATTTTTATGAGCACTCGTTTATTTTAATAGTTTTACTTTGTTATTTTTTGGCTATAATTCCATGTTTTCCTATTTCACTATATTATCTGTTTATTTTAATAGTTATTTGCATTAATTTTCATTTTCTTTTACATTTTTCTTTTTTCTTTTTCAACTTTATGTTGGCTTTAATTTGCTTTTCTTTTTGAAAAATGTATGAAAGGTGCTACAGAAACATAGCCATTATTTGAACATCTATAATGTTAACAAATGTTAAGAAGACCCATTTTGTCAAGTTTCAACAAAAATTAAACCACCTTGGGATCTACAACATTTTATATCCATTTTATTGAAATAAGGTTTCACTATTATGTAAATATGTCTCAGTATATGCTGATATACTTGTTTAGGTTAAAAATATAATGTAAACAAAAACACAGACTTACTTTGCTCTGCTTTAATCTTTAGCTCAGCTATAGCTGCTTTTCTCACATCTCCAGCAGGAAACTTTTCCTCAAAAGTAGAACAGTTTCTTGTAAAATGTCTCTCAACGTTCGACTTTTTACGAGGCTGAAGTCGCTTCTCATTCGCCAGCCTCTCATTCGAATGTTCCCGTTCCACCTTAAATGGTGCCTGAGACGCTAGAATGTAACTGCTGCACCATTTAAGGTAGAACGGGACAGTTCGAATGAGAAGCCGCGAATGAGAAGCGACTTCAGCTTCACGACTTTTCAGTGTTTCAGTTTCTCACTGCAGATTAAACGTATCAGGAAACCAGCTGGAGTGATTATAAACACTAATCAGTCCATTCATCTCCAAATTATCGATGTTCATCTTAAATCTCTCTCTTTGCCGTTTCATTAGCTACTAGCTAGGTGAGACTGTGGTCTGGGTTGCTATGGTGACCAGCAGTCTGTGCTGATCTTCAGGGTTAAAGGGTGAATTAGCAGTTCTACATTAACTCCAGAGTTTAAGACCATTTATTGTTAAACTGTGTTGAACGATCAGCAGAGCTTTATTTTACTGTAAAGGAGGATTATTTTATTTTTACCTACAAATCTAATTCAGCTGTGGAGCCACAACAGGGCAGTAACAGAGCCGCATGTTGCTGACCCTGATACAGTCCTGTGCAAACGTTTTAGCTGCTAAGAAAGCTGATTAAAGCAGTAAAAACGACATAGAAGTACAACAAAACAAAGAAAAAATACAGTAAAGACAGGAATTTTGTATTTTTAAAAAACTCATTAATATCTTAGTTGGAAGAATATAGTCAGAAGAACGCAGGATTGGTTCCTGACTTCTCAGTGCACTTCAGCCACCACATGGATTTACACCCCATCAGCAGCACCTGATTTAATGTAGTGAAGGGTGGATGAGACAAACCAGGTGCTGGACGGTGACTGTAAACACTGGACTTCCTCATATAGAGATCTGAAATGGTTAAACTGGCACACTCACCCACATCAAATCACAATGAAGTGTTCGTTTTTGTTTTTTTTGTAATAAAGATCAGCAGCTTCATTAACTCAGTAAACGCCCAACTCTGAATACAAAATCTACTCTCATCACTGAAGATTTGACTGTACTGTGTTTATCAAGACAGCCCTGTTTGAACTCACATCCCTGTATATTTTCTTCCACTGCAAGCTGGCCGTATCTCCAGCAGCAGCCGCGAGCCAGCTGAGGATTCTGAGAGGCAGGCGTCCTCTGACAGTCAGCCCAGCAGCAAAAGCCAGAAGGACCTCCATCAAGCCCTGCATGGGGCCACTGTTATCTCCCCCAAGGATGACAGATCCACGTGACTTTGGGGAAGGAGGCTAGAGGAGGTCTATGTCGGGGGTTCTTCTATGGCAGTAATGATCTGTTAGCTTTTACACAAAGGGCAATGTATGCAGAGCCATCATGCCGCTCTATCGGGAGATGTCACAGGGTCTGAGCTGGGCAGCCCAAGCGGAACGAAAGGCCTTTTTCCCCCCTCCAGCATGCTAACCAACCAGACTGAGCCAGCCAAAGACATAAACAGGACTTTACAGCAATCTGCTGAAAGCTCATCTCTAACTGCAGAGCCGAAAGATGGATGAAACACATAAAAAAACAAATAATACGATTTATTATTGGAAAATGTACAAAACTGAGGGTCTTCACAGGCAAAGATGCAGAGTTCTGACAGAGTTTTTCCACCCTAAATAAATAAGAAAGAGTCACATTTTCAGTGCATGCTATCCCCATGTGTGTTTACATGGCTGCTATGTGACCCCAATGGCCTCCTGAAGTACAAGGAACAATATTTCTTCCTCAGCGGCAAATATAAAAACACCCGGCTCCACTGTTCCTCCTAATGCTGAGAGCTTAGCTGTGCTAGTTCTAGTAGCCCACTTACCCAGTTAGAGAACAGCGGTGCTTGACGTGTGGAGGACACTGCAATCTTCCACCATTCACCCTAGACATCTACACCACCTGCTGCAAACTGTACACTGTACAAAATTTACTCTGTAAATCTACTGTAACGTACTGGAGTTTCCAGCTAGTTACTGTAGCTCACTTTTACCACACATACAAAAAAATGGGCCCAAAATGGCAAAACATTAGGCTTTTAGTGGTCTTAACAACAAATCATTAAACACACAGATAAAGTAAGTTAGTGTGGGATATTTTTTCCTTTTGAGTTCTTTGAAATTTTGTGTGTAAATTTGCAGACAGTCTTTTACAGAAAGAAGAGTCAGTACTGATCCACTCAGCACTGACGGCTTCAAACAGCTGAAAAACACTGCAGAGCTAGTTTAAGTTTAATGTGAGACCAAATATTCTCTATATAGTAAATCTGGACCATCCATAAAAACCATTATATATTGGGCTTGGCCCGTTTTTTTCAGGAGATTGTACTATAATATTTATTTACAGTAATGACATATTGTACTGTGTTTTTAATTTAATTCAGTACAAAACTGTAATTTTACAAGATTGTATATTGACAACTTGGTTTAAAAACACACATCCTCTGTTCTGTATTTCATACGTATGCGCATATATATTAGACTTTTAAATATACATACATTTCATAAAGAACTGTTTCACTTCAGTTTTTCAAAACTATAAACAGCTGTTCTTTCATAATCTTGGAGGCGAACATGCTCCTCCAATCACACTCACATTTAAGCTTTAAACTGAATGTACACCACCGTTAGCTTGGTGTCAACATGAAATTCGCACTACAGTCGCTGGGGTAATCAGATACTTACAAAGAAAAAGGACTTAATGTAACATTTCTACACTGAAGTCTACTATATAATGACATATATAACAAATACAAAAAAGTTTGTTGGTACAGGTTATGCTAGGATGCTATAAGCCTGGGCTAAAGTTAACTTACATTATCACTATTTTAGACATAAACAAAGTCCTTACAGGAAAGTCTGTTCACTCTGTTCACTTTGCAACACCGCTGGGCAGTTATTTTGAGCCACACCAGACCAGGCACCTTTATCTGTGAATGGAGAAAGACCACAATACTGCATTTACTCTGGCTGTATTCCTGCAGCTTTGTGAGCTCTTTTAATATTTAGGTAATAAAAAGAAATAAACAAAATTAAACCCTAGTGAAACTACAGCACGGCATCAGACAATGATATCGATGCAGATGAAATTGCATATTTCAATGTACACTAACTGTGATCTTACAGTAGCTACACAATAAGGCCTCCAGTAAGGATACAGTATAACCTGCCTGTACTGTAAATGTTTTCCCAGAACTCAACACTGCACAAAACTGTCGAACGCATTTAAACTATCACACTGATTGCTAGTTAATAAGCCTTTACCAGCTGTGATATGCTGTCAGCTGTTATTGTTAGTAAACGTGAGCCAGACTGACTGCTCAACTGTGAGGTAAGCAATCGACTGGCGTGTTTGTGTAACGTTCAATAACGTTTTTTGCCTTTGGTTGATGCTCATGAGAGCTTTAGCTATAATGAAGGTGCTTGTTGGTGGTTGTCATGCTCACTATAGCGATCTCTCTGGGCCTTGATATTTCCTAGCTGGCTCCCTGAAAATGAAATTCTGGCTACCCTGGTATATCCTTGCGTGACATGTCTGTGACATTATTCCTGGTGACAAATTGTTTATCCCCTGTAAAACATCATCATGGTTGGAGCCAGACTGTACGCGCACAGCCCCTTACACAATGGATGATAGCAAGGAAGCAAGGAAATGAAAAGAGAATGATAAATATGCAAGCCTGAAACGGTCCCTCCCTGCTTGTTACGGATGCCGGTTAGACTGCAAACAATCCATCACCTTGGAACTAACGAGATCGAAAGCAGAATGTCCTTCCTGCGGGGGAAACACGGTGTCTCGGTGACCCTTTGACCTTCGGCATCTTCGTCAATATGATACAGCGGATGTGGGGACCTGATATTGCAGACTGTGATTAAGCCAGCGGAGGAAGAGACCCTGATCAATAAAACATTAGTTCCAAAAATGCATTGCTGCTTTATTGTTGTACATTGCAAACAAACATATGAACGCTTTTCTATGAAAAAGCTCCATTAGGATTGCATTAAATTTACCGTTTTATTAATTGAGCGAAACAAATGTGCCAAAAAATTTAATGTAAAATGCAATTCATATTGCAGAGTGAAAGTGTGGGAGCTTTTGTTTACATTTGTCTTTGGTCTACAGCTTAAAAACCCATTCATGTGCACTGATTAAGAAGAAGCAGTTTGAGATCAGTGGAAACTGACGTTTTATGTTTCTGTTTAGGACTTTTTCTCGTCTTTTAATTGGATTATTCATGCCTTGGATTAATCTTTTAAATGTACACCACCGTTAGCTTGGTGCCAACATGAAACTATAAAGTGAAAGGACTTATAAAGTGAAAGTTTCTACACTGAAATCTGCTATATAACGACATACATAACAAAAAAATGGTTTGTTGGTACAGGTCGTGCTAGGATGCTTCTAGCCTGGGCTAATGTTAACTTATATTAGCATTATTTTAGGTGTAAACAAAGTCCTTACAGGTAAGTCTGTTCACTCCTCATTCCTGGTACGTCCAGTTTTTTTTATTTTCAGAGAGGAGCAAACTTGACAAGGCCTACATTCAAGGTAGTCTGATGCTTCAGCACTGAGTGGGCGATCAGAGAGGAACTAATGTGACATTGAATATAAATAAAAACTGGTGGCGTTATCTTAGTTAACGTTAAGTAAAGGAGCAACTGTGTGGACAGTCTGTTTCAATGCTTTTACACAGGAAAGGTAAACATTAGCTTTAGTGATATTACTGCTCGTCTTATACGTCATATTGACATATTGATTGAAATAATTAAAGACTGTCATGTTGGTTAGTTTACAAAAGAAAGACCTGAGGCCGGATTCATGAAAGTGTCTTAAGAAAGAAAATCTTCCTAAATGTGCGTTTTTTCTTAAGCTCATTTTTAAGAAAAAGGTTATGAGAAATTGTTGTTCTTCAAATAATGTCTTAAGAATTCTCACGTTTTTCTTTTCTTACCTGTTTTCTTAAGAATTATTCTAAGATCAAGAGGTGTTCTTGAAAATATTATGTTCTTAAGTGTTTTCTTAACCTTCCGACAGACTCACACACTCGTCTTAGGCGGTAAGAGTTGATGAGGTGAGCATCTAAATTTATCTCGGTCGCTGCCTCTGCTGCTCCTCATCCTCGTCCGTCACCCCACAATTACCATATTTTCCCCAGCAGATTTTTTTCCTGTCGGCTGTTTCTTCCTCCATCACCTCTAAATCTTGTTTGCTACATTTTTCAAACACTTGGTTTGATGTTTTTCCTCCATTTGGCTCCTCTGAGTGGATTAAACTAAAATAACAGTACAAAATTCAGACTGTATCTCGCGTCGTTTGTGGTAAAATGCAACGTAGCCTACAGAAGAAAACAATGAAGAATTTCTTAAGAAAATCATAAGAAAATAATTAAGATCATCTTAAGAAAATCTCTGACTTCTTACGTTTTTTTTTTTTTAGAACTGCATTGAAGAACATTCATCTTAGCGTTCATTCACGTTATTCTTAGTGTTTGTCCTAAGAACCTTTGCAAGTTTTTTCTGTTCATGAATCCTGTCCCTGATCATTTATGATGTTGGGCAAAGCACAGAACAATATTAACATTAAACAGGGAAAAACATAAAGTTAAATCATATAATACGACCAAAACGAGAGTCAGCTTTACTCCCAATCTTCTGGTAAACATCAGACACCTAACTGGTCAACGTTACCATTAGATTTAGTCGTAGTCATGCAAATAATTTTGGAAGAAAGGCTTGTAGACTTGTCAAGCCCGCTTACATATGAAATTAAAAACTGCTTCACCCAAACATCAAAATTACTAGAAGTATGTGGACACTCCTACTTATAGAGTGGAGGTGTTTCAGCCACACTTATTGCTAACAGGTGTATAAAATCAAGCACATAGCCATGCAGTCACAACAGACAAACAGTGGCAGTAGAATGAGTCGTACTGAAGAGCTCAGTGACTAAACATGGCTCTGTCACAGGATGCCTCTGGAAGCTACACCAGCACAAAAACTACATTGGGTGCTGAAATAGGTCTCCATGGCTGAGCAGCTGCACACAAGCCTAAGATCAATATGCGCAATGCCAAGCATCGGCTGGAGTGGAGTAAAGCGCCACCGCTGGACTCTGGAGCAGTGGAAACGTATTCTCTGGAGTGATGAATCAGCTTCACTATCTGTCAGTCTGATGATGAATCTGGGTTTGGTGGAGGTCAGGAGAACGTTACCTACCGGAATGCAGAGCCAACAGTACAGTTTGGTGGAGGAGGGATGATGGGCGGGGCTGTTTTTCAGGGTTTGGGCTCTCAGTTCCAGTGAAGGGTGATGTTGATGCTGCAGCACAAAGACATTTTGCACAGTTATCTGCCTCCAGCTTTGTGTCAGCAGTTTGGGGAAGAGCCTTTCCTGTTCCAGCATGACTGAGCTCCTGTGCACAAAGCAGCTCCATAAAGACACGGAGTGACCAGTTTTGTGGGGAGGAACTCCAGTGGCCCTCACAGAGCCCTGACCTCAACCCCAATGAACACCTTTGGGATGAACTAGAATGGAGATTGTGAGCCAGACCCTCTCGTCCAACATCAGTGTCTGACCTCACAAATGCTCTTCTGGATGAATGGGCAGAAATTCCCACAGACTCTCTCCAACATCTTGTAGAAAGCTTCCCAGGAGAGTGGAAGCTGTTAGAGCTGCAAAGGGGGGAACCTTCATATCAACTCCCATTGTGTTGGAATGGGACGTCCAACAAGCTCATAAAGGTGTGATGGTCAGGTGTCCACATACGTTTGACCACAGAGTGTGGTTTAATAAGGATGACTTGTCGACATTCTTAGGCCCGAAACATAATGCAAAGACGTGAGCGCAGGCACTTTGAGCTACGCAGACGGGGTTTCACACGTAGTTGTGTTCAAAATGTGTCTAGGTGCATTTCATAACGCAACACAAACGCAAGCTGCATTCTGAGCGTTACAGCAAGGGGCGGTATAACGACAGCCAAGTACCCCCAGAGTGTTTTCTCAACTGCCATAGCAGACGAGCAGTTGAGTCTCACACAAAGGCATAAAATTATGATTATTTATCACATTTCCAATCCAAGAGAAGAGGTGAAGCAGCTCACTCTCCTCTACTGTCCATGATTAGTTGTTGAGGCTGTTGGAATAGCAGTAGATCCTCTCTGATTTGCCCTCTATCGCCCCCTTCAGTAGTGAGTATTTTAACCTCCACAGCAATGTAAGAATGTGCGGTGAGCCTTATTCTCCTTACTTTGACGACTTCTGCTGCTTTGAATACAGAAGTGTGAAAAGGGTCTATTCCTCAAACACAGCCACATTCAGTCCATCGTAGCTGGAAAACAGTTGTAGACAACGTGTTTTAGGGCAGTGGCTGAGGGAGCAGAGTGAGTGAGTAGGTAAGTAAGAACAGGGACAGTTTAAGACGCTGGCCTTGGTTCGAGTGTTCCCTACAGAGGTTAACCTGACAATTTGAACAATGACGGCTGTCCCACTGGACCTGGGGCACATTTATGAAGAGTGAAGACGGCGGTAATGAGGCGCTCTAGGAGGTCATGATCAATATGAAAACGAGTTGGAATAATTTCCTGCCCCACTGCTTTGCTGGCTGAGGCCGGAGTGGGGCCAGATCCTACTGTCAATGCCCCCCCATCGCTAGTCTTGCTGTGCGGCTTAAAGGCTCAACTAACATTAAGCCTGGCCTGTGATGTACTGTGTGTCATAGATAGAAGCATTGTATCAGAAGGTGAAGGGTGCTGTCTGCCTAATTGGCTTAATCACTTCACGTTAAAAATTGCACATGGAGTATTACAATATGCTTACCTGCCACGCTGATATGTATACTCTCTTTGGGATTTGTCTAGTGTGGATTTTATTTTAGTAATCAAGACTTCTCTTTCGGTGTGTTTATGCATCTTGCAATTATTTGTAACCAATGGATCGTATCTTCTTTGTTCTCTGTTAACCAGTGATAAGAAACAACACCTCGTTTGAGGGATATATAACCTTTGTAACTCTGGTCTGTCTTCGGAGATCTCTGGGGTCTTCCAGGAGCTTCTCCCGGCCGTGAGCTTTAATAAACATATCACTTTGGAGCATTATTTGTGACTTTGAGACTTCACTGTTTTTTTGGTTTACTCAGATATGCTCCACGACAAATGGAAAATCAATTATGGACCCCAAAACAAGGTACCATTCATTAATGTATGGTGTCCTTGAAAGCCTTGAGGCTGAAGCTTCAGCATTCGCTAGAAAACGGTCACTTAGTTAGCCTAGTTATTTGTAACAGCTTATTAAAAATCCACTAAGTCAGCCACAAAAGAGCAGTTTTGTTGTAACTTTTATCCTAAATATTTTTTATTCTTCACACCTGTAGGCTGAACATGATTAGCGATGTAGGCTCATAACTGTGAGAGCTATGTAAACTACCACATTTCCAAGAAAACAAACACTAAGGCATCACAGCAAACCACCAAAACACTCTGAAACACCACCTTTTTCCTGGTGAGCTCTGTAGGTCTGTGTTTGATCAGTCTGAGAGAGTCAACAAGGTACGAGCTGCAAAGATAGGCTGACCTAATGTGCTTGCTGGCGTTAGATGCTGCTCCATTGCTGACAATTTTGCTGAAAAACAAGGATGTTATCTTTGGTAACTGGCCAATGTTGTGCCACTTGCATGCTAATGCACTTTGGACACCATATACAGTATAGTGCATGAGTCACATACCAACCTTCATTTACCTAATTTAATAAAATGTTCAGTGAGTCACTCTTTACCTTTATTACAGCTTCCAGCCTTTTCAGGAGACTCACTTTCAGCTCCTCAAAGAATCTGCAGACACACCTCCAAAGTTCAGTCTTAGAAGCTGGTTGATCGTTTTCTGAAGTAATCAAACACATTCAGTGGTGTTGAGGTCTGGACTCTGGTACTAAGCTCTGCTAAAGCCTGAGTAGACTGATAAATCAATGTGATCGGTTATTAATCTCAGTGTTACTGAGCTCTGCTAAAGCCTGAGTAGACTGATAAATCAATGTGATTGGTTATTAATTTCACCGTTACTGAGCTCTGCTAAAGCCTGAGTAGACTGATAAATCAATGTGATCGGATATTAATCTGTGTTACTGAGCTCTGCTAAAGCCTGAGTAGACTGATAAATCAATGTGATCAGTTATTAATCTCAGTGTTACTGAGCTCTGCTAAAGTCTGAGTAGACTGATAAATCAATGTGGTGATCAGTTATTAATCTCAGTGTTACTGAGCTCTGCTAAAGCCTGAGTAGACTGATAAATCAATGTGATGATCAGTTATTAATCTCAGCGTTACTGAGCTCTGCTAAAGCCTGAGTAGACTGATAAATCAATGTGATCAGTTATTAATCTCAGTGTTACTGAGCTCTGCTAAAGCCTGAGTAGACTGATAAATCAATGTGATCAGTTATTAATCTCAGTGTTACTGAGCTCTGCTAAAGTCTGAGTAGACTGATAAATCAATGTGATCAGTTATTAATCTCAGCGTTACTGAGCTCTGCTAAAGCCTGAGTAGACTGATAAATCAATGTGATCAGTTATTAATCTCAGCGTTACTGAGCTCTGCTAAAGCCTGAGTAGACTGATAAATCAATGTGATTATCAGTTATTAATCTGTGTTACTGAGTTCTGCTAAAGCCTGAGTCGACTGATAAATCAATGTGATCGGATATACATGTGCCTTATCACCATGTGTTCTGAAAGTATTCTAAATGTATTTCTGGATACATTACTTTTTAATTTCACTGAATACATTTAGGACAGTGTATTTAGTATTCAGCCATTTTATTAGTATTAGCCTTTTTACTATTATATTTTATAGGCTATTAAAAACGAATTGCCTAATGATAAAAAGCCATTTGCCCCGTCTAAGACGAGACTGAGGTTATGCCCGTCTTAAAATCTCACGCAGGCCCCTGACGAGCACCAAAGGCGACTAGCTATCAGTACCGCCAGGACGACAAGTCCTGACAACGATTCAAAGCGAAGGACACAAGCCTGCAGACTCACTAATACAATCCTCATCTCAGGGCTTTGTCAGCATGTAAACAGCCTTTGGAATTCTTCTGTGTCCTCTAGCGCTCAGAAGTGCTGCCGCCACTGAACTGTGCTTGGCGGGGGCCTGGGGAGCGGCCGAGCAAATCACAGAGTCCCGGATCGGACCGCGGTCAGAATGATGGAGCCTTTCAAACGGCCACCGCGATTTGCTCTCGCTCAGCAAAAAATAATGCACACTCCCAGGACGGCCGTTTAAAGGAGGGAGGGAGTGGAGAGGAAGCTTTACGAGAGCGATGAACCATGAGATAAGCGCAGATACACTCCTGATGGATAGACGGAGAGGGAGAAAAGCAAACATGACTTGCTGGAAGAGGCGACCGTGATTAAGGACTCGGCTGGAAACGGCTGGAAGGGGGGAATAAAAAAATAAAGCCGTACGGCCGCGCGCACTGAAGCCCTGCAGGGTGAGCGCGGGGTGGTGAATTCAGCTATTGACTATGGAAATATCAATCTTAACTCAGTTTATAAGGCTGGAAGACTGGATTTCTGTCTTTTTTAGGTGGTTGCCACAACATTCCAAGTGGTTGATAAGGTGCTGCTAGGCTGTTGCTATGTTTTCCTAGGTGGTTGCCAAGGTGTTACTCATCCATTGTTACAGTATTCCAGGTGGTTGCTTAGGTGTTGCTAGGCTGTTGTTACAGTATTCCAGGTGGTTGCTTAGGTGTTGCTAGGCTGTTGTTATGGTATCCCAGGTGGTTGCTGAGTTGTTACTACATCTTTGCTATGGTATCACAGATGGTTGCTAAAGTGTCGCTTGGCAGTGTCTATAGTACACCTGGTGGCTGCTAGAGTGTTGTCAGGCAGTTACATCCCAGGTGGTTGCTAAGGTGTTGCTAGGCTGTTGTTATGGTATTCCAGGTGGTTACTACGTCTTTGCTACGGTATCACAGATGGTTGCTGAAGTGTTGCTACGCAGCTGCTATGGTACCCCTTGTGGTTGCTAAGATGTTGCTAGGCAATTCTTATAGTATTGCAGGTAGTTTCTGATGTGTTGTTAGGCAGGTGCTGTGGTACCCCTGGTGGTTGCTAACGTGTTGCTAGGCCATTGTTATGGTATCGTAAGTGGCTGCTAAGTTGTTGCCTAGCACTTACTGTGGTATCCCAGGCAAATGCTAAGGTGTTGTTAGGCACTTGCTACAGTATCCCAGGTGGCTGCTAAGGTATTGCTTGGTCAATGCTAAGGTGTGATATCTCAGGTAGTTTCTAAGGTGTTGCTAAGCAGTTGCTATTGTATTCACAATAGTTATGCAGGTGTTGCTTGACCATTGCTATGGTATCCTGAGGCAGTTGCTAAGGTGTTGCTAGGCTGTTCCTATGCTATTCCAGGTTACTTGGCCATTTCTATGGTAGTCCAAGCGGTTTCTAAGGTGTTACTAAACATAGAATAATGATAAGAAGATAACGAAGAACACTAAGTCGGCCTTGTCAACTTAATTCATTATAGAACTAACTTGGTATTTATTCATGTAATTACATTTAAATGTAATAACTGTGGGGTTCCAAACATTAAAATGACTAGTGATGTGTAATTAAGTGTTCCTTAAATAAATACCCGAATTACTTAATTACTGGTGATGTTACTGCGTTTGCAGAAGTAAAGACCTTTCACACATACTAATGCATCCTCTAAACAGGCTTAGTGTGGTGTGCAAAATGTGGCTTTTCCAGGACAGGCGCACCCAATTAGGCCACCCCTGAGTCACTGGAAAGATTTCTTCATCACCGCTCTGTATCTACCGGCTCATTAATACAGGTCAAGTTATGTGTGAAAACCGCAAACAGCATCATCTGTGCGGTGGTACTGGGGGGACAGAGAGAATCCAGCTCGCCTGCTACTAAGAGGGGGAAAAAAAAAAAAAATAAATAAATACATTTTTTTTTTTACTTTAAAAATACAGAGGCTGCCCGCATGATTATGTGATATTTCCCACGGGGGACGACAAATGAGCCAGCCCCCAAATATAGCACCCCCCGCTGCTATCCACAGCGCCTGGAGAGACAAATAGCATTTGCGGCGGATTACTTAATTATCTGCAAATTAGCACTTTGAGAATAAATTGCAGAGGTGCTGGTGAAAGGGCGCGGGAGCGGTGGGGGGAAACTGTCTGCGAGGTATCGAGGGGAAGAGGCCACTGTTTGACGTTTTACTTCCAAGGCTTTTGATCAAGTATTGACTTGAGCTCTGTGACAGGCCGCTTAGATCGTTTCTGGGAAAAAGAGAGAAAAAAAGAAAAAGGCTGTTTTAAAACGTGACGGCGTCGTTCATTAAGATTTATGGGTAAGCAGTGTTCCAATTTTCCCTCTCTACTCTTTCTCTTCTTGAAATGTTAGCATTCAATTATGTAGGTTTAGTGGATGCAGCTACAATGAATTAGTCTTATTATCAGCAGCTTATTGAGCAGAAAAGCAATGCTGAATAGGGAATCCAGTATAGAAAACGGGACTCATCAGCCCAGGCGACTGTCTTCCTTGGCTCTAAGGTCCGGTTCTGATGCTCGTGTTCCCACTGTAGGTGCTTTCGATGGTGGACAGGGGTCAGCATGGGCAGTCTAACTGCACTGCAGTTGCACAGCCCCATACACTGCAGGGTGTGATGCACTGTGTGTTTTATTCCTCCTGTAACCACCATTAAAATTCCCATGGTTTTGCCACAGTAGCCCCTCTGTCAGTTTGGACCAGGCGGGATAGCACTGCGCATGCATGAGTTTTGGGCGCCCAGCATCCTGTCGCCCGTTTATGGTTTAACCCCCCTTTGACTGCTTGGAGATGCTCCAACACAGTCGTCTGGAAATTACGCTCAGGTCTTCACGCCTGCACGTTTCTCCACATCCAACAGGTCCACTACGAGAACCAACTGTTCACTGACCGTCTAATATGTCCAATATCTTGATATGTGCCCCTGTTATGAGATCATCAACATTATTAGCTTCATCTGTGAGCGGTCACAGTGTTTTCGCTAATTAAGGTTCATTTAAAAGTTTGAACGGCACCTGTCAAATTACAAGGTTTGCTTATTTTCTAAGAGGAAGTAAGTTAACACATCTACAGAGAACACAAATACACTGCTGAGCAAATTTTAGTGCATATACTATAATTTAACATACTGGACGGAAAAAAAAACAAACATAAAATGTACCACAACCCTGTAGAAGATGTGTGTGAATGTATATTTTATGTATATAGCACAGAAAGTGTATTTGTATCATCAAAACCATCTAACTCCTTTGTCCCCCATGTGAAAAATTCTACATTTTATGAGAATTGGAAAAATGGACCAATATAAATGGCCTAAAATGACTGGAAATACACTCCTGTTATACTAACTCACACTTTACAAAGTAAAGAAAACCCCACTCCGGATATACAAAGTTTTGCCGCAGCAGCGATGACATATACCCTTTCACCCACTGGAGGCTTGAGGGTGCCAACAAAATCTCCGAAATCCCCCAGAAACCAAGCTGGGCAGTTTTCTCCAAGGAGAAGCACAATATATACTTTACTAATGCCCTGACACAAAGCCCGGCCTGTGGTATTAGTCTTAGGCGAGCGGCACGTCCTCGCAGCCGGCGGCTCCCAGAGGAGCCCGAGTTCTGACCAAGTTGCAGAAAATTCCTGAAGAGCAAAAACAAAGCCTTTTCATCTTCACGACAGCTTGACATTAGGCGCGGCTGCTGACATCAAACTTTCCGCACGTCGGAATTTCACGTGCTACGCCATCTGGAAAAACAACCGATGGAAGTCAGAGAGCGAACAGCCTGATACGAACTCCCACCGTTTGTTTATTAAAATGCTGTCAGACACTCAATAGTGTAACAACTCAATGCATATTTCCTTCTTTCTTATATTAATTACTGTTTGTTCAATGAGTTCATTTTGTTTCTGTCTCTAATAAAGTAATGAAAATATCATTTCAGCCAATTACAGTATATTAGATTAATTCCACTATACTTTACTGGAAAAAAGGCTGAAAAATAGGCTGTTGCTATGGTATTCCAGGTTACTAGGCCATTTCTATGTTATCCCAGGTAGTTACTAAGGTGGTCCTAGGCCATTCCTATGTTTTCCCTGTTGGTTGCTAAGGTGTTGCTAGGCTCAGGAGATCGCAGGCAGAACAGGCAAAAAGCCAACAGGCTGAATTTCCATTAACATTCAGTGTTACGCTTTGAATTAAAACGTTTACTGAATCATTCACTGTAAAACTGAAAGGTTTTTTGAATGTCTTACAGCTTCAAATGTCTGTAAATCTGTCGGTAGATCTGCCTCAAGTAGTATTGTAGCATTAAGCCCATTACTTACACAATCTAAAGTTGCTTGACAACTCTAAACGAACTACATTTTTTGGTAGAGCAACTGGTCATTGATAATTATTCATTTTAACCTAAATTTTGTAATGATAATTTGGATAATTTATCATATTTTATGTTGTCGCTGTTTTTTTAAAGCAATCAGACATTTTCAGTGTTGATTTTCACATAAATAAGGAGATTTTAGGCATTTAGCACTGCGCTGTGCATAACAACACCACTTACTCATGATAAAATCACAGTAATGCACATATAAAACATTATGCTTTATAAAACCACCATTTTAAAAGAGTGCTTACAATTGAGTCTATACAGGCTGTTTTTACTATCATCACATAAACAGCGAACTAATCACTACCATCATCAAGAGAATGAATAATAATACATTTTCTTTAATCACTTAACAAAGTAATCATGACAACCATGCAGTCAAAATTCCTGAGCTATGTTCTGAGAAAAAGCTCATATTGCTATTATACACAAAAAATCCATATTTGATTTAAATATATGGCTGAGAAGCGTGTGCTTTTCAACTATATATCATTCCTAAAGCCAGCACTGTATTCCTCAGCAACATCGCTTTGACGGAATTTATGATTTTATATCGATTTCATATTTTTGTTCATCAGTTGTCTCTCACTACAGTACCCAGCATGCATTGCACAAATACATCATACAACCATAGGGAGTCAAAACAACCAATCCAGACTGATAGCCACTGAGTTATAAGCTACAACCAAGCTAGCATTACTATAAGTCTTGACTCAGTTATCAAACAAAATCATAAACACTGATTCTGCCTTTATTCAGTATAACCGACTTCAAAGATGAGGGTTTTTTACATCTTCAGCCCGAGAAAAGAAGTGAGGTTACATATCTGGATAGCTGGCTATCATGCTAACTGTAGCTTTTAGCTTGTTGTCCTTCTCATCTGACAAGCCATTTCTGTGCTTTGAGGAATCTATTCTCTCCATTGTAACTATGATTTAAAGGCTAAAGGAGAAAGAAACATCAAAGAGCCACAAAAAAGTGTCCACCACAAAAATATCCACCCTAAAAGCAGCTGTAGTTTTCAAATTGCTCCTCCTACCTTCAAGATACATCACCAGAAGGGAATTTTCTTGGTCTTTAAATTGGAAAATCTCACCCTACACTGTTAGAAATAAGGTTCTGTGCAGGTACATTATTCCTAATCAAGGTCCAAACGGTGTAAATGTTCCCTCAAAGCTCCAACAGTGGTTTTAAGGTGTTTTAAACAGAACAGTAAAATAAAAGCCTGGAGGCGAGACGGGGTGTGTGGAGTCAGTACAGCTTAGAACATCTCATTTCAGTGGATTATGGTTCAGTTATGTTCCCTGACTAAAGGTACTGAGATGGAGGGTTCCACCCCAGTGAGAGGAGGGGAACTGCCCCAGTGACAGTTTAGTACCTTTATTTCTGAGAGTGTAGACACTATTGCAGCACCACTGTAGGACGCGAGGTAGCATGTTTACGAGCCAGCCCTTATGAACACTGTCTTAAAGCTCAAATTCCACATATTAAGACTTCATCCTGCAATAATTAAGACAACATCTCGAAACAGCGTTGAATATTACAGAAACTGACGGCGCTGTATATTCCCTGCGTAAACGCCTGTAGGAAATAAAGTGGTCAGATTGCACTCGCTCAACCACTCAACCCAAATTGCTCAATCAAAGCCTGTTCATAAAAAGCAAACATGCCCATTCCTCTTTCGTGTATGTGCATATAAAGCTCGCTTGCTTTATTGACAGTTCTCCCAGTCTCCATGTTATATTGTGGCAGTAAAGTATAAAACATTTAATGCTCTGTAAAGCAAGAGAGTAAATAACGGCTCAGACTGTGGGGAGGAATACGCCAGTCCAACGAATCCAGTGCAAAGCTTCCGTCCTGCCATATAAAAGGCAAGCATTCTTTCAGACTGAATGTGAGATATGCATTGTTTTTGGTGAGCATCATAAATAGAACGCGATTTATTGTGTGTTTGTAGAGGGGAGTCTGCGGCCTGCCCCTCGCTCTGTGGTGTATGGCACATGGCACGCTGTTATGGCTGCCCTAATTCAGTCAGCTCTGCTGCTAACATCATTCCAAGCCGGCGCCGGTGTCAGCAGCCTTCGCACAGAGACCGCGAAGACTCTCGTTGAAATCACACAGCCCAGGTAGCCTCTCGTGCTAACTGATGTCAAGATACAGTTACCTTATTGTACTGTCACTCACTCAAATACACCACAGGCCCAAAGTGCAGAAGAAACACTAACCTTGTGAAAAAGATAACCTGGTGAAAGTGCTGTTCAGACACTGAAGCAGCGCTGTGTAAGACTGTTCTGTGGAAATTGAAAGAAGCAGCATTGAGGAGAAATAAATATAAAAAATATGGTGAGTGGGAGCTGCTGAGAGTCGCCCTGTAAAGCCTGAAATAATCATTTAAAAGTCCGAGGGAGTTTTCCACATCAAGTCATACCTCCGGCTCGATCTTCAGGCCTCAAATGATCTCAAAAATCAACATCATACTAATGAAGAGGTGATGATAATAGTAGATAATTCACTCACATCCTCAGAGACGCTCCTTCACCAGGTTTAGACTGAGTTCTCTTTGAATTCTCTTTCAATCTACAGATTCACCCCCCTGGGGAAAGGGGGCTAAAACACAAACCACGCTACAAAATGTTCTTCCACACATTGCATGAAATTACAGTTTCATTTCATCCCAATATGTTAAATTCAGCAAATGATTTAAAAAATTCAGTAAAATGGGCAAGGGGCACCCAAACTTCTGTATGTGTATTTGCATATATATGTAAATATATGGGAAAAAGAATTTGGTTTACATGCATGTTTACATCCCGCTCTTATTTCAAAACACCAACTTAATTCTTTTTTTCCATAACACAAGCAGTTTCACTGTCAAATTTCCATAAAACTTCAGCTCTTGCTTCCATAGTTTTGGCCTGTAGTGTATAGCCGTGCGCACGCATGCACCCTCCTTCACCCCGAGGACCCTGCAGGCGTGGAAAATGCAGATGACTATGTCTCCACTCAGGCACTGACGCTGGTGCTGCCTGGCAATCAAGCGCAAGGGGAAGAGAAATTAAAGTGGCAAGCATGCCTCCTTACCGGAGGGTCAGCGTTATCTCGCGCAGATAGTGCCCCCTCTCCCCCGTCCACTCATGCAGACTAGCATGTCTATCTCGCCGGTCAAGAGGACACGGTGCTAATAATATTTGCGCTGTTCAGCACTATGATGACTGATAGGGCAACGTTATCAAATTAATTGGGACTTAATACTCAGACTGAAATACTGCAGCGCAAGACAGAAGCTCTCAGGCTGTGTGCTGTGAGAGGAAGCACTGCCTCTCGGCCTTCAGTGCAATCTAATGTAATTTCTGACACTGTATGACTGTTATCTATAAAATGGACCAAAGGGCAGATGAATTCAGACCCCAAGATGGCTGCTAGAACCGTTTTTAGCTATGCGACATATATGGCCAAAAGTATGTGGACAATGAGTTCTGAGTGCAAATGTTTGAGGCGCAACAGGTGAATAAAAACAAGCACATTTTGGAAATCAGTTTGGAAAATTTCTGCTCTGCTAGATCTGCCCCAGACAACTGTAAGTGCTGTTATAGAGAAATGAGGGCGTCTAGGAGCAACAACTAAACAGCCACACAGTCATAGACCACAAAAACACACAGAGCAGTAAAATCTCTGTTTCATTATCTGACAGTCTGATGATGAATCTGGGTTTGGTGGATGCCAGGAGAACCCTACCTACTGGAATGCACAGTACCATCAGTAAAGTTTGGTTGAGGAGGGATAATGAGCTGGGGCTGTTTTTCAGGGTTTGAGCCCCTCAGTTCCAGTGAAGGGTGATGTCATTTTACACATTTATAAGCTTCCAGCTTTGTGTCAGCAGTTTGGGGAGGAGCCTTTCCTGTTCCAGCATGACTGAGCCCCTGTGCACACAGCGAACTCCATAAAGACATGGAGTGACCAGTTTGGTGTGGTGGAACCCCAGTGGCCTGTACAGAGCCCTGACCTCAACCCCAATGAACACCATTGGGTCGATTGCGAGCCAGACCCTCTCGTCCAACATCAGTGTCTGACCCCACAAATGCTCTTTTGACTGAATGGACACAAACTCCCACAGATACTCTCCAAAATCTGTGGAAAGCTTCCCAGGAGAGTGGAGGCTGATATAGCTTCAAAGAAGGGCAACTCCATATTAATGCCCATGGTTTTGGAACGGGACGTCCAACAAGCTCATTTAGATGTGATTGTCAGGTGTCCACATACTTTTGGCCATACGGAGTACAAAATGGTGTGCATTTACAGTGCAAGTGTGTTCACCCACGCAGTTCGCATGATGCTAATTGGTCCACATAAGCCTCCATTAGTTGTTAACTACATTAGCCTTACGTAAAACCGAAGAAGCAAACTTCAGACACCAAACATGTCTTGGCTGTTCAGTTACATTTGAAGTAAGTGGGAAAACTGTGTAAAGCAGAATTTTCACCTAATTATTTTCTTCAAATGGCTTTTTCCAGAGCCGACTGGCTTCACAGCAGATAAAGCCACTGTCCATTATACCAAAGCAGAAGGAAAGTGCTATGCACACGGTGTTGGCTCCTTATCTTTACAAAGCTTTTCTGCAAGACGCAGCTTTCTAAGAGCTGATAGCACCATTAAGATGTGCCGTGTGAAAGGAATCCTAGCCTGCACCCACCACGGCACAAAAAAGGGTGTTAAAACTCACTCACAGATGTGCAGAGACCACTTTTCATTCACTGATTTCCAATTAAAATGACCATTAAGATCAGCGAAGTTCTTCATGATCAGCTACACATCCTTTCAGACCCACAGCGCTGAGTCGTCTTCTCACAGTGGAAGGATGGATAGAAACACCTGTGGATGTTTTCAGATCTGAAGCAGCTTGATTTTCTCCTCTCTCTCAGAGATGAAAGCTTTAAGTGCTGTTTATCTGATGGGGGCAGTTTTGGGGTCGACCAGCTCCTCCAGGTGGCTGTTGGGTGTCTCATTTGCTTTGTAGCTTTGAATCATTTTCCTGATTTTTCACTTCCTTCTTTTTTATCTTTCAATTATATCACATCTAAGCTCCTCAGAAGCATCTCCTGAGACAACCTGCAATTAATTCCAATTATTGTTCAAAAGTTCTGCAAAGTCATTCAGAGTGGTTTGGTGTGAAATGACTCTTTACAGTGGTGGTGATAGGAACCAGGGGTCGCCATGACTACAACACAAATATAGACATTTTATTTACTATCCAGAACCACCAGTGAACCTACACGAGTCTTCTGAGTTTATATGGAATGTTGATGATGGAAAATAGTGGAAAATCTGAAATAATACGTTTTCTTTGGGGACTATTTTGACTCCCAATGCCCTGCACGTATCCCTCCACCATGAATGGATTTAAAAAAATGTTTTAGGCCAAAAGCTTCTCAAAACTATCATAAAACAATGTTTTAAGCTTCATTCAATTCCATTTTATGTAATAACGTCCTGTGAGGTACCTTGTAGAGGCATTAAACTATTGAGACGCCTGGTTCCTATCACCACCACTGTGAACAGTTCTGACTCGGTAAGTTTCTCTAGAAGAGAGCGTTTCACACCAAACCACTCTGAACGACTCTGTTTATGTCTTAATAATAAAATCACATACATTTTTAAAAAATCAGCGGAGCAGGTAAATGAAGGGTGGTGCTGGATCTTCTCAAAAGACCACATTGGGTCGACGAGCATTGTACCGTGTGGAAACTTTACCAGCTAACCCATTCACAGCTACGCATTAGCAAATCCCCCTTAATAACTCACTGAAGTGATCTACTAACAACACAAAGCCACGAGCCTTTTCAGCCGAAACACAGCAGAAAGGCTCGCACATGCAAAGGGGGATTAATGATTTTTAATTAATTTGTTGCCGGTTATTCCGCTGCCAGAAGATCTGAATGTTCCATCGATAGAGATGAATGAACTTGGGACTCAGCAAATTAGCTCTGTACCTGTGCATCGGCTTATCGACGTGGACGCAAAAGCGCAGCCTCAGCAGGAGACGGCGGGAAACGCAATGAAAACACAATTAGCGCTATGGAGGAGCATGTGGCTCTGAATATGAACAAAAAGGAACGGCTGCTCTCGGAGCCGGCGACGTTCACGACGCGCACTGCTCTTAACTCATAATTGATGACGCCATGGTTTTGATGGAGAGCGAGGGGAACTCTGTGAAAGCTGCTACACACGACGCCCGCTTTTAAAGCAGCTCAGTAGGTTTGGTGTCAGTCATGATTAAGGAGGTAGTTTCTCTCAGCGTCTGAGCGAGATGAGGTTTAAAATGGACCGTGTTACGCAAGAACAGGGCAAACTTTTACCCAACTAAGTTCTCCAGAAGCCTCTCCTCTCAGGCGGTCCACATGTGACCTGCTAAAGAAGACACAGTTTGGTACATAGATATAAATATATCCAGTCTTTTTTATATGTATTGAATTTCAGCATATCGAGATCCAATATCTGTTATCTATTTTCATAGATAATACAGCCACACAGTGCAGGTACAACATGCCAGGCTACAGTAAAATCACTTTATTTTGAATATATAAATAATATAATTTCAAAATGACCATTTTATAATGTTTACTATTTGTTTATGACGCCATTTGATGATTTGGCTGCCAGTTACAGTTTGCACTGATGCAGTAAAACCACTTTATTTTCGATATGTATAGTAGTATACTCTGTAGTGTGGAGCAGCATGCTTCTGCAATATATATTCGTTTTTAACCAGATGTGACTCGCGAGTGAAAACATCATGTGCTCCTGAGGCATGCTGCTCGTGCCAAATGACAAAAATACAAGACCTCAAGCCGCGTACCACATTATACTGACCCGTGTACCGATGAATGGCGGCTCCCTTACGTGCAGTGAAAACACTGGCCCTGCAGGTGTTACGAGAATTCATTTACTGTTTTCAGATAGTTCCACACTGCAGACCCTGCTTTGTTAGCCTCTGATAACATGCCTCACTGCTAGTGCAGCTAGGCATTTGTTATGTTTTCCGAGATTGTTGCTAAGTTCTGGCTAGGCCATTGTATCCTATTGCATCCCTATAGTATCCGAAGTGGTTGCTAAGGTGTTGCTATGTAATGCTATGGTATCCTGGGTGGTTGCTAAGGTGTTGCTAGGCCATTGCTTTTGTATCCCACTGTATTTTGCCCTATTGCATCCCCATGGTATCTCAGGTTGTTGCTGAGGTGTTGCTATTCTTTTGCTATGGTGTCCCAGATGGTTGCTAAGGTGTTGCTATGCAATTGCTATGGTATCCCAGGTGGTTGCTATGCAATTGCTATGGTATCCCAGGTGGTTGCTAAGGTGTTGCTAGGCCATTGCTGTGGCATCCCAGGTGGTTGCTAAAGTGTTGCCAGGCTGTTGATTTGTGTCCCTTTGTTTGTATCCTATTGCATCCCCATGGTATCCCAGGTGGTCGCTAAGGTGCTGGTAGGCTTTTGCTATGGTATCCCAGATGGTTGCTAAGGTCTTGCTAGGCCATTGCTGTGGCATCCTAAGTGGTTGCTAAGGTGTTGCTATGCCACTGCTATGGAATCCCAGGTGGTTGCTAAGGTGTTGCTATTGTCCCCTAATTTGCCAGATATGCACACACACATATATATACTCATTTCAAAAGTTCAAAAATCTTTGAAAACGGTACAAAAAAAGTTTAGAATAATAAAATGAACAGTTTCTCAAGCCAACTTAACACTGGTCTCCAACAATAACTGCCTCCATCCTCCATCCAAAACATGCACTGGTAGTCATGCCAGCGTGGAGCAATGATTAAAGTAATGATGAGCTTCTATCATTTGAACTGCAGCAATTAGCATCAACCTCTGACAGGCTGACAGGCAGCTGACAGGCCTGATTTCTGCAGCTGAGCAGATTCATTCACTCTGTTGTACACTAAGGTTTTAGCAGTGTTTCGTAGTGCAGCTCCACTCATCACCTGCACTGCGCTGTCAGGGTTGTCAGAGATCATCTGCAGCATCACTAGATTTGCCAAATACTGCACATGAAGTTCATCCTGGAGGACTCCCAAAAAACAACACACACAGTAATGGGTAATATTCAAATTACACTTTAAAACAACATATTTTTACTACTGGTACTGGTTTAGAGATGAGCAGTTTTCCAAAACTTCCACCCATATTTCCATCCACATAAAGCTCTGACGTTCTGCTGCTGGGGAGAAAAGAGCAGGACTTGGAGGTCACTCAATTGTGACAGGAATGAGAGAACAGACGGAGATGTTTCTGAAACTCACAGACATCAATCTTTCAAAGGCACATACTGAGGAAAACAGTTTTTCCCTGAATGGGAAGTCCATAAATGGAATCTCTTCTGCAAAAACATCCCGTTTTCAATGCAGCATGGTTGTGATGTCACATGAGACTACCCATATATGTAAATGTTTTGTTTTTGTGACAATTGTAAGGACGAGGAAGTGAACATTATTAAAACTAACGGTGTTTGTACCACATGAGAGTCTTATTTAAGAAGAAAAAGTGGGGAAAAATTGAATTTTACACAATACGGGCTCTTTTAAAAGAAGGTAAAGAATCGGTATCAAAGTTAAGGTGTTGAAATTGGTTCTAAGAGTTTTTGAACTATAGGAAGCCCTGCTCACAGGCATTAGCATCATTCACGTTACAGTGAAAAGGAGCAGGGCCTCCTATTGCTCGTCAAAACATAAAACTGGGGTTTCACTGGAATGTTGGTCTGTATGTTTTCTCCATCTTCCCCTGTAGGAATGCAACAAATACCTGAACAGTGATTTCAACATTTGAATGCGCCTCAACTAGCTAACTGCGTACCTGAGCACCTGTTTACATCCTGACGATAAGCTCACAGTCTGGATAAAACAGTTTAAAAATGTACAGTCTGAGTTTTTTAAACATCAGTTCCCAATTTAAGGTTAGACATTCCTCTCAAAGCCATTCTGTTAGTGCATCCAACCCCAGCTGGCTTTCGTGGACTCGACACTGTGTGTGTGGAGGTCAGAGGACTAAAGTGAGGATGTTCAGTTGTTTTCTAGTCAAGCGACGAGTCAGCAAGGTGCACCATGGGATAGAAGGCCTACCTTTCTCACATAGGCGCCCCGTGAAGTGGAGAGGGCAGTCGCAGAGGAAAGCTGCTGCCCCGCTGGGCAGGGACAGCGGCCGGCACGTCCCCCCGTTGCGACAAGGCCCGTCAGAGCAGGCCGCCGGTGGGGCGGTAGGGAGAGGGGTAATGATGTCTGCTCCGTTGGGGGTGGTCTCAAATGGGCTGGACACAGGAGGGGGAGCAACAGTGCCCACTGGGGTGTCCTGATACCACACAGACCTGCAAGACAAATGAGCCAGTCACAATGGGCTCAGTGTTTTTCTTTTAGACAAGGAATTAAACTGACAGCAGATTTTATATACTGTTGAAACAGAATTGAATGAAGATATTGATATTTTTTTATCATACACTTCAGCAGCGACAGCAGCAGTCATTCTTTTTATTAACCTGACAAGAAAGTGAAAAAGCCAATTCACACAGTTTTCCTCTTAACCTAAATGTAGTTGAACAGCCAAGACCTTACTTTACACTGCAGATGTGAGGCTAATGTAGCTAAAAAGGAAGTAATAGAAGTTTGTCTCCCAATAAGCATCAGGCAAACTGCATGGCTAAATCCAGAGGTGAGTCCTCTGGCTCTTCACAGAAGGCCTAATGATGTCTGTGAATTACAAAGAAATACTCGTCTGTAATTTCCAGGTCATTTTTATTTAATAAAGTCACCATATGTTTGCATTTAAACTTAGGCATTATTATCATATTCGTATTTCATTTTTACATTTTGGTGGTGGAGGTTGGGTAGATACAGCCAAGCAAGCTCTCCGGTTGTTTAGGCCTTCAGGAGCTGCACCGAATGGCTGATGCTTTAGATTCTCCACCGATATATTTATGAATTGATGGTGGTATTAACTAATCGTTTTGATTTCCAGTAAATGAGACCAATTTCGGGAGGGAACAAAGTCACTCTAGTCCTTCTGGACGTCCCAGATGCGGCACTGACTGTGAATACAAGCTTCACCAGGTTTGGGTTGGTTGTTAGGAATGGAAAACAGCAGCGGCGGCTCTATGCTACGACTCTTCGTCCCCATAGAATGATAAAGTTGAGTTTTCAACATATTTATTCTGTGACACTTCTTAACATTATGTGAAATGTTTCTAAGTTTTTAAGTGTGCACTTTGGACTCTTTACCTATGAAAAACTCAAACTCTAGCTTAGTTCTATAAGGTTCTATCTGCCAATCAGCACTTTGAATACACACAAGAGGACCAATCAGGTTCTGCATCTTTGTCATGTCGCCGTTCTGCTCAGTGACGGTGGGAAAAGTCTATAAACTTTATGAAAGATGAAAACATGTTGCTGAAACTCCGCCTGTCGTCTTACAGCTCTTTAAAAAGTCTTACTGTCTTAAATTTTATAAATATTAAGCCTTAAAGGTCATTAAATAGTGAACGTTTGAACTGATGGGTCTTAATTACAGCATAAACATTCACTCCTTTCATTTATCCATCTTTTCTTTTTCTTCTTTCTTCCAAAATAAGACATTTTAGCTCATTAGAGTCTCATTTCTGATGTAAAACTAAACATCACACGGCCTTTAGACTGACCGGCTACGCTGACCTGCTGGGACAGTTTAGTACAGTAGCTGTTTCTGACTAAAGGAAACTGAAACTAATGGCTCCCACCTGAAACTGACCTCTGCACTGGACAGAATATGGTAACACTTTACTGTAGGGTTCTGTTCATAAGGCTACATGACTCTTGCATAAGCTTGTCATGACAACTGACATAACCCTACATAAATGTTTATATATGCTTATTCCAATAGGCGTCATCTGTCATAAAGGCTACTTTAGCTAACTTTAGCTAACTTTGATCAAAATTGACAAATGTAACCTTTAAAGCAAGTCTGCCTGCTGGAATAAGCATTTATAAACAGTTATGTAGGGTTATGCCAGTTGTCTTAACAAGTTTATGAAGACGTCATGTAGCCCTATGAGCTGTACCCTACAGTAAAGTGTTAGCCAGAATATTTAGCACTGACCTTTATACTTAATCTATCAGTCAGTGCTTTTAGTAAAAGGAAAAAGATCATCTTTAAAAACAAGACGTTATAAAATAAACATAGACATTAAATACCATAAAATGTCTGATAATGTAGACAGTTTTTATGTTAACACTAATTTTATGTTTTGAGCTAATTACGAGTATAAACTGTTTGTGTTCCTTGAAAATCGTTGCTTCTTTTCATGTTTTGTCAGGAACCTTAGAACCTTAGAATCAGAAAGTAAGTTCTTAAGATCAGAAGGTTCTCTCTGCATTTGACCTGTTCTAAAAAAACTCATTTATAAATCTGATAGGATTGAGATTTTGTACATTTAGAATATGTTTAGTGAGTGTTCGTCAGTGTCATGTCTAAAGAGACGTGTTTCATGTATCAGTTCTGCTATCTAGAACGCACTACTTTAATGAAGGAGCCACTGTAAAACTGATACATACAAGCTCAGATCAATGTTAATGCCTGTTATAAGTTAAACACACAGAATATCTTGTACGAGCTTCAAATGTCTATGACTGTCAATGTATGCTTATGTGCACCACCGTTAGCTTAGCAGAAGTTAGCATCATCACAGAGGTGTTTTTTCTTCTTGTTCGACTGAGTTTTGCTCTAATAGTCACATTTCTCCACTGCCAAAATCATCACATACTCAGTGCACAGAGTTGGTCGATAATCCTAACAGGCTTGATCATGTGTAGATTTGGGCTCTAACGCAGCCAGGCCGGTTGGATGTGTGCAGCTGAAATAGACTTTACGTAGTCAAAAACAAGCAATGGTTAAAATCAGAAAAGCCTGAATGTACATAACAAAAGAGGTCCAAACAAGCAATCCAAATGGGAAAGGACAAAAGGCAGAGTCCAGAAAAACTGGCAAAAATAAAAAACGGTACACGAGGAATAAACAAACATACAAGAAAACCACTTCGTCGCTCTTTAGAAGATGCAATAAAGATCTAATCTACAAGCCCAGGATTTTATACTAACTAAACAAGACATCATGTCCTTCCGGCTCGAAGGACATCTCGTTTAGGGACAGTCGTGGGCTGGAGGTTAGGGAACCAGCCTTGTGATCGGAAGGTCGCTGGTTTGATCCCCTGAGCCGACAGTACGTGACTGAGGTGCCCTTGAGCAAGACTCCTAACCCCCAACTGCTCCCCGGGCGCCTTGGATAGGGCTGCCCACTGCTCTGGGCAAGTGTGCTCACTGGCCCCTAGTGTGTGTGTTCACTAGTGTGTATGTGGGGGTTTCACTGTACAGATGGGTTAAATGTGGAGGTCTAATTCCTCTGTGTGCGAAACACAGTTGGCTAATGGTTCTGAATTCCATTCTATCAATCAGCTTCAGGTGAGCTTTCAGGCAAAGTAGAAGAGATAGGTGGGTGTTGGTGAGGAGGAGTCATGTGACCACCTCCGAGTCCACCGAGGAATGAAGAGTCCAAGTCATGTGATCTCCCCAAGAATTCTGGGAGATGGAGTCTTTCACTGAACGACACACTTATTTATAAAACTGTTAGCTCAGATAAAATTAAAGCTTTAAGATGAAGAGTCAGACTGGCCTCTAAGATTCAGACTGCTTCTGTATGTACAATCGTGTGCAAAAGTTTGGGCGCCCTGTTCTAATGTTTTGTTGGTTTTCTTTATGAAAATAAGCTGTGCAAAAACAATGTGCTTCCAATTTTTCTCTCTTTGTTACTTTTTTGCATAATGCAAAAAGTTCTTTCACAATAAAAGGACCAATAAAAGGGCGATGAAGTTCACATCCTCTACAGAGACACACTTCTGCAAATTCTAATGCACAACTACTGTTTATTTGCTGAATTAAACATATTAGGAAAATAATAAAACAAACTGCATTAATAACCTGGCATAAGTTATGGCACATTTTATATTTTTTCAACAGGTTAAACTCAATAAATAGAAATAAACAAAAATTGTGCACTAAAATTTGCAGAAAAATATGTTTGTTCTTTTAGAGGGACGTTCACTTTATTTCACAGAGAAAATGAACAAAACACGTATCTAGATCAGAGCATTCAAACCAGGAAAATGGCTCTCTGCACCTCACCTTTGATTGTCTGAGAGATATAAACTGCTGGAAGTCTAAAACCTTTTTAAACCTAAACCAAGACAAAGCAGAAGTTATTATTTTCGGGAATCCTGATTGGGCCAGAGCTATAGCTAATGATCTGGGGCCTTTACCATCTTATGTACACAGCCATGTAAAAACCTTGGCGTTATCTTTGATTCGGCTCTTAAGTTTGAGAAGCAAATAAATGGTGTTGTGAGAGCTTCTTTCAACTTAGGATTACAGCAAAAATGAAAAGCATTCTGTCTTTTAAGGACCTGAAAACAGGTGTTCATGCTTTGATTTCCTCTCGTATTGACATTGCAATTCGCCGTGCTCAGGAATCTGTCAGTCAGGGTTGTCACGTCTGCAGTGGGTCCAAAATGTGGCCGCAAGGCTCCTGACTGGCACCAAGAGAAGGGAGAGCATCACCCCTGTACTTGCATCACTGCACTGGTTACCAGTAAAATATAGAACTGAATTTGAAGTTTTATTATTCATTTTTTGGCTCGGCTGCCAGCTATATCTCTGACCTCCTCTGCTTCCATTCCACCTCAGGAGTTCTACGATCTACTAACGAGTTGCTCTTAGCCATTCCACGGCCTCGGATGAGATCTAAAGGCGTCCAGGCCTTTTCCGTAGCTGCCCCAAGACTCTGGAACGGTCTTCCGGTTTTTAGAAAGGAATCCCACACAATAGAGGTTTTTTGGTCAAATCTTAAAACCCATCTATTTTCTCAGGCTTTTGAGTCTTTTTAATGATTATGCACTCAGTGTCTGTTCTGTCTTGGTTGGTGTAGCTCTTCTATTTTATTTTGCCCTTTTGTTTTATTGCTTTTTATTCCATCTGTTTTGTGTGCTTGTTGTTATTTCTTTTCCTTGATCAATGTACTGTAAAGGTTTGATTAGTTAGTAGTGGTTATTTTAATCCATACTGTTGTGCAGCACTTTGGCCGACACTTGTTGTCTTTTAAATGTGCTACAGAAATAAAGGTGACTAAATCTATAGCTTATGCTGTTTTCAGCTGAGTTCAACAAGACAGGTGTGCAGTTTGTACCTGGCTGCATTGTGTGCTAGCCTCATTAGACTTGTAGCTAATAGGTCGCTAAACTACTCCTTTAATGCGGCATTTCATTAGGACAGCGGTGGGTGTGAGGGGCGGCATGTCTGTAGCCACCAACACTAATTAACTTCAGTCAGCAGAAGTGCAAAAAAAGGCTTCCACACCCCCCATTTGTGAAATTAAAATCATAAAGCATGTGCAGTTTCACCATCAGCGTCCCACCCGTCGCGTTACCGAGCTTTAACTGGGATGTGAACGCATCCATCCTGAACCGTTTGGGCCGTTAGGGAGAACCAAATTTACAGCGAGACAATGAACTAGTATCGATTGCTCCAGTGAGAAAGCCCGCGAATGCCAGGGAGTTTCCCCTTCCTTGACCACCACAGCAATATTTTAAGGCATAGTTAAAGCCGATTTACAACCTGCAGCGACCCACTGCGTGTTATTCTCACCACAAGATGCTACAAAGGGCCGAGCAGGCACTCGCTACACGGTGAAGACCAGTAAAAGGTTCAAAGGGCAAGCGGTCAGTCGATGTCAGCATCCTGCAGAAACCGTTCTTAAGGTGAATGCTCAGCACTGAGAGTGAGGAGTGGCTGGAATTGGTGAAAGTATGAAAGTCCTTCTGGAAAATGGACTGAAAATGACAACGTACACAAGAGTACAGCTACTGTGGTGTCATTTCACTAAACAGGAGAACTAATAAAGGAAATTACATTAGAGTGAATTCTTTCTTGAATCGCAACTGTTTTTGGTACATAAACAAACAGATCATTATATATTGGGAAAAATAAATAAATATATGACCTACGATTCACTTGCGCACAGGTAGAAGCATTAATAAAGGAAATTATTCAAGTTAAAGTAAATAAGTTTAACTAGTTGGCTATATTCTTGGACAAAACTAAAAAACTTGACGTCACTACTGCTAATGGTCAATTTCCACATGCTGCTCTTGTCTTCCCTTACACCCAGTACTACCAGTACGAACCAGTAAAGCATCCTTAAGTTTGAGAAAGACACTATTTAAATTGAACGTATTATTAATATAGTATTCTTGCCTGTCCCAGCCCAGATAGCGAGCATATATCAGTCCGCTGGCTTGATAAGGTCAGCACCCTGCTGATTGTTTGCCACTGCTGGTCCACCCTCGGACCACCCAGATTACTGCCCTGCACACAAGCTCTAACTAGTTTTTAATCTCCTCAAACAGATTTTAAATGCACAAGGACTTTTATTTTGGAAAATAAACAAATGTAAATTTAAAGACACACGTTACAAACAAAATAATGACTAATATAAAATGATTTTATAGAAAATGTTGTTGCTGACTCTGAGCTAGTCAAAATTATTTACTAAACTCATTTAATAACTAAAGAAAGGGAGAAAGGGAAAATCAGTAAACTGGACTGTGGGTGGAAAATGAGTGATGATGAGTGGGATTTTATCTAATATTCTGCTTAAACACCGGTGGGCTGTCCGGAAAACGCTGAGCAAAACGCCAGTGGACCGACAGCTTTGCCATCAGTGGGCCAACAGTGGCCCACCATCCTCTTGCTATTAAGAAGCTCACTATAACAATACTTTGCTTTGAAATATAACTATTAGAATACTTCAAAAATGATCATTTTTGGATTAACATAGGAATTCATCTCATGTCTGACACATTTTTCATGAGTCATCCTTGAGGTTATGAAATATTTACATTTTTCTTGAGTCCTCCAAAATTTACTCAACACTGTTACCTGAACACATTTATCTCTATTAATAATTTCCCATTTTCTTAATTAAATATTAAAATAATGCCTAAAAAACCAAGATCCAAATTTCAGTCTTATTAACGTTATTCACTAGGTAACCTTTGTTATTATGCCTGTTTTTCCTTTTAAAGACTCCACAGATTCAGCTGTAGCTTTTAGTGTTCTCTACGGTGGTCAGGGTTGCCAGGTCCAGTAAAAATCTTCAGCCCAGAGTTTCCTTAAAAGACCCACCAGAAGCTTAACCTTTATAATTTTCTCCCACAACTGCACTTTCAAACTAGCACTTGGGTGGAGAACCATGAACCTGGCAACCATGACGACGGTTACATGGATATATGATTTTGTCATTTGACCAAGGACACGGCATCCCTTCATTACCCCCCTCGCCCCGCTTCAAATTGAGCCCTCCACAACTATGTTAATGAGAGTAGCTGTGATTTGTTACTTTCTACCTCTGATTTTGATCAAGGTTGAGTATCAGGAAAGTGGAACAAGCAGCACACACTGAAGCAAACAGCGCTGTCGGCACGATTTCGCTGTTATTTTTCATTGCTTCACGCTACGCCGGTCAAAAAAGGCTCCTTACACATAAACACACACATGCTTTTCTCTCAAGAATGACCGAGTAATCGTCTACAGCTCCAGGAATGCAGCCTATCATTTTATACTTCATGTTTTCAGACTTGGCTGTGTGGCATCTGGGCTGAATGAGCAATTTATCAAACCCTTTTGGCCCTCGAGCTGTTGGCTACAGCAGGAGCGTTAAGGGAAACGCTGCGACTTTGGAGGGCAGAAAAAGCTCCATCCATTACGCCGTATTTCGGCTAGTTCAGCTGGATTCAGATTTTCGAATGTAGTTTGTTACTGTCGGTGGTAATATAATTCAGTCGTGTGGTGCATGTGCAGTGAAAAAGTCAGAGAACATAATTTCATTTATATATTTCCAATCAAAACAGCCATTAAGAAGAAGTTATTCATTTTTCAGCATCAGGAGAAAAGCAGAAACTTTGCTTTCAGTTTTTCAAAGAAATCTGCAGGGAATTTTTTTGCATACCTCCGAACTTCAGTCTTAGAAATCCTTTTTTATCAAGTAATCCCAATGACAAACTTAGGCCCTGTCCCATTTCACCCCTCGCCCCTACCACTCAGCCCTACCCCTCACTTTTGTGTGTTCTCATCTAGGGGTAGGGGGTCCTGATTGTTGTTGAGACAGAGGGGTAGGGGCGAAGTGTTAGAGGTTTTTCAGAGGCTCCAAACAGAGAGTTATGAGAAAAAAAGAAAAACAGGTAAGATGGAGAACAAGAGACCAAAGAAACACACAAATGTGAGATTTTTTTAAAGTCCTTTTAGTGTATTATGGTCTTTTTCTTTATAACAAGCATAAAAAAAGCTAATGCTAATGTCTCAGTAGCTAGCTAAATTTCCCGTTCCACCTTAAATAATCCAGCAGTACAGGCGCCTGAAGCCCCAGAATGTAACTGCTGCACCATTTAAGGTGGAATGCGACAAATCAAGCAAGAAGCTGGTGAATATCTGACTTCAGCTTCATATCACTGAAGAATTAGGGGTGGGTGATAATAAATAATTGCCCCCTCTTTGAAGTCATATGACGCCCTAAATGTAACTAAAGCCCAGCAGTGAGGAGCTGAACTTTACCCTCCTCTGCTGTCACTGCAGACTGGCAGGGTCGCCTACAGAGCAGCGCTGGTAGCTGTTAATGAAGTGATGCTCTTTTTATTTGAGGGTCCCATTTCAGAGGGAAGAGTTCAACCACTACCCTGTAACTCAGTTCCAAGGGGCGACACTCGAAAACAAGGGGTAGGGGTGAAAATAGTTTCAGTGAGGTCTTCTTGACAGCTACACATCCTTTCAGACCCACAGTGCTGAGTCGTCTTCTCACAGTGGAAGGATGGACAGAAACACCTGTGGATGTTTTCAGATCTGATCAGCTTGATTTTCTCCTCTCTCTCAGAGATGAAAGCTTAAGTGCTGTTTATCTGATGGGGGCAGTTTTGGGGTCTGCCTGGTCTTCCAGGTGGTTGCTAGGAGGCACATTTTCTCTGTAGCTTTTAGAAGGTTTTGAACTCCAGTTTTGGAAACTCCTGTTTTTTTCTCCTTATTTTCTTTTGAGGCACATGAGAAACAAATGATGATGTGTGTCTGGGTAGTGGCAGGTCTAATATTACACTAAAGGTTGGAGACTTCTGTGTAAAAGTCTATTAAAAGCTGAAAGTAACTTGTACTGGATGGCAGCTTTGAGTGGTCATTAAACCAACAAGTGAGCGGTCTCTGATTCCTGCACGGTACTGTGTACGAAGATGTTAAAGTGCTAAGGCTGTTCACTTCGCGTGGTACGAATGTGCAGTCATGTTCATCAATATGAGGGCCGTATGTTACGTTTAAGTATGCAAAAGTTAAGAAGTCAAAGGAAAGACCTGACCACGGGAAAAACAAAGTAGGGCCGTGACATTTCCTTTGCCCTTTGTCAGGATCCTGCTCTCTGGCAGAAGCTACTCAGCTGCTCAATATTCATCTCCACATAATCTACTCAGAGAAAACACGCTGATATCCACTCAGGCACTGATAAAACCACATCATGCTTCATGTAGCCCACTTCCTGCATGTTAATGAAGTCAAACCAGGCAGGAAAAAAACATACAAAAAAATGATCTCATGGCTGTATTAATGAACATACATATATACGGACCGGACATAGTCGCAAAGGCCGCTAAGTGGCCTTGGCCTGTTTCACGTATTGTAACGCGACTACTCCTAACTACCGCCAGCTTGCAACATGCATCAATCAGCAGGCGTAGAAGAGAGAGAATACTGTAGTAGTGCATAACTCCTCTGGGGACAAACTGAGGATTTATATATAATGCATAACCTCCATGACTTTTTCCTGTGAATTGTTTTCCACTGCTATATCGGTGTGCAAACACGGCCTGGAGCTCGCTGCGGTAGATTGCGCTCGCTGCCCGTTGCAGTAGATTGCGCTCGCTGCCCACTGCTGCAGCGAGAAAAAGTCTGAAAAACCTAAATGATGAGTACAGGCAGAATAACTGATGAAGAGAAAGAAGCTGAACTGAAGGCTAATAGATTCTATGAGATGCTTATGAATAAGCTGTTATGTTACCCCTCAGTCAACTCCCGGAGAACGTCCACTCGCCTTTCCACTCAATCTGAGCTGCCAGCTCATTATGCCAACCTTGTAGCTACACTCATCTTTTTGTCCGTCCACAGCTCCATAGAGAGAGATATTACGGTAGGAGTGCAGTGCATAAACCCCTCGTTGTAGAGATGAATGCACACTTGAGAGTTCGGTGGTGCAAAAACCATCAACACAGGTCTGCAGAGATATGACAAATTAAATGGTCAGATGGTCAAGTGGGTAAGGGCATGCGTGGTGTACTCCACCAGAACAGTACAGGCCTGAATGCTTGGCTTTATGCTATGGGGACATTTTGCCGGCCTGGTTTGGTTGAACACGTCCCCTTAGAGGGAATGTTCGCTGAATGTTTGATGAGAAATGTAAATCATACGCTACAGTCATCAGATTTCAACCTAACTGAACCCCTACGGGAGATTTTGGACTGACATGTCTCCACCACCATCATCCAAACACCAACTGAGGGAATATCTTTTGGAAGAATGGCGCTCCAACTCGGTTCCAGAGACATGTAGAATCCATGCCAAGCAGCACTGAAGTGGTTCTGGAAACAGCCCAAAATGACTTGGTAAAAAGTCTGGTTCCATTGACTTCCATTAAAAGTAAAGAAGGTTTTTTCCTTCTCCTGTAAAGTTGTCATTATTGAGATACAAGGTTTTCTTCCGACTACAGGATGGTGTTTCCTTTAATTTGTCACAGTGGTTACGATTGCTGACCGTAGCCCACCTGTTTTCAGATATTATTTTGGTGGTGGACCATTCTCAGCACAGTAGTGGCATGTTAGTGTGTGTTGTGATGGAATGAACATCAGACATAGCCGTGTTGTTGTAGTTTCAAACACCTCAACAGCAATGTTGGGTTGAGGACTGGCCGCAAAGGCCAAATATCCAGTTAGCAGTGGTCCTGTGGCCACTGATGAAGGGCTGGAGAATGACTTCCACAAACTGTGCATGAAAATAATGAGTTACAGTCTCTGACTGTAAACAGAAGCTAAGTGTGTCTAGCAAAGTTGGCCAGTAAGCATGTCTAAACATTCCGGCAATGCTTCTGTGCTGCTTGTACCAGCACAACCAGGGCTGGAAAATATGACCATATTTAGCCTTTTTACAATGAATTATGTCACAATTTGCATTTGTGACCATACTGTGGATAAGGTCTGTTTAAAACACTTCCTACCTGCATGTTTGATTACAAAGAGAGCATAATTAGTCATATTTCATTGGATTTACTGCAGATAGTACGTGAAAGGCTCAGATGTTGAATATACATCATTACATTAATAGTTTTTATAGTATTTTTTTGCATGTTGGAACAAAACCTCATATCGCCATTTTTGGCGTTTTTCAGTTTTTGACATAATTTGAAAATACTTGTTGCTCTTTACATTGTGTGTAAATTTCATGATGAATGGACCAAAAGAAACGACCCAAAATGACTTGGAAAATAATCTGGTTCCATTGACTTATATTAAAAATAGAGTCTGTTTTTTCCTTCTCCTGTAAAGTTACCATTTTGAAGATACAGGGTTTTCTTCCTAGAACAGCGATACAGTCTTCTCCAATTTTTGAGATGAGAAAAATTATATATCGTGACATATCATGTATGAAAGTCTCTCAAATTATTGCGATATTAAATTTTTGCCATATCGCCTGCCTCTAACCACAACACACAAACACGAGCCACTCACATCGAGGCAAAGTTCTGAAAGGAAAGCCTGTTCACTTGGCGGTTATCTTTGCGACACCACTGGGCAGTTATTCCCAGCCATACCAGGCTTCTCTCTCTTTGAATGGAGAGAGCCCTAAATACTCGAAACTGAAGGTCAAATTAGCGTTTAAATAACATATTAGAAATCACGTAGTTGGTTGGAGAGTTTGGCTCAGTAATGCAGGGCCCCACTAGCGCCACAATCACTGACTTTTCCCTGCTTGAGGCATAATCAGCAAACTGCTTGGCTCTTTTTCTTGAGGGGCGGGACTTTCTCCACAAAAAGACCATGTTAAGCTTTGTTTACACTTGGTATTCATGTCCATTTCCACGTGTCTAAAGGGAGGGTGTATACTTGGTGCGTCAATCTTAAGCTACGCATCTGCAGTGATGCAGTTAATTAGATAGTTTTCCTGTTACTGTTGGGGACACATTGAGATGTTACAGCATTCACACCACAATGTTATGTGGTCATATCCGTTCCGGACCACCTCTGAGGTGATTTGAGTGATCAGATCACATTCTGTCTTCGAGATGCACTGAACCCTGTTTATACCAGTACTAACCACCGTGCAGCTTTACACTGTTGTAGTCTTCCTCACTGAGAATGCTGGAAAAGACCTTATTTTAATGGTGTCATTGTAAATAAATTGGGCTGCCTGTTCTTTTTTGGCACACAGCTCTATTTTATTGTCTGTCATTTATAATGTATTTATTATTTTATGTTAATCTCCATATAAAGCACTTGGTGAATTTGTGTTAAGGTGCTATAGCAAGTTTACTACTATTATTATTAGGTCATAAAGTTATTCCCTTTTCACAGTAGCCATAAAATACAATTTCTGGCTGTTTTAGGGCCCCCTTAGTAACACTGATGGACTATATCTCAATATATCTCTATATCTCAACACAGAGTCATAACATTGTACACAGAGTGCCAGTTCACCTGATAACAGAGTTAAAGGGACAAAATTGTTTATTTCATTACATGTATTAAAAATGTTTGAGTTGATTTCCATTCTGCTAAAGGAATGGCCACTAGGGGGCACTGCAGAAAGGGATTATACTAACATACGTATACATGTCATAACTGTAAAAGTAGTAAGATGCCTTATGTGACTCTGGACCTCCAGACCAAGCGCTCCACAGACAGGGCCAAAAGGTGGTGACCTTCACACGGAAAGCAACCCATGTCTTGTTTTTGTTAAGGTTCTTGTCGGACCAGCTGGTCCCGACTTGCTCCACCTTTGCTCTCACCCCAGTAACAGCAACTAATCGCCCGTGAACACTAATGCTTACCACCTTCGCACAAACCCCGGCCTGGCCGTTAGCGCGCGCCGCTGTTTTGACATCTGTTGACACCCGTGACACAAGCATGGGAGATCAGATCCGATTAGTCTCCATAGCAGCCAGTGCTTTTAGAGGCATGATGAGGACATCAGAGGAGCACATGACCGAGTAAATGGAGATCAGAATCGGTCTGAACAAAACCTCACATCTCCAAAAAGGTGACTTTACTTTAATGGAAGCTGACGAAGATATTATTTTGAACAATTTCTGTTTGTTCCCTCATCATGAAATTCTGATCCAATGCAAAGGGCAGCTGGTGATTTTCAATTATGTGAACAAATGGAAAAACAACGGAGGTACAAGGTTTTGGTCTGGCAGAGATGTGGCCAAGTGTTATGAACTCTCTTGGTAAATGGCTCCGGGTCTGGACAAGCAGAAGTGTGACAATGCCCCAACCCTCGTATTATTTTTGGAGACAATCTGACCTCATTTTGGTCCATTTATCATGAAATTTACATACAATGTAAAGGACAACAGGCATTTCAAACTGTGTCAAAAACTGAAAAACAAAAATGGAGATGAGAGTTTTTTTCCCAACAGTCAGAGAAAGAGGCAGACAGTTTCTATGAAACAAACCCTGTACAAAAGCCAAATTCATCTACCTGCAGTTGTCAACGTTGTTCGCGGTGATAGCGGTGGATGTGCGAAATCCCCGGAGCTTATTAATTTCAATTATTTCTATACAGCCGGTGTAGTTGTAGAGAGGCTCGGCTCCCTGAGGGCAGAGAAGAGGAGAAGAGGAGAAGTCAGAGGCTGTTTTTCTAGAAGAAGAAAGCAGTAAAAACCACTCACGCCTGAGGCTGAGAATGAAACAGCATGCAAAAAAAATACATCAGACTTTGTGGCAAAGATAAGACACAGTTCGTATGGTACGATCACTGTACGAATAGGGTCGCTGTATTGGAGAAAATTCAGTGACGTTGAGGGCTGGACTCTGGGGTGGTCAGTCCATCGTTCAGCTTCTTTGTTTGATGTGTCCGTCTCCTTTTCTCAGTGAGGTTCTTCTTGATCAGCTACACATCCTTTCAGACCCACAGCGCTGAGTCGTCTTCTCACAGTGGAAGGATGGACAGAAACACCTGTGGATGTTTTCAGATCTGAAGCAGCTTGATTTTCTCCTCTCTCTCAGAGATGAAAGCTTTAAGTGCTGTTTATCTGATGGGGGCAGTTTTGGGGTCGACTGGGTCTTCCAGGTGGTTGTTAGGAGCCTCATTTTCTCTGGAGCTTTTAAGATTTTTCTTTAACTTCAGTTTTTGGAAACTCCTCTTTCTTGTGCAAGTGGATTATTTTATATCTCAGAAGTATCTACTTTATTCGATTTAGATGTGCTTGAGAAATAAATCTGGGAGGCAGCTGAGGTGAGTTTGGGTAGCTGTCTGTATGACTGTTAGTGTTTGAAGGGGAATAGAATGTCATTGAGATCTTTGGGAGCAGCTTTTGTTGCAGCTGTAACTGGTTGGCTGTAAGATTGGAGGGATGGAAGAGTAAAATTGTAAATACTGATAGATTTGATGTTATACTCAGTGTTGGAGACTGTAATTGTGTTGGTAATTGTCTGTTAAATATCGGTTTCCTGCTTTTGTTTCTAAAAACGAAGAACTTGACTGGAAATTAAAGTCAGTTAAAGTGGTCTCTGACTTTTGCGCTGCACTTCATATCACTGGAATGTCTGTTAAAGCTTCAAATGTCCATGTTTAAGCTAGAGCGTGATAAAAAGAAGAACATATTCTCCATCTATAATGGAAAAAATGAAAAACAAATATATATACACAGGAGTAAAGCACCCTGACACAAAATTCTGTTATGTAATATTTTTATTTAACACTAAATGCGCATCTTCAAAAGAGAATCAAAGGCCTTATAAGCTTAGAAGTGATTTTACAGTATATCAGTCTCACTGTTCAGTTCTCTTCTATATGAACTGCATGCCTAAATTATCACACACTTGTCCTGAACCGTGTTGAGGTATTGAAGTGGATATTTCAAAATTCAATCACTGAGATGTAAACAAAGTCATTTAGAGGGGTTTGATGCAAGTTCACTGTAAAAAAAACTTGCCTATACAGTGGTGGTGATAGGAACCAGGGGTCGCCATGACTACAACACAAATATAGACATTTTATTTACTGTCCAGAACCACCAGTGAACCTACACGAGTCTTCTGAGTCTATATGGAATACTGACATGCTAAAACAGTGGGTAATCTTTATGTACCAGAAATAGATTTAAGGCCAAATTGTTCTCTCAAAACTATCATAAAACAGTGTCTCAGTCATCAGGCAGTGAATTCATAACCATTTCATGTAATAACGCCTGGTTCCTATCACCAACACTGTGAATTCAGACTCGGTAAGTATTTTCTAGAACAGAGCGTTTCACACCAAACCACTCTGAACGACTCTGTTTACATCTTAACCGCTTTATTATTTGAAAAATTGATAGAAGTAATCACAGTGTGGTTTCTGATAACTGTACTGTTATCTAAATAAACGGACATAAGCAGAAGCCAGCAGCAGACAAACAGAAGACTGGATTTTGTCTGTATATTTATTCATTTTCATAAATAACTATGTTAGAAGTGAAAATGTCTTGGCTGATTCACCAAATTGTTAATATAAAAACTTTCATTTTTCCACAAAACTATTTCTTTCAGACTTTCCAACAGATTAAACATCTCAAAACGGCCTTTACAAAAACAACCGCTGTCCAGTAACTGGAAAAATCTTACCTTGTATGGAGGGTGACTGAGCGGTAGACCTCCTACGAAAACGTGGCCTGTCTTCTGAACGGTCAGTCCTGACCAGTAATTGCTCGGGACGCTTCGGACTCGTTGAAAGCCGGACACGGCGACCTCAGCCTCGCACGGAGCCAGATACTGTCTGTGGGGGGCAGAAGACTGTTCTTTAAAATGCTAAAGCGCTAAAGAACCGAGCTTAGAACAGGAATGCAGTGCAGTCAATGGGATCATGTCTGCATGTCTAAAGCCACCGTCTGGTCCCTGCTTATCTCTTTGCTCAATGCTAGTAAATATGCTAAATTAATGATGTTTATCATAAATACCACCAAAGTCGTTTAACGCTCTCCAGCTTTTGCTAATAAGCTTATTCTTTTTTTCACTCTTGCTTTAAAGCCGAGCTCTAACTCTCATTTTATCTTTATTATTTTTATTTATTTTTTATCTCTCTTTTTTTTAAATATTCAGACCCAAAACAGGTTGTGGGGAATACATGCAGTGTTTCCATGGATACGGCGAGAGAGAAGGGAGTGCATTAAGAGTGAGGCAGGATGCACAATGAATTGGTTATTCATTATTCCCTGCAAAACGCAGCCGGTCGAATTTTAGCGCGGAGTTATGACTTTGAAGTCTTCACTTTTGCCTCGGCGCTCCGTTTTCTGCAGGCTCAGCCTCCATGTTGAAAAGAAAGAGAAGCAAAAAAAAAAACATGGAGGAAACTGATTTCTGAGCTGTTTACTACCAGCAAGCCATACAACATGGGTCTGGGGAGCCATACTGAATAAATATATCAATCAATCAGGGATGGAAACATTAATTTAATCTGCATTTGACTTCAGAGAGGGCCTCCAATGGCTGTTTGGCTGTATAAACACCTTTTTTTGTGGAACTCTTTGAAGTCAATTCAGGCTGGTCATGACAAAAGCATGGTGAAATTCTGATGAAAGTGCGCTCCATTTTTAATCAATACCACAGCTTTTAAACTATTAAATTATTATTATTATTATTTTTATTATTATTATTATTATTATTATACTGTTTTGTGGAATAAGAAACCATTCTTTACATTTCTGCCATTTTTATCATTGTTTAACATTGAAATCAGACTCTAGAGCTGCATTTATGTGATTATGAACCGCCGTTCTGTGTCTAGTAGCAGAATTGGCAATGATTTACAGCGAATGGCCACATAAAGCCCTGTAAGCATTAGCCATGATTACATGCAGCCTAATATTACCTGTTAATAACCCGACTAATAGCTCAATGGGAATAGAATACGTCCATGTAAACACCTCAGTCAGAATAGACTAGTCCGAATACAGTGTCTATCCGACTGATCGAGGTGGGTAACCCTGTAAATAATCAGTTAAATAGAAGAATAATATCCGTGTAAATGCCTGTATCTGATTACATTCCCTATCGGAAAGTTTAAGTCCGTTCTGATCATGTTCGTCACGTCATAGTGAAAGTTTATACCGTTCAACATGGCGGAGCAGAAACTGGTCTGCAGAGGAGACGAAGTTTATGCTCTGATCTTTAAAAGACGGCGGTGGGACGGACGTCCAGCTTATGTGTCTCAGAACACGACGTCTTCCTCTCGGCCTTCTTTAATAAGGACATGTGAAGAACGTTTTCCTGAGTCTGACATCATTTTAAAGCAGTTAAAAACACAAGCGCTGCTCACTGCTGCTCGTCTCACTCTGACTGGACTCACGTGATGCTGGTTGTCATGGTAACGTCTACACTAAGCGGTTCTCTACACGTGTAAAATTGTGGATCTGATTACTTGTAGTGAGCATGTAAACAGAGATTTTCATCAGATTGTTGAGTAGAGTGAGAATAAACACCTCAGGCTTAATCTATAATTGAAATGTAATCAATTGAATTGGAGAAAATCTTTGCATGTAAACACAGACAGTGATCTGACCCTGGCTTTACTGGCGTCTCCCTCCGAGCGCAGGGAGACAGTGTTAGCCACTACTGCATCCTATCAGTGTTTGAACATCCTTGGTCAAATTACGTTTTGTTGATTTTCTTAAGTGACACACTCTCTACAGGGAAATATAAATATGACAAATATCCTGCACATTTTTGTGCACAACTTCTATCTATTTTTATGATCCAACAAAGATATTTAATGTCTTGTTGTCAAATATCTCAGTATTTATGGCAAAAATATATAACATCAATATCTCAACATTTACAAAGCATACATGTTTTATCTTATGTTAATATAAACTAAGAGACATTTTCAAAATAAAAGTCCTCATTTTTTAATAAAAAAAAAACTATATTATTTTTAGTGAAACGCCTCATTTCTGGACAGCCAAAATAAAATGACCCTGTTTTATCCCTTTGGTCATTAAGTGCTTTGACACTAATGTACATTTCACCTATATTTTCAACTTCCCTTAAATTCCTTCTTTCTTCTCAAGCATTTGTATTTTGCACTTCAAAATTTCATTGTGCTACAGGGTTCAACAGTCTACACATTGTTGAGGACACTGTTATTTATCCTAAGTTGTTCTTGGGTTAAATACTAGCACTGTTATCTCAAGGATTAATAAATACTTTACAGGTTTGATTTTATTTTTAGTGATGTTCTTCCTCACTTACGGTATTGAAAAAAGAAGGCACATGTATACCTGTGTACTGGTTAATTGGTGCTCTTTTATTGGACTGTTATTTCAAGGATCGATACATTGTCTTTTGCCTTTACCTGAAAAGTGATGGAAGGTAACCAGACTGAAACGCACGTTATGTGGATCTTTAAACTGCAATGCAAAGTAGTCAACTTACATTAATGCATGAGTCCCACCGTCATACTAAGATTCGTTGTTTACAGCAAGTGATGTACTGTCCATACAGTAAAGTGACACGTAAAGCAACAAATGCTTAAGAAAAAACAAATAATTAAAAAGACGTCATTAAAATGAGAGCATAGGTGAAGCACGCCTCAGTCATGCTGAGCCGTTTTTACCAGAAATAATATACTTTCAATAAAAATGGAGGACTTTTATTCTGAAAAATGGCATGGCCATCCATATTAATGCCATGGAAAACATGTATACTTTATAAATGTTGATTTAAACATTCACGAACATGTTATGAAGTGTTCATGTAAGATGTTGTGAATGTTTTATGAGGCCACACTTCAAGTAAAGTGTTTCCGAAATATTGCAAAGCAACTTTCCCCCCACATTTTAGCCCTAATGTGAACATTATTACTGCAGGATATTAAAATCTCAAATATGGAAGCAGGTATTTGTAACTTATCTGTTGGAACCCGAAGACTAGCCGGGAACAAAACACTGAGCCATCCTTTGGTTCCTAACAGAGAGCCTAAACTCACCTACGCCCTGAACATGTTTGCAATTTCATGGCTGTTGTTTCTAAGGGTAGACGTCCATCTGAAGGTATGGAGACGCACCACTGACATATTATCACTGCAGGACATGAAAAGAACAAACATGAAAGAGGACGAGTGGCTTTACTTTATGTGCAGGAATATGAATACAGCCTTGATGTGAAAACACTGACCTATCCTTGTGCTCCAAACACTCCACCACCGTCTCTGCACATACGCATGTATCATATACTGAACATGGCTACGTACCTCACCTAATAAATACAGTTTTATTGTGGTGCGACCGTTATATTAAAACTGTCCGATAGCGTCAGAGCAGTGACAAGCTATTAACGGCATGTCATAAAAAGCGGACAGCAAAACGAACAACGGCCGAGCTTTGAGGCCATCCCTCACCTGCAAACTCGCTCGTCCCTCTCTCTCTCCGTCCCTTAACCCTTGCTTTCCCTATAGGTGAAAGATTCAGAGACTGGCGAAGTCATCTTTAAAGACCACACGGGTCGTTTGCTATAATTATATTCACAGATTTTTGAGTTACCAAGCACATTTCGCCATTGAAAACTTTTAATTTTTTAATTTAGCCAGTCTAACTACTGTAAAACAGTGTCTCAGTCATCAGGCAGTGAATTCATAACCATTTCCTGTAGTAACTTTCTGTGAGGGAGCTTTTAGAGGTGGACGTCTGGTTCCTATCACCACCACTGTGAACAGTTCTGACTCTAAGTTTCTGTAGAACAGAGCGTTTCACACCAAACCACTCTGAACGACTCAAAGAACCATTTGCATGCTTAATGCATCATGAAAGAGTTCCTCAGATCGATGGAACATGCAACAGATGGTTCTATACAGAACCTTTTTGAAGGGTTTTTTTTGAGTGTTCATGGTCCTATAAAGAACCATTTTCTTCATCTATTTTAAGTATGTAGTTGTGGAGGCAGTGAACGCTCCCGGATTTACTTGCAGCAGCTTCTTGTATAATGTAGCCGTTGTGGATGAGCAGGTTTAAACCAGGTAACTGTGTGATCTGTCGCTCACATCACTGTATTGTTCAAGGGTTCTTTAGTAAAGACAATGGTTCTATTAAACAATGGTTCTATTAAAACCACGAGTTTTATAGAGAAACATTTCATGCTTAACTGGTCCTTTGCATGGAGGAATCGTTCTTCAGACTGATGCAGGAAGTGTTGTATCTGGTTCTATATAGCACCAAAAAGAGTTCTTCTAGGTTAGGCGTGTCAAACTGGGGACCTCTTGGGCCAAAGTGCTGCGGAAATTAGCGTTTACCTTCACCTAACGCTCCGAATTCAGTTAATGAAGACTTTGATAATCAACTGATGAGCCTAATCAGGTGTGTTTAATGAGGGAGTGAGCTGAAGTCTGCAGAGTTTTGCTGCGCGAGGACTGGAGCCTGACACACGTTCTATAATTGGAAGAACAGCAGAACCCTTTTTGGTGCTATGCAGAACCATATACCACACATTCTCCATCAATCTGAAGAACAATTTCACCATGTAAAGAAACATTAATCATGCAAATGGTTCTATATTGAACTTGTGGTTCTAAAGAGAACCACTGCCTTTGAAAAATCATCTTTTTAAGTGTTTAACACCTTATTTTGCACCCCTACACTTGTGTTTTGACGGGCGATTTCTTGTGACGCTGAACGAGAAATAGCTTCTTTCTCTCCTCACCATCTTCCATGTCGTGGACATGCCGTTCTCGAGCCAGTTCCTGAGTCTTGGGAGATTTCAAAAGCTAATTCGGCCTCGGCCGAAACAACAGGGGAGGGAAGATAATTACCTAAGTGTGGATTCTGGGCTAACTATGCGCAGCTGGAGGCTCTGTGCGCTCGCAAATGCTCGGGATCCATCAGGCCTGAGTCCCGTGACAGCCCTCAAGGAGGGAGGGTTCGAGGAGAGGCGATCCGGGTTGATTTGTTAAGCCTGTAACTGGCGGACTCTCGCTCCGCCCGCCGCTCGGGGCCACAGCACGGCCATGTTCCCCAAAGTCCGTCCTCCAGAGCGGCTCCGGAGAGGCAGTTAATTTAGGAGCGCTCTGGCAGAGCGGCCTGGCTCCTCGCCAGAGGGCAGCCAGCCCTCAGAGTCCTTCAGCCCGGCCGTCCCCAAAGAGATCCGTTACATTTAAAGGGAATTGTTTTCGACTGAGAGATATTAAAAAGGCCGGGGACGGAGAGGCCCTCGGTGCTTTGGAGGACGAACCCTAGGTGGGACAATTCTTCCGGGATGGACGCGTAACTCAGACTCTTAGAAGTCGCTGGAAAATGCTGCAAAACCATGTTGTAGTGGCTTATATGTAGTTTTTGTAGCTTACTGAAAAAAGCAGAGTAAGACATTAAAAACTTTCGCTTAATCACATTAGTCTTCATATTCAAAGTGAGACTTTTTAATGCACTGAAATTTATGAAAAATTATTTTGGGGAATACAGGCTTGTTTTGCAGATAGAAAACCAGGGCTTAATTTAAGTCAGTACTTGTTTTGGAAGACTTCATTAACATATTAAATAGATGTGTGTGGTAATATGCACACATGCTTTTTGGATACCATCGCTGTCTAAAGAAAAACAAACATCTCTATTTTTGCCTATTTTTACTTTTCTATATCATTGAGCTCAACAGATTTGTGAGAAAATTTCATGATGAATGGACAAACATAAATACTTTAAAATCGCACGGAATAAAATCTATTTACATAAACTTACGCTGAAAGTAGAGGTTTTTTGCCTCTTCTGTAAACTTCACATTTTAGAGATGGACACAGATTTTGTTGGACAGCAACAATATGCAGAACTATAATATTTGAGCATGATGAACTACTTTTAGATCATCGTATCTCAAGTCCTGCAATTAAAAACAGCTCACTGTAAACATTGGTTGTTGTTCAAGAAAAAATACTGTACTGGTATTAGCAGATACAAGTCTTCACTATTGGTAAAGAAATTCAGAAAATAAAAAGTGCTATTGGGCCATTTCTAGGCCCGATGCTATGATCATCACAAAATCTGTCCACAGTTTTTGAGTTTGCCTCTCAAAAAACCTTTTACAGTTTACAGTCCTGTTAAAACAAGTAAAAATGAGCGTTTCACTGAATTGTTAGTCTGGATATTTTCTCCTGACTAATAGCTCAGTCAGAGTAGAATACGTTCATGTAAACACCTCAGTCGGAATAGTCTAGTCCAACTGAGGCCATTCAGAATACAGTCTCTATCCGACTGATCGAGGTGGGTAATCCTGTAAATAATCCGTTAAATAGAAGAATAATATCCGTGTAAACGCCTGTATCTGATTACATTCCCTATCGGAAAGTTTAAGTATGTTCTGATCATGTTCGTCACATCATAGTGAAAGTTTATACCGTTCAACATGGCGGAGCAGAAACTGGTCTGCAGAGGAGACGAAGTTTATGCTCTGATCTTTAAAAGACGGCGGTGGGACGGACGTCCAGCTTATGTGTCTCAGAACACGACGTCTTCCTCTCGGCCTTCTTTAATAAGGACATGTGAAGGACGTTTTCCTGAGTCTGACATCATTTTAAAGCAGTTAAAAACACAAGCACTGCTCACTGCTGCTCATCTCACTCTGACTGGACTCACGTGATGCTGGTTGTCATGGTAACGTCTACACTAAGCGGTTCTCTATACATGTGCACCATTTTGGCCCTGATTACTTGTAGTGACCATGTAAACAGAGATTTTCCATCAGATTGCTGAGTGAGAATAAACACCTCAGTCTAAATATATAATCGGAATGTGATCAATCAGATTGGAGAATATCTTTGCATGTAAACACAGCCAGTGATTTCAGTTCTCGAATTTGGCAGCTTGACTAATTAACCATGTACCCATCCCTAGTTCTCTGGATTGCTACTAGAACTGAAAAACTGCTTTCACGTGTCCAAATGTTATGAACTCTCTGGGTAAATGGCTCAGAGTCTGGAGAAGCCCCAAGTGTGAGAATGCCCCAACCCTCCTATTATTTTTGGGGACAATTTGACCTCATTCAATATTTAACATCATACATGTCGCTGTTGTCGGAACAAAACCTCGTATCTCCAAAATGGTAACTTTGCAGGAGAAGGAAAAAACATACTTTACTTTTAATGTAAGTTAATGGAACCAGACTTTTTACCAAGTCATTTTGGGTCATTTCTTTTGGTCCATTCATCATGAAATTTACACACAATGTAAAAAGCAACAGATATATTTTTTTAATTATGTCAAAAACTGAAAAACTACAGAAATGGAGATACAGGGTTTTGTTCTGACAGCAGCGATATTTTTGCAAGGAAAAAAGGAACCTGACACAAACTTGGGAAACAATTTTGACGATAATCGTTCTCTGGAGGTTTAGACTGCTTGGGTCAAATTAACCCCAAGGATTAAGATGTTAGTAAGCTCTGGAGATAACAGTAGGGCTAACCCTGCGTTCACACCGGACTTTTCGCCTCTTGTCACCCAAATCACTGACGGCTCTTCCCTTGTGGGCATTTCTGAACTCCAAATGACCATTGGTTGCCATGGTTTCACTGACGGCAAGCCCAAATCAGAGACGTACCCACTAAAATTAAAAATCCTGTTGAGGAATCGCTTGTGTGCTTATTTTTATTGAATCCCTGTGTCTGTGCAGTCAGTGTGTGAGGAAAACGCTATTTGGTCTTTTTACTGTCTATTTGCGGGAAAAGTACCGTCACCGTTATTCCATCTCTAGTAGGAACAACTATCTAGAAACCAAAAACGGAGCGCACCATTTCACAGTGGCAGAGATAAAGGAGGTAAAGTGCGCACTACGCTGCTCAGTGCTTAATTCCTATTGGTAATCATTATGTTGCGTCGCTCCTTATTTGCATAAAGTTAAACTCCACTCAACTTTGTCACGTCACCAACGTTTGCGCCGCCTCCTCTCGCTAAAAATCGCAGTTCTCATTGAAAATGAATGTCCTTCGGCCACAATGCCGTGAACGCAGGGTAACAGTCTGTATCAAGAACGTTCTTTGCTGAAGAACCACACTGTCAGAAGACTTATCACTGAGCTGCATGTCTAATGCTCCTTCATAGCGTGACACAAATTCATTTTTTTGCATTGCTACCCCTTTTCTCCCCCTCATCACCCACCCCCCAAAAAATCTGCTGGATCTGTCACCACTTAGCGTTGCAGAACCTCATAATGTACGAATTAAGCTTTGAAAAGAAAAAACATTTTTGTCATGTTTCATTGTTTAAACATGGCAAATGCAAACTTGTCAAACTTGGAAGCCACTAACTGGTAAATAATCATAATTATGTATACAATTAATTACTATGTGTATCATTAATTGTAATTCCTTGTCAAATATTAATAAAAAACTACAGGAAAATGGGTTAAAACCACCCGTTTAACTCTTATCTTACCTCTTTAGGAGTTTAGGACTGAATTTAGGACCCTATCTTTTGCTAAGTTTACTTTTCAGTTCTTCCTTTCACAAATGACCGGCACTGAGTAATGACCAATTTCAGCAGCCGTTTGGACATTCAGCGCTGCTTCTTTATCAAATTTGTTGATGAAAAATAAACATGGCAGATTGATTCTCCTAAAATGCAGAGTTGGCTGGGAATCAAGAAGCACCAGCCTTCAGTGACGGCACTGAAGCGACGCTGCTAGTTTTCTGAACTTTGAGGACTTAATCATAAATTTCAAAGATTTTATGATCACATCCTTCGTGGTCTGTCATGTCTGCTGTAAATAAACCTTTCTGCTATTTTTCTTGGAGTGAAATTTTATGTCCAGACATAAAAGAGACCTCGCAAAAGTACAGAGCTGAAACGTCCATGATGGCCCACTAATTTGATTACTTGTCTGCTCTTTTTCTAAACATCAGATTAATCAACAGAAGCGTGGCTCACGATTGGGGCGGAGCTGCATCTCTCAAAGCAAGACGAGCTTTCAAACTGACGTGCTGGTAATAACTGGCTCTGTAAGGAGGTTTGAAAATATTTATTAAGAGCGTTTAGGCCGTTTAGAAAAGCTCTGCTTTTGCCAGGAATTCAAATCATTTCTTGTGGATACATCTCAGTGAACGGCCTGTACAGGTGGCTGAAAAGGAGCAACCGTAGCATCTACGGCTCAAGCTGAAGGGCTCGCTAGCAACATGCACAGAACTGCTGTATTCTAAGGGTATCGCACGATCTGACCACCACAATTCATATAAAGCCAGCAAAACTAAATATCAACATGCCTGTTACATTTTTATTTTACTGTTATTCAGCTTAATTCAGTCTAACACTAGCCCTTATTCAGCTGTGGGGGTGTAACAGTGCAGCGTGACACTGATATCAATGGAAAGCTGTGCCGATGTGCGTTGTGGAGATATGACGATCCATTGGGCAGAATCAAAATTCTATTAATGATGCCACCAAAGTTTGCAAACAATCAAAGCTCACTCCAGCATGATCATGAGACGACGGCTGCCCTCCACGAAAACCTGCCCAGTCATGGCATCTAGGGTCATCATCTTATCCTACCACCTGATAAGAACCTGTCAGCTCTTCCTAAATACTCCCTCGGCGTGGCCATAAGCTTCTGAGGCGTGGCCATCGGCTCTCGAGGTGTGGCCATAAGCTTCTGAGGCGTGGCCATCAGCTCCTGAGGCGTGGCCATCAGCTTTTAAAGACGTGGCCATCAGCTTCTGAGGCGTGGCCATCAGCTTTTAAAGACGTGGCCATCAGCTCCTGAGGCGCGGCCATCAGCATTTAAAGGCATGGCCATCTGCTTCTGAGGCATGGCCATCAGCTTCTGAGGCGTGGTCATCAGCTCTCGAGGCGTGGCCATTAGCTTCTGAGGCGTGGCCATCAGCATTTAAAGGCGCGTCCATCAGCTCCTGAAGGCGTGGCCATCAGCTTCTCAGGCGTGGCCATCAGCTCCTGAGGTGTGGCCATCAGCTCCTGAGGCATGGCCATCAGCATTTAAAGGCATGGCCATCAGCTTCTGAGGTGTGGCCATCAGCTCCTGAGGCGTGGCCATCAGCTCCTGAGGCATGGCCATCAGCATTTAAAGGCATGGCCGTCAGCTTCTGAGGTGTGGCCATCAGCTCCTTAGGCGTGGCCATCAGCTCCTAAGGCGTGGCCATCAGCTGTGGTTAATGTGGTTGTTCATCAGTTAACCCCTTAAATGACCAGGGCCCACCAGCAGGGTCCAAGTTTTGTTACAAACTTCTAGAACAGCTCAGCCAGTTTGCACTGAAGTCCCTGTAGTTATTGAGTGAAAAGCTTCAGCATGAAATTAGCCTGAGATTTTAGAGGCTTAAAGGTATCTGGTTGGTGTTTGTTGTGTTATTTTGTGTTGGGCTGTGGGTGTTTAGTGTTGGAGGGCTGGTCACCGTCAGGGTGAAGCCTGAGGCTGGTGGTGCCCTCTGAGTTCAGTGTTTGTGTGTTTCGGCCGTGGTGTTTAATAAACAGCACTTCTCTTGGTGGAATCGCAGCCTCCCTTGTATCTTACTTTACGCTGATGCTACAGTACAGAGTTAAATATATGGCTGTTCATTAGGAGAAACAGCAGGGCATGTTTATGTCCAAGCCATGCGCGTATTGCTGTAACCAATTCATTCTCAACCAGGACTGAATAGATTAGGATTTCCTAACTTGACATAAGATAAAATACTACATGATAAAGTATAAGTCCCAAATTAAGATCTCCTTCTGTAGTATAAATGTGTGAAAATCTTATCTTGAGCGTGTCAGACATTAATTTAGGACTAAAGATAGGAAGGTTCTGTAATACAGCCCCTGATCCTCAAATATCTGTCCATTTATACTTACTTCTAATGAGCTTATAAGATCTGAATATGCAAATTCTGATCTTTAAATTAAATAACTATGTTCAATTATTGTTATTATTATCATTACATCCTATTTATTATAGATACTGATATTACTGACGATGAACTGACATTATTAACGATATTAATAATGATTTTGATGATTTAACCACCATTTTTCAAGTTATTAAATTATAACAGTTACATTTCTGGACACTCTGACCAGACGTCAGTTTGACGGTACAGAAACGTCAGCTGGAGTTTTCTGAATACACACAATAGTATTATTTTACAGCATGAATGAATATTGCACTATGACAGATGGCTGTATGCAAAAGTTTAAACATCCCCGGTAAAATAATGTTTTGTTGATAAGTTAAAAAAATAAACTAACATCCTTTACAAAGAACATATGTAAATATGACATTTTCCTGCTTAATTTCTTGCATAATTTCAATTTATTTGCCCTGCCTTAACATACTGGGGAAAAAAACATGAAATATAATACTGTCACGCCTCCCACTGAGGACACCTGTTCCGCTCGTTCCCTCTCCTGCGGGAGACCACCTGACAACACTCATCACCATCGGCCAATAAGAACTCTTTCGAACATTCCACGTCACCAGAGCTTGCACACATTACTTGTTGTATGTCTTTAATTATATCAGGGGTCGACAACCTGCAGCTCTTTTCCTGTCCTGTTGTGGCTCCACAGCTGAATCAGATTAGTAGGTAAAAATAAAATAATCCTCCTTTACAGTAAAATAAAGCTCTGCTGATCGTTCAACACAGTTTAACAATAAATGGTCTTAAACTCTGGAGTTAATGTAGAACTGCTGATTCACCCTTTAACCCTGAAGATCAGCGCAGACTGCTGGTCACCATAGCAACACAGACAACAGTCTCGCCTAGCTAGTAGCTAACGAAACAGCAAAGAGAGAGATTTAAGACGAACATCGATAATTTGGAGACAAATGGACTTATTTGTGTTTATAATGACTCCAGCTGGTTTCCTGATACGTTTAATCTGCAATGAGAAACTGACAAACACGAAAAAGTCTCCCGTTCCACCTTAAATGGTGCAGCAGTTACACTCTGGCACCTCAGGCATCATCTAAGGTGGAACAGGAAAATTTGAACAAGAAGCTGGTGAATGAGAGGCGACTTCAGCCTCATAAAAAGTCGAACGTTGAGAGACATTTTACAAGAAACTGTTCTACTTTTGTGGAAAGGTTTCCTGCTGGAGATGTGAGAAAAGCAGCTATAGCTGAGCTAAAGATTAAAGCAGAGCAAAGTGAGTCTGCACTTTCGTTTATATTATATTTTTATCCTACACTAGTACATCAGCACATACTGAGACACATTTACAGCCAAGATGGTAAAACGAACATGTAATGTTGTGCCTAGCAAGGTGGTTAGATTTTTGTAGGAAGGACAAAATGGTTCTTCTTAACATTTGGGTTGCGACCCCTGAGTTAGAGAGTATATAATCCTTTAGGCAGCAGTCTTCGCAAAGTACAGGTTGTGTATTTAGCATCATCTTATCTGTGAGCCTTTTTGTGTATGACTTATTTTTCCATTAGTTTAACTTTTTTGCCTTAAACCATCAAGTAAAGATGAACTGAGTGCTACTTTAACCCGCAAGCGTCTATCGTGTTTTCATGTGTGCCATAAATTTTGCACAGGACATATATTTTATGCTTTATTTTTTCCTCAATGTGTTAAGCAAAGAAACAGTAATTGTGTATTAAAGTATGCAGAAGTGTGTCTCTGTAGAGGATGCTTACACTTATTTTCACTAAAATCAACAGGGAATTTTATGGGGGATGTTCAAACTTTTACATACAACTTTAAACTACTCTTTTACCTCACATGCGCCAGATACTCATTGCCATCGTTGACTTGTATGTTGGTGTTAATCCTCCGAATCCCTTCTTCTTGGTTACAGGAGAAATCATACTGAACAAGGGAAGAAAGAAGTTAGTACAAAATGAACGAAAACATTCATTTACCGATTTTCTGATATAATTCAGGCTCTAACTGAAAGACTCTGAAGCACATGGTGGTTTTTATAATGCTGTAATCTCACGCTGCAGTAAACAGACGTGTCAGACACACCGTACAGTACGTTACCTGTATATCCTCACCTGTAGCGTTCCATTGAAAAGGTGGAGTTTGATGAAGAAGAAGCCTCTGCGTACGCGTCCTTGGTCCACATACAGGAGCGTTCCGTTCCAAGACCACGTCTGAAACCGCACTGTGATATTGTTCACAGCTCCCAGGTCGATGCCCTCAAACTCCAGGAAAGAATCACCGGAATATCTCCCATATGCGGCGTCTGAAAGAGAGCAGCAGTGAATTTATACCTATTAGGAAACTGGCAACTTTATTAACTTTTCAATAAAGCTGTCAGGGTTACTTCACTAAACGTGATTGCTTGATTAAAGATGCATCTTTGCTTTAAGTTGACTTTCTCCATGAATCAGCAATGATCGTCATTCTGCCTAATGATAATACACACACCATATGGCCAAAAGTATGTGGACACCTGACCATCACACCTTGTTGGACATCTCATTCCAAATCCATGGACATTAATATGGAGTTGGTCCCCCTTTGCAGCTGTAACAGCTTCCACTCTTCTGGGAAGCTTCTACAAGATGTTGGAGAGTCTGTGGGAATTTCTGCCCATTCATCCAGAAGATCATTTGTGAGGTCAGACACTGATGTTGGACGTGAGGGTCTGGCCCACAATCTCCGTTCTAGTTCATCCCAAAGGTGTTCAGCAGGGTTGAGGTCAGGGCTCTGTGAGGGCCACTGGGGTTCCTCCACACCAAACTGGTCATTTCATGTCTTTTTGAAGCTCGCTTTGTGCACTGGGGCTCAGTCATACTGGAACAGTAAAGTTTGGTGGAGGAGGGATAATGAGCTGGGGCTGTTTTTTCAGGGTTTGAACCCCTTAGTTCCAGTGAGGGGTAACATTAATGCTACAGCACACAAAGACATTTTAGACCATTGTATGCTTACAATACGCCATTGTATACTGTAGCATTAATATTACCCTGAAACGCTGAAAAACAGCCCCAGCTCATTATCCCCCCTCCACCAAACTTTACCATGTACAACCCCATTTCCAAAAAAGTTGGGAAAAATGCAATGATGTGCAAATCATTTAAATCCTATATTTTATTTAAAAATAACACAAACACAACATATCAAACGTTGAAACTGAGAAATTTTATTGTTCTTTGAAAAATATTTGCCCATTTTGAATTTGATGCCAGCAACACGTTCCAAAAAAGTTGGGATGGGGGAACAAAAGGCTGGTAAAGTTGTGTAATGCTAAAAATACACCTGGTGGTTGATTGGCAACAGGTCAGTAACATGATTGGGTATAAAGAGCATCTCAGAGAGGCGGAGTCTTACAGAAGTAAAGATGAGGAGGGGTTCACCACTCTGTGAAAGACTGCACCATCAAATAGTGTAACAATTCAAGAAAAACGTTTCTCAACATAAAACAGCAAAGAACTTTTGCTTTTCATCATCTACGGTACATAATATCATTAAAAGACTCAGAGAATCTGGAGAAATCTCTGTATGTAAGGGACAAGGCCAAAAACCAGTATTAGCTGGCCGTGATCTTTGGGCCCTCAGACAGCACTGCATTAAAAACAGACATGATTCTGTAGTGGAAATCACTGCATGAGCTCAGAAACACTTCTGAAAACCACTGTCTGTGAAAACAGTTCATCACTGCATCCACAAATGCAAGTTAAAACCCTAAAACGCAAAGAAGAAACCATATATAAACAGGATCCAGAAATGCTGCCACCTTCTCTGGGCCTGAGCTCATTTAAAATGGACTGAGGTGAAGTGGAAAAGTGTCCTGTGGTCCGACGAATCAAAATTTGAAATTCTTTTGGAAATCATGGACACTGTGTCCTCCGGACTAAAGACCACTCAGCTTGTTATCAGTTCACAGTTCAAAAGCCAGTATTCATGATGGTTTAGGGGGGCATTAGTGCACATGGCATGGGTGACGTGCACATCTGTGAAGGGACCATTAATGCTGAATGATATATACATGTTTTGGCCTCATATGCTGCCATCCAGACGACGTCTTTTTCAGGGAAGGCCTTGATTATTTCAGCAAGACAGTGTCAAACCACATTCTGCGTGTATTACAGCAGCATTGCTCTATAGTAAAAGCCTGATGCTTACATTTATATACATTTTTAAGTTTTTCTAAATGCTAGTTTATCTTTTATCTGGATGGTTTGTTGTTCTCTGGTTAAGCCCATTTTTATTGTTTAGCATCTGAATACTCATGAAAAAAAGGGACTTAAATGTTGTTAATTTTATTGTTCATGTTGTTACTGTTTGGGTTTAGTTAGTGTGGGTTGGTGGTCACCATAAGGGTGAAGCGTATAGCTGGTGGTGACCTCCCCCACAAGTTCAGTGCTTTATTTTTAACTTTCTGCCCTGGTGTTTGATAAAGAGCACTGCTCATGGTGGAAATGATGGCCTCCCCTGTGTTTTAGCATAACACTGACACCTCACTACAGTGACAGCCCTACTTTTCAGCAAAGCGTGAGTTACAAAGCCAGAGAATTCCAAGTAAGCCTTGTTAAAAGATCTATCATCTATAATTAAATGAGTAAGTTTGTACAGAGCGCGTGAGTTTTGCTATAAAAGGCTCGCAAGGTAATCTGGATAGAAACTGAAAGGCTCTGCTGAACTGAAGTTTGTCGAGACTGAAGGTTGGATGTGCAAAGTCGTGTTTCATATTTTATCTTCCATCATTACTGGAGAGATGGTCTCATGTTGTAGCGTGCCACAGAGGGCATCAACATCAGAGAGCTCCCATTGTGTTAAGGCTCCATAAAACAGTGGGTTACCCCATTTATATTCTGAGGAGGACAGCAACATAAAGAAGAAGACTTCAAGAGAAAATAACTCTGTCAGTACAACAGCCTTGGAGTGCAACTACACCCAAAGGAAAGATATGAAAGATGGATTTGGGATAATTTGCATGAAGAAATGCAATAATGAGCGTGAATACTGATAATATGCTGTATTCTAGGATCATTATTACACTATAAAGTTCAACTTTGCTGGACTTTGAATGACACACGTAGTACTGAGGGACAGCGAATGCTCGGCCATCAAACACTTGACACCAAATTCAAAAACAAAGGAAAAAAAAAACATGACTGCAGTGTTGGACTGTCACTACTGATTATTAGTGATTCAGTAATCTACAGATTATTTGACGATTCATTAAATAACAACAGTTTTAGAGGTTAAACAACACAATGGGATCAAAAATGCATTATTACTGAGCCAACGGCCACATAATCATTGCCAGTTCATTAAGAAGATACAATTTTTATTTATTTATTTTTTTAAAAAACATGTAATCAGGTTTAACTGAATAGTCTACAAAATACGCTCTCAATATCATAACTGAAAAAACTGGATTACAGTGTTAAACTGGGAATGATCCATGAAACAGGAATGTCTGTCTGATATGAGTCTGACTGTTATATCAACTGAACTACAGTACAGACTGTATTTTTTTGCATAGAGGACAATATTGGCAGTAATACATTAATAATTATTTTAATTGCTATGGTATTCCAGGTGGTTACTAAGGTGTTGCTATGGCATCCTAGGTAGTTCCTAAGGTGTTGCTAGGCTATTGCTAAGATGTTGCCAGGCTATTGCTATGGTGTCCCAGGTAGTTGCTAAGGTCTTGCTAGGCCATTGCTATGGTATCCCAGGTGGCTGCTAAGGTGTTGCTAGGCCATTGCTAAGATGTTGCTAAGCTATTGCTATGGTATCCCAGGTAGTTGCTAAGGTGATGCTGGGCCAATGCTATGATATTCCAGGTAGTTGCTAAAGTGTTGCTAGGCTATTGCTATGGTGTCCCAGGTAGTTGCTAAGGTCTCGCTAGGCCATTGCTATGGTATCCCAGGTGGCTGCTAAAGTGTTGCTAGGCCATTGCTAAGATGTTTCTAGGCTATTGCTATGGTGTCCCAGGTAGTTGCTAAGGTGTTGCTGGGCCATTGCTATAGTATCCCAGGTAGTTGCTAAGGTGTTGCTGGGCCAATGCTATAGTATCCCAGGTAGTTGCTAGGGTGTTGCTTAACCGTTTCTTTTCTGCTGCTTACGAAACATGAACATTGTCACATTTCACATTTTACACTTGACAACTAACAATCATTTTAGTAAATAAATCTACTGTGGTATACAAATAAAATATGAAATAAAAAGTAAAATTATATCAGCTGATATCAGTTATCAGAACTTTTCCGCCCCTTAAAATTGCACTGGCAACTTTTCATATCAGTCAGTGCTTAACTTGAGCAGCACTGCAACATCAAATGTAACTGTCTTTTTTCATCTTTACCTAGGCATCATTTATAAAGGCAATATAGCTGAATGGACAACATAAGCAAGAACAATAAAACCACATCAACGGAGCCTCCAACATCGTTATCGTACAAGAACAAACTGACAGCTGATAAATGATACAGCTAATAACTTCTGAGAACGCACTTCCATGAAGACATGAAGACATGAAGACAGCGCGATACCAGAGAGGTTTCGTTCTAAAGACTTTCCATCATCATTATAGCTCATACAGCAGCTCCTGCTTCCACACAGGAGAATGATCAAAGCAGGCAATGGAACCAAAAGTGACCCATTACCTGGCATGACTTAATACATTCCTTTTAAAAGGCAGGCTTTGGTTCAGCTTTAATTGGGCAGACTGAGGACTAGGTCTTGTCTTATTCTAATTAGCAGTGGCTCTGAAAAAGTAGGCTGTCTCACGCTGCTGCTTTAACTGCGCTTTTCAAAGCCGCCGCTGCCCGTCTCATCACGTCCCTGCAGGGAAAGTCCACCTATCATGTTCAAACATGGGTAATAATGAGGGGATCCAAATCCCAATAAAATGAAAAGGAATACATGTTCAGGGCAAAGTTTCAAAGGACGCAGTCCTCTGCTTGTACCACCAAAGCACGGAGACACGCTGCGGCTTAAAGGACGAGAACATGGCGGTAATGGTGGATCACGAGCTGCTCTGTGATCTAACATAAAAAGCCAGGTGAGGTCTGTAAGGGACCTGTCCTCGTGTCTCAGTGCAAGGTAAAAATGGAATTTTATGAAATGATCCAGCTCTGCAATGCTTAGTGTACAGGAAGGCAGTGAGCGCTGCGGCAGTTTAAGTTCACGGTTGACCCACACAAGTGACTTTTCCCACAAATGTGTGCTTTTGTAGCAACTGCTGCGAGGTAGGACAGTAGGACATCCATTGATTACTATTAAACTGCGGCGTGGTCGACACAACGCAAAGCTTTTACTTCTATTTATCTATCAACTGTTGACAAAAATACTATTCAGCCTAATGAGGACACTGCAGTGAAAGTAATAACCATCAATGTAAAAAAAACTCAGGAGCTGGAAAACTGGTTTGGAAAACAAACTTAGATTCTTTTTTTTGGACTTTTTTCTAAAATTTTTCCCCAGTTTAGCAGCGCTAGGAGGGAGAAGGCGAACACAGGCTTCCTCCGAGACCCGTGAAGCTCCACTGCATCTTTTCAAACTGCAGCTAATGCAACGTCATTGGACAGCCGAACACGCTCGGAGGAGAACACTAAACACTAGTTCTGTTCGTCAGCTAACAGACGCCTGCACTGACTAGCATCGCGCTGGGTGATGGGGGAGACAGGGGGCACCATCCGACCCACCCAGAGAGAGCGAGGACATCTGTGCTCTCTTGGACTCCCAGCCACGGACGGCTGAAGCATCACCAGGGATCAAACTCGCGATCTCCTGATGATGGAGGTGAAGTTAGTTTTCTTATTCGCCAGATCTTATTGGAGTTTTCCGCTCCACCTTGAATAAGACACTAACATCAGCACTGTCCACTTGGATGGTTGATTAGCCAAGCTGTTTGGAGAGAACAAGCTTGAGCTGGAAAAACTGAAGTCAGTCTTGCATTTAACTCCTGCTTCGGTTTCCAAGTCAGGTGCAATGATGATGCACAAAGAGTGAATTGTGAAAAGAGTTAAATACACATTAGTCCACTAAAATCAATGACTAAATTAGTAGTAATTTAATAGTTAATTAGTTGGTGACGTCATCACACGTTTCTCGCGCTAACTAGGAATGTCGAATATACATATATATATATATATATATATATATATATATATATATATATATATATATATATATATATACACACATATATATATATATATATATATACATACATACACACACACACACACACAGATACATGTTTACACAACAAGGACTGTGTGCTGACATTGCGTGTGTATCAACTACCCGTGCTAATACCTCAACTATGCTCTCTCTTTTGTAAAGACCTCACCCGAATGAGTTACTGGAGCAAGAAGGGGTCAGGGGGGCCTGCCCACCCAAAGCAAGACCAGTTGTGCTCTCCTGGACTCCCAGCTGTGGCATCGCTGAGAATCGAACTCATGAACTCCCAACAACAGGACTAATGCTGAGACAGTTCCACAGACAACAACCACCCAAACTTCAACAGGTTCATTTTGTTCTGCAAAGCCAGTCCAAGCTTGTAACATCTGCTAAAACAGAAACAAAAGGTTTGCATTCTATCCACCATGCAGGAGGTCAACGTCAATCCACGGAAGTCCTACTGTTTGTTTAAGGCAGCACATTAAGTTATACATGGATAGCAGAGAAATGTTATAAGTGCAGGCCAAACGGTCAACCAAAAGGGCTTCACTAAAGCAACAGTCTGACCAAACATAGTAATGCCTCTGAAAGTAAATAAAAGCTAGCAGTGCCTTTTAAACAGGGCTCCTTCCTAGCTTGCTCCTGTCACCATTTGCATTCATTTGTTGTTTGTCAGAGCATTTTTAGCTAACCTTTTAAAATCATGCAGGCCCTAGCTGCTCTTTATCGTCCATGACAGGTGGCAATTACGGTGCTGCTTTCTGTAAAACTTCCAGCATCGCCGAGCTGATTGAGGGTAGCGACTCAGCCAAACCTGAAAGACCACCTGTGACTTGATCAATTTGATCGGTGCTTTAGAGAGGCCTTTGAGTTGACATGCACTCATTTGCTTCAGTCTCCAGCATTTCTTTCACAGGCAGCTGAGCCTTTTGCATTCAAACACGCTGTACACTGAATTGGCCCAATGCTGAACATAAAGGTGGGTGTTATGAGCTCAATTCATCACTATCAGGACAACAACAACAACATGGTAAACATATAACAAAATACATCAAGTCTCCACTCCATGTCATGTTCTACACAACGGAAGAGTGAGAGAGGAAGTCTGTTCCGTTTATTCCCCATCACACAGTGATCATCTGCACCAACAAACAACTTGTTATTTATGTTGACGATAAATATTTAAACGTAACTAAATCTATTTATGGTTTTAGCGACAGGGTCCTGTACGACTGTCTGCAAAATGAGGAATACTGGTCATTTCGATTGACAGTTTTCTGCCCTGTTGTGTTTCCACAGTAACCACAGAGCTCATCGGAAGATGTTGAGGTCTACTGATCCCTTGAACCAATCAGAATCAGGGCACACAATGCCATTCACATCACCCCTCACAAAATCTATTTAGTAGACCTTGACTGATAACCAATGAGCAAGCAAGATGGCTAGCAAACTCACCATTCTGATAAACGTGGTCACTCCAAATTGAACGTACCTTTACCTCCATAATTGGCTATTTCACACAGATTCAATGTCCAGCTCCTGCCAGAAAATAAAAGCCTAAAAGGAAATAAAAAGGTCTGGGGTTGTTTACATTGCCATGGACACCCAATCACAGATCTAACGTCACAAATCTTTAGGATCATTAAAATAGTTTTAATATTTATAATCAGGCTGTCAGCACCTTAGTCTTGTGGGGCCTGACGTCATTCCGTAGTGAGAATACACACAGAAGGACAACTTGTTACACTTTCGGTGCCACAAATAAGAGTACACCCCCTCTAAAAACCCACTATCAAATCCCTCTGTGCCCTTTTAACCCTCTGTGGCATGAATTATAACTAGAACATGATAATATTAATGTGTTTTTAAAAAAGTTAAAAAAAAAAAAAAAACTTTTACTGAAAATAAGACTAAACAAATCCAGCTTATACTTAGTGATACGTAGTACAATCCAATATTTACAGAGTTAAATTAATACAATTTCTATTGTTATTTGGAATGTATGGCAATAACAACATCATAATAAGATTTCCTGGTCATGTGATGTCATCGGGTACTTGTTCTTTTAAAGTATAAGACCCTTCTTCTAGAATTAAATAGTAAAACACACATTTTATATTACTGCTTTTTAGCAAAAATGAGATAAAGTAATCATTGCCATATGGCAACATCATGCAATGCTGGGTTAAGGTCCGGAGTACAATCAATAACACAAGCAAAACGAGCTCGAGAAATTCAGCTGTTAGCTTAATGAATATTTTATGAATGTGAATTTCTACATAAATGTAACCTAAAATGTGATCAGATCTTCATTTAAGTCATAGAAATAGACAAAGAGAACCCAATAAAACAAATAACACCAACAAATCTATAGTTTTTTTTTATTAATTTATTGAACAAAGTGGCTCAACACCAAACGTCTTTGTTGGCAAAGTATGCGAGCCTCTGCTTTCAGTAACTGGTGCGACCTGCATGAGCAGCAATGACTTCAACCAAACAGTTCCTGTAACTGTTGTTTAGCCCGGCACATTGACTTTTTATAGAAATGCTTTGACTTGTTGTTGGGTTTTCTTGAACAAACACCACATCTTAGCTACTGCCACAACATTTCTACTGGATGAACAGTCTCTGACTCTTTTTAAAATGCAACATTTCCTCTGCTTTAACCATTCTTTGAAGACTAACTGACATTTTTAGGGTCACTGTCTTTCTGCAGGACCACCTGCTGTTGAGCTTTAGTTGATGGATGGGTGCCCAAACATTCTCCGATAGAATTTCTTGACCAACAGCGGCAAAACAGCCCCAAACTGTGACACTGCCACCACCATGTTTCACAGTCTTATGCTGGAATGCAGTGCCAAACAATTGCAGTGCCAAACATAGTTTTTGCCAAGTACGTCTCATTCAATCTATTTTGACCTTATCTGTCCACATAACATCATTTCAGTTGTCTTCTGACTCTTCCAGGTGGTCTTTAGGAAAATTTCAACAGGCACAAGTGTTCTTTCTGGAGAGTAGCGGCTTTCTTCATGCTAGCATTTCATACCTAGCTTTCTTGTTCAGTGTTTGCCTGATGGTGGACTCAATAACACAGACATTAGCCAGTGTAAAAGATAACTGTAGATCCTTCGATGTCACCTTCGGGTTCTTTGTAATCTCCCAAAATATTATATGCCTTAGACTTAGAGTCATTTTTATGAATGACCACCTTTGGAAAGTGTAGCACTGGTTCTGAATTTCCTATATTTGTACACTGTCTAACAGTGGATGGGTGAAATCCAAACTCTTCAGCAATCTCATCTGACTGAGACATGGCTTTCACTAACAAATGTGTGGTAAAGACCAGACTATATGGTGAAGACTCAGAGTGATGTTTTTAAATGGGGTACGGTCAGCCACATTCACTTCCTATGGATTGAACCTCAACTCCAATTACTGCCTACACCAAACTGATTATTCTGGAGGTTCACATACTTTTGCCAACCAAAATATATGAAGCTGAATCATGTTGTCTAATAAATTAATACAAAACTACATAACTGCTCATCAGGGCTCCAGACAAGAGCTAGCATAAGGAGCCACCGGCTCCGAAAAGAAAAAAAAAATCAGATGCCAAAAACGCAAAATAATAATATGCAAAAAAATAAAGCTTTTCAACACAGCTCTGTGATTTCAGTATCTCTGCCTCCCACTGAGCCCGATTCTTGTCATACATGTCATACGTCTTCAACGTGTCCAGTCCGCTTTTCTCATCAACAGCATTTGGGAGGTGAATCTGATGAAGGGTAGTTCTTCACGTAGGCTGTGCTGAATTTAATTTTAAGCTCTCTGAATTCTTTCTCGGCTGTTTTTCACATGCCTGAGACACTCCGCGAGCTTAGGGAGCTTTCTTAGGAGCGCTCTTTACGATAATAAAATCATGTGCGTTTTTATGTGTCTTGTTTCTTTTTTTTTAATAATTCATTCCTGTTAAAAATCCAGCTGTATCTTTGCTTACTTTTGCAGTATAGTCTGCTTTATAGCTACGTTCACATTACAAGCCTCATTACTCAAATCTGATTTTTGCTCAAATCCGATCTTTCTGTCACGATGGTTCACACTCGTTTAGGTAAGAGAATCAAGCCCGTCATTAATGTGATGAACCGGCGTCCTGAAATGACCCTCATGATCACATCCTACTCAGTAACGTCACGTGAATGAATCACTGCATCATCAGCACAAACTAACGAGCAGAACGAGCTTCGCTGAGAAGATCATTAACTCTGATCAGCTCTCAGCCTCATTATTAGAGCGAGACGAAGGAGAAAAAGGTGAGATGAGCTGCTTTTCCACCGTTTACAGGCTTTAACTTCTGTTCGGCGCTGCTGCCATGGTAACGCTGAATGATGGCACAGCGCAGTGGAAAAAGAAGCACAGGAATTCAGATCTGAGTGTCACATTAAGGTCACATGGCCACGAATCGGATACAAATCTGACCTAGGACCACATATGAAAGTGACTCAGGTCGGATTTGAAAAGATCAGATTTGTGTCCATACAGCCCTGAAAACATCAGACATGAGTCACGTTAGGGCAGAAAATCAGATTTGTGCCACTTCAGCCTGGTAATGTGAATGTAGCCTCAGTTTTCATACCATGGAAATTCATCAAGACGTTCAGAAATCTTTCTGTGGTTGTACTTTTGCATGAGGGGCTTGAAGTGGACGGTTGTTCATGTACATCTTTGTGAGCGCCTTTCACTGGTTCACTGGTCCTGAATCAGATTAGGGTTGAGCAGATGACCTCTAAGGGTCTGACATCGATGCAGATTGTGCGAAATCTGATATTTTCCACTTTGCCATTTCCTACAAACCAACGTTCACTGCAAAAATCAAAAAAACTGCTAAAAACCCGACTCGGCTCGGCTGCTTTTGCCACTCTGGTTGAAATCCTGCAATCATGAAGGTGTTTTTTGATCAGTTACATGTTGAGATAATAAAAAGCTAAAAGAAAATACATCAACACAAAGAAGATAATAAATACAGAGCAATAGTAATAAATAGTTACCCATAAAAAATAATAATAATCCGAAGTTGCTACCTGTCGCCACTGGTGACTTATAACTGTGGTCACAACTGCAACCATTTTAGTCTGGAGCCCTGCTTATGTTACTTACGTTATGCTGCTTTACTGCTTTTCTTCATCTATTGTTATGACTTAAATGAAGACTTGGTCACATTTTAGGTTAAACGTTCACTATTTTTGAAGCATCACTGTACAGGTGACTTTGTAGGACTTGGATATGCAGGTTTAGATTGTGTTGTGTTCACATTCAGATATTTCTATTACTACAGGACTTGCATTAAGCATCTAGAGGGTGTTTTAGCATTTTTGGCATCCACAATATGGTAAAATCCATATCACAGAACAACGTGACACCAATATGATACTGGTTTACTACCCTCTCCAAACTGTATCACAGTTCTCCTCTTTTTAAATAACTGCTAAAGAAGATTACAAGACCTGGTGCCGCTGAGGCCTTTATCAATATTTGCCTTTAAATCTCTATAATGCAGGCGTCTTTTATCCACCGCTGCAGGCTGGCGTCGCGCTTTGACGGGGGGGACGCAATCAAGTAATTGTGGAAGAAACAGCCAGGCGGCTGCCGGTCCCCGCGCTACGGAACACAATAGGGCTGTTGCCCCTGCAAAGCAAAAGAGTAGGCAATTATTGGGAACAGAGAGGCTATGATCTCGGAATTAACGAGAATGAATGCAGGGCGGCTATGAAGGTACGATCTCCCCACCCTCCTCCTTCTCTCCTGGCTCTTCCGGCCGGCTTGGGCAGCAATGATGATGGAAAATTAGCCCTCGGAGACGGAGCCATTCATTAATTTCAGCTCCTTGTTTGGACTGATGTAAGGCTTTGATGCAGTCAGTGGCGGCTGCCAGGAGGCATGGGCATGCCTCATTAGCGGTTAGTGCCAGCTCTCTCTCCCCAGACTCCACTTTAGCCGCTAAGTTGCGCTCAGAGAGCTCTGGTTAACAGATTTTTTTATGTCACTCAGGTTAGTTCTGACACACTGACAGTGGCCAGTACGGGTGGACCACTGCTTAGCGAGGGGGAGGAGGGGTTTCAGTGTGAGGGCAAATACACACCAACCTGTGGTAACGGAAGGGCCGAGGGAATAATAGAGAGAGAGAGAGAGAGAGAGAGAGAGAGAGAGAGAGAGAGAGAGAGAGAGAGAGAGAGCGCAGTGTAGAACAACATGAGAGAGATGGAGAATGAGAGATCTGAGAAAAAGAGAGATGAAGAGAATGTGAGAGACAGAGAGAGAGAATAAGAAACACAGAGACAAGACAATGTGTGAGAGAGAGACTAAAATGAAAAGAAGAGAGGAAGAGAGAGAGAGAGAGAGAGAGAGAGATGGTGGGAGACAGCAATGAAGAGAATACTAGAGAGATGGCGAGTGAGAGATAAAGAGAATGTGTGTGAGAGAGAGATTCTTATTTTCATTAATGAGCAGTCAATTATTCCTGGTTGAACAAGCCAGGATAGAGAGATACAGTAGCAAAAGTTTTGGCATCCCTAGCCAAATTACATTTTGTTGATTTTTTGGGGAAAAAATAATAAATACATTCAAGCTGTGGATCAAACTACTCAGAAAATGACTACTTTATATATATATATATATATACACACACACACACGTATGTATATATATATATATGTTTCCCTTTACATTGTGTCGAAAATGGCTTGGAAAAAATTCCATTGACTTACATTAACAGTGAAGTAGTTTTTTCCTTTATGAAGATACAAGGTTTTGTTCCGACAGCAGCGATATATATATATATATACATACACACACATACATATACATATATATATATATATATATATATATATATATATATATATATATATATACATATATATATATATATATATACGCACACACACACACACACACTTTTTTGTCGTTTTCCAGTTTTTGACATAATTTAAATATATAATATAATATGAACCTGTTGTCCTTTATATTGTGTGAAAATGTCATGATGATTGAACCAAATGTAATGACCCCAAATTATTTTATAAACAATTCTGGGCCCATTGACTTACATTAAAAGTAAAGTGTATTTTTTGCTTCTCCTGTAAAGTCACCATTTTGGAGATTTGGAGATATATATATATATATATATATATATATATGCTACTAAGTCAGTACTTCCTAACACTCACTTTGCCACACATCATAGATTGTGAAAATGCTTGTGGTAGCCAGCTAGGACTCTACTGTACCAGAAATTCATCAAATTCCATCACGTTACACTTGTCCTGCAGAATCTCCACTGGCTCTCTTCAATCCCTTCTCCTCACCTATAAAGCTCTACGTAACCCTGCTCCTTCCTACTTGTCTGATCTCCTTATTCCCTACAAACCAGCTCTCACTCTCAGGTCCTCATCTGCTGGATTACTCACTATCCCACCATCCAACCTACGTGGATATGGCAATCATGCTTTCTCTAGGTTGGCTCCCCGACTCTGAACTCTCCTCCCCCACATGTCCAGCAGGCTAACCCTAACTCAGCATTCTGTCTTGCTTGTAACTACCCACAGCCTCACATTAGCTCTCTACCAAGTCTTGTTGTGTCTCTGCTTGTGATCCTATGGTTTTGTGTTTCCTGTTTTCATATGTCTCTAATGTTTTGTGTTTTAAAAAATTTTAAGCATCTTTGAGTCCTTGATTAGCACTATATAAGTATTATTATTATGAAATATCCTATAAGTATCCTGTAGGTATTTACTACTATGTGTTGCATAAACTTTGCCTAACAATCACAAAGCGAGCTCCATAAAGACATGGTTTGAAGAGTGTGGTCTGCACAGAGCCCTGACCTCAACCCCACTGAACACCTTTGTGTCGACTGTGAGCCTTCTCATCCAACATCAGTGTTCCAGGGTAATGTTAATGCCACAGCATACAAAGACATGTTGGGAGAATACAGTTGTCTAAAATGTCTTTTTATATTGTAGCATTAATGTCACCGTTTACTGGAACTAAAGGGCTAAAACTCTGAAAAACAGCCGCAGCTCATCATCCCTCCTCCACCAAACTTTCCTGTTCCAGCATGACTGGGCCCCTGTGCACAAAGCAGCTCCATAAAGACATGGACTGACCAGTTTGGTGTGGACGAACTCCAGTGGCCCTCACAGAGCCCTGACCTCAACCCCAATGAACACCTTTGGGATGAACTGGAACACCAATTGTGAGCCAGAACACAAGTGTCCGATCTCACAAATGCTCTTTTAATTGAATGGGCACAAATTCCCTCAGAAACACTCCAAAATCTTGGACCTCCACCAAGCTCATATAGGTGAGATGTCCGGGTGTCCACATACTTTTGGCCATACAGTGTATAACTAGAAAAAAAGGGCTTTGGACTTAAGGAGTATTTGATTATGAATTATATCACAGAACACGAAATGACTGTCTTAAGTACCTGCTATTAGCAGTTAATAAACAACATGATGAGTATCTAAGATGTAGAACCCATAGACTCTAATGGATTCTGTGTAAAAGGTAGAAGTGATTGTGCTGTAATGATATGAAAATGCCCATGCGCTCGCCTCGGGGGCCCTCATACTACTACATGCGACATGACTGTGCTGCAACCTTGCGCTACCAGACAAACGAATAGGCAGCCATTACATTAAAGTTTCAGCCCTGAAAGCCTCATAATTCACCGTAATGAAACACAGATTGAGCAGATTGAAACCACGATGAATAATTCAATGATAGTTATGCGATTAAAGTAATGAGCATTTTCTTTTACTGTCATCTGATTCATGCGCCGTCAGTAAATATGCGCATTAGATTTGTGTACCACACTGTTCATTAGCCAAAGGGAGACATCGGCGACGGGAGGAAGGCTTGGCAAACGTCCCTGGTACAGAGGTACAGAGGACACAACACATCTGCAAATGAATAATATTATTTTTGGACGCAACATGGTTTGGGTTGGGTCTGGAAAAGCTTTGTTCTGGATTTAGACTTCAAACTTGACGTGGTTCAGGCTCGGCAGGAAGTTCTTTGAAATGTAGTTGAGTTCGGATGCCAGCCTCTGCATTTATTAACGCTAAAATAACAATCTGTAAATCCTCACCACCTGAACAAATGCTGCCCTGCATCTCCATTTTTGTTGGTTTTGCTTCACAGTGAGTTGAAATATTATAAATGGGCAAAAATGTATTCAAAGTTAAAACTGCACTATGTAAGTTTTGGGGATTTGGAGACCTCTCTGGTGAAAATATGTAATTGCATTGTGCAGAGGAACATTCTATAGGGTGTGCTGTGCTTCGGCCCCCTTCCCCGAGTGGAGAATTCAGAGAGAACTCAGTCTAAACTCGGTGAAGGAGCGTCTCTGAGGATGTGAGTGAATTATCTACTATAATCATCATATCTTCATCAGTATGATGCTGATTCTGAGACCATTTGAGGCCTGAACATCGAGCTGGACCCTGTGTCTGTGTGTGATGTTAATATGCAAAGACGTACAACGTGGTGTGAAAAACTCCCGACTCATCTCTGACTTTTAAAATCAACATGAATCAGCAATCTGTAACCTGACGTAGCCTTAACAGGATGCTCGATCGGGAAATATTTGAGGATGGGCCATGATTTTAATAATTCAGCAGAATCCTTCTAATTTGCAGAAAAGAAAAAAACAACAAACACAGATTTTGTCAAATAATGAAGTACTACAATATTTTGTTGTGTATTTTTTGTAGTTTCTGAAACGATTCATTATTTGTTGAAAGCTACTTTTTAAAATTTTTAGAATAAAAAGTAACTTTTCAAAACGTAGACAGGGTGAAGCGCCGGGTAGCAGGTTAGCCTTTTAGCACTTTCACTGCAAAATGTAGTAAATAAAAATACTTCAGAAGAAAGAAATGGGGCTAAATGAATTTGTGTACGAGTGTAATCACCTACTGTCTGATCAAGAGACGGACTCTGTGTGTCTCTCTCAATTACGGCCAGATATTTCTCCGTACTCCTGTTAACATGAACACAGGTTTTCAACGTAAATTACGTGAAATAACATTATTTTTACAACAGTTCCAAAAAGAGAGAGTAATTGAGGAGAAGTTGCCTGCCGATTACATGTACGTGCAGCCGTTGCTTGATGATTGGTCAGGGTAACGGGGAGGGAGGGAAAACATGCTCAGATATTATTGACAAGTTTTTTTTTTTCGCCTGTCGGAACACGATAACACAACCATACATCACATGATGTTTAGACGGACGAAACCGCTACACTTCAATCAAAGATTAATGAGAAACAAGAATTTAGCTTTTCGACTGATATGACACAATGGACTGTGCTCAACGCCGGACTTACAATACACAACTTTTAAAATGATTTTAGCCCCTAATCTCAGTCTGGCTGAGTCTGAGCTGGTCGGCTCCAGTCTACAGATTTCTGGGTCAGTCGGGTCGACAGGTGGAGAGAGAGATGAGTCGTGTTTGAGGGGCACAGACTCAGATTTACTGCCTCCCGATCGCATCTCAGACCAGTCAGAGTTTATCAGATATTTTTTCGACCTGTCTCTGAGAGCAATCTAGTGTAAACTGATCAGCGACTCGATCTGAACAGATTCCTGAAACAGCCACTGAAAACTGAGAGCGCAAAAGAGGAAAATAGAGCAAGTAAACAAAGAAAAATGGAGAAAAGTCTCTCAGGTGTGGAGCGAAGCTTTTTAATGAGCTGAGTTTAAGGCATGATCAAGTTTAGGTACATTTAAAACTCTAAAAAATACCAAACTGATCACATTTTAAATCCATGATCTTCACTTAAACATGTTTACCTGCTGCTTCTTTACTGTTTCAGCGCAAACAGCAGCTGCAGCTCACGTTTGTTTATTTGCGTCTCCTAGTAGCGTGAGAATGTGTGAGTTCAGTGAGCTCCATTTGGTTCAGTAGCAGCTGAAAAGTTGAGTAGTGTGTGATCCCTAATCGTTTAATGTGGATCCCCAATATTTCAGTCACCCAAAAAATTCTGCAGTAACTAGTCTGATGGTGTGAGACAGCCAGTCTTTATAATCTGTTAAGACTAAGTTGTATAGTGAACCCAAGGCTTAATGTGACCACGGACACAAACTACTGACTAACACAAACTAACAGGCCAATTTTGATTTCAGTCTGAGTTCAAGTTCATTTCTAGAATATAGTTTAAAATGGCCAAAGCTGACCGAAGTGCTGTACAGCTCATTAAAGTAAAGAAAAAAAATTAAATTAGTATTTCAGGCTTTACAGGGAGACTTGCAGCAACACAGACTCACCATATTTTAGCATGTTTTTATCATCTTCACTTCACTTTCAACTTCAGCAAAAATAACTACCCTGCATAAATGTTTATTAAAGCTTATTCCAACAGGCGTCATCTGTCATAAAGGCTACATTAGCCAAGTTTGTCACAACTGGCAAATGTAACCGTCAACCCAAATGTTAAGAAGAGCCATTTTGTCCTTTCAACAAAAATCAATCCACCTTGGGAGCCACAACATTATATGTCCATTTTACCATCTTGGCTGTAAATCTGTCTCAGTATGTGCTGATGTTCTAGTGTAGGATAAAAATATAAAATAAACAAAAACACAGACTCACTTTGCTCTACTTTAAGCTTTAGCTATAGCTATAGCCTCTTCTCTCGCATCTCCAGCAGGAAACTTTACGCAAGAGTAGAACAGTTTCTTGTAAAATGTCTCTCAACATTCAACTTCTTATGAGGCTGAAGTCGCTTCTTATTTGCCAGCGTCTTTTTTGTATTTTCCTGTTCCACCTTAAATGGTGCCTGAGGCGCCAGAATGTAACCGCTACACCATTTAAGGTGGAACAGGAAAATTCGAACAAGAAACTGAAAATAAGCTCTGCAACTTTTTAGTGTTTGAGTTTCTCACTGCAGATTAAACGTATCAGGAAACCAGCTGGAGTGATTATAAACACTAATAAGTCCATTTGTCCCCAAATCATCGATGTTCATCTTAAATCTCTCTCTTTGCCGTTTCGTTAGCTACTAGCTAGGCGAGACTGTTGTCTGTGTTGCTATGGTGACCAGCAGTCTGCGCTGATCTTCAGGGTTAAAGGGTGAATTAGCAGTTCTACATTAACTCCAGAGTTTAAGACCATTTATTGTTAAACTGTGTTGAACGATCAGCAGAGCTTTATTTTACTGTAAAGGAGGATTATTTTATTTTTACCTACAAATCTGATTCTGCTGTGGAGCCACAACAGGACAGTAACAGAACTGACCCCAGGCCTACAGGAATAAGCATTAGTAAACATTTATAAAGGGTTATGTCGGTTGCCCTGATAAGCCTATGCAGGTTTCATGCAGCCTTACCAACAGCACCCCACAGTAGAGTGATCCCAAAAAATCTGACACAGCTCTGAAGGTTTTTTCCTTCTCCTGTAATGTTACCATTTTTGAAGATATGTGTTTTTGTCGCAACAGCACTGAAATAGGTATTACTTGGACGTTAATGACCCTCGCTGTCACGATTTCATTAGCGATCTCTCTCAGTGCGACTGTAATGCAGTCCTGGAATGCAGTAACACCCTACCTGATGAAACATTAATGGGGCGGCCTACAGCGCTGACATCTTTATACACACGAAGAGGCCCTGACGCACTGCTGGGACGTGGATGTGCAGTCAGGCTACAGCTCATGAAGAGCGCTCATGAATATGCATGTGTTCCGGCGACATTAGCTTGACGCTGTGTTTCAGAAGACCGGGGCCACGCAACGGAGCACCTCCCCAGCATAAAAAAAACAACAACGTAGAAACAATTAGACAACAGCGGCACAAATGTAAACAAACCGCTGACCCTGTTTATTGCATAGCGTAGTCTAATTACAAAGAACTGGTAGCATGGAAAAGTGAGCGAGAAAAAAAAAACACAACAGCTCGGTTAGTAACGTCTCGAGGCTCAACAGACCCTGGAAAGAAATGTGTTTATAATTAAAAGTACGCTGCCGTGGAGTGCAACACTCAAAATGGATTTGTGCGGTGGGCGACCAACCCCCACCCCAGCTCCCACCGACAAGTAGATTTGAAGGGGCACGGCTTATGTCATTTAATCTCCCGCCGCTGTCGGCGGCAGGTGATAGCGGGTCTCCGTGTACCGTGGTGATCACTTCAGGAAAGGCCTCTCGTATCGTTATTAATCTCCGCTAAGCTCTCCACCAGCCGGGTCCAGCAGATTTCCCTCAGCCTCAGCCGTGCGAGGTCTTCATATTCCGCAATATTCTGAAAATACAGACCTCCTTCGAGTGTTTATTTCCCTCAAACGAGATCCCTGATTTGTCCCTGTTTATCATTTTTCTTTGTCTTTATCTTTGGAGGATCTCCATTATAATCTGTACGCTTGATTTGTGTTGTGGGTTTTCATTATTGCTGTCAGGAACTGATTGTGACTTGTTGGAAAACTCTGCTCCAATGACGTTCTGAGGGCTATCATCATTTTGTAGTTTGGCATCAGCGTGTAGATTAGCCCTGCTGTCTGTCTACGGGGAAAGCTTCATCATTCCACGCCCTGTGGTTCACCGTTTAGCTCCGGCGTCTGTACGTTTGGTCGTATGTACATTTTCATTTGAATACCACTGTGTGGTTTGAATGATGGGGGTGTTGAGTAGTCACAATATGAAGTTGTATGCAAAAGTTTGTGCACCCCTGGCCAAACTGTATGTCGCTGTTGGAGCAAAACCTCATATCTCCATTTTTGTTGTTTAGTATTTTTTCGAATATCACTGTTGTTGGAACAAAACCTTGTATCTCCAAAACGGTAACTTTACAGGAGAAGGAAAAAACCTACTTTACTTTTAATGTAAGTCAATGGAACCAGACGTCTTTCCAAGTCATTTTGGGCCGTTTCTTTTGGTCCATTTCTCATGAAATTTACACACGATTTTTTAAAAACGTTTTGTTCCGACAGCAGTTGCCCTGTATGTTTTGTCAAAAATTCAAAATGGATGGACCAAAAAAAAAAACAGACAATTACTGGGAAAGAATGAATTTCTCCATTTATTGTCATTAAAAGTTAAGAATGTTTTTCCTCATCCTGTCAAGTTACCCCTTTGGAGATATGGGGTTTTCTTATAACAGCAGTGATATTTTGTATTTGAAGTGAAAGTATGTTCAGATCCTCTACAGAGAGCATGCTTCTGCATGTCTTAATATTTTATTCACCGGATTTAACATATTGCAAGAGCATAAAATTTATGTTTTTTCCAGGATGCTAACTTTATCAAATAAATGGAAATTCTGCACTAAAAGTTGCAGAAAAATGCAATATTTAGGTACTCTATAGAGCAGGGGTGTTTCAACAAATCTGTGGGCCAGAGAAAAGAAAAAGTTTTTATTTCATTTGTAATTAATGCTGTGCTGTAACCTGAACTGGCCAACTTCACTTCAGCATTAAAATAGACACTTGTAATAATATTCAAAATTGAAATGTTCAGAAGCTCAGTCTTTTAAACCTGCCCTATTGCTTGAATTAGACATGTGGCATCCTCTCTTTGCTGCAAGCTTAAGACTTGGGCTCAGTTTCTGAGTGTTGGGTGTTTATGTTGGTTGAACTGCAACTGAAATGCAGTTAGTGTGTCTGACAGGTGTGGAAATGCATAGAACTGTGTAGAATTGAGGTGTAACCGCTGTCCTATAGATTGTTATTGTTATTGAGTGTCAGAGTGCATTATTGCAGTGCATGCTGGGGACTGTAGTGCACTGTGAAGCGAGCTAAAATAATAGAAAATTAAAATACAGGGTGACTGAAAAAGATTCATCCAATTTTAAAGCACCATATTTTTACAACCGTGAGGTGCCTAGGAACCAATCACAATCCAAATGGCTCCCTTCAGTCTGAGAGGAGATGAGACCCCTGAGCAGAAAGCGTTCTGCGTTCTCCACTTCAATAAGAGTGAATCAGTCATAACTGTGCAGTGTGATTTTCGTGGGCAGTGAAGCTCCAACAGCTCAGAGCGTTCGTCGTTGGTTCCACAACACTGGATGATCTCCGAAATCGCACTGAAAGAGCCGTGAGTGCAGCGACACCCGACATCCTCAATCCAGTATGGGATGAGTTTGACTATGGTGTTGATGTTGTCTGTACAGCTGGAGGAGGTTCATACTGAGACCTTGTACAATTACATAATAAACTTAATGCTCATTTAAACCATTTACAGTTCACTGCACTGATCTGTAATGATTTACAAGGGAAATCAATCATTTTGAAATCGGATCAATCTTTTCGAATCACCCTGTACTCTTCCAGGCCAGATAGGACTGTGTCTCGGACCTGATCTGACCCGTGACCCGTGTGTTCGACACATGGGCTATAGAGAAAGTGTTAATTTATTTTCATTTTTGACTGGGGGTGTTCAAACTTTTTCAAAACTTTTGCAGATGACTGTACATGCTACACACAACACGCAACAGTCCTGTGAACTTAACTGATGTAACATTGCCAACCTCACCAAGACACCCTGCACAAACCAGCACGCTTTATCAAGTGTAGTAGTAGAGCTGCTTTGTCAGTAAGGAGCTCCAATTTGATTAGCTGGTGTTTTATAATAGTTTTAAAATAGATTTCTATTAGTAGCCTTATTTTAAATAACTCATTTCAATGCATAGCGGTATATTCTTTAATTAATTTCCAGTTAAAACAGCCTTAAAGCACAGCCTACTCGTTTTTCAGTGTCAGGAAAAAGGCAGAAATGTTTAAGTATATGGGTCTCTGATTTTGCACAGTAATGTATGTATGTAGCACTCATTTTAACTGCTTAAAGTGGGCTAACAGCATTTTCCTTAAGGTGTCTTGGGGTTTTGAGTACTACTTCTGGCTGCGCTCGTGTTGCTTAGTGGTGCAATAACCGTCCATCAGCTGCGCCAGCTATCATTTCAATATGTACAGGCAGAAAGTTTAACTACTACTATTAACTGACTGGCAAGGAGCTGCTATCAAAAACAAGCTAACGCTAAAAAAAACTGATTTCCAGCCATGAAGTCATAAAAACCAGGGTACTCAGTGACTCCATTAGGACTGTCACTGAAGGCCCACCTCTCCTGAGATCTGACTGGGCAGTGCTGAAGAAGCTCTCATGGCGTAAGCTACATGACCTTCTGCCGACAGCTCAGCAAGAAGAAACTGGTAACACTTTCTATGAATGTCACCTTTGTAAGCATCTATAAACACATTCATAACATGTTATAATGCATTCGTAAGGCTTTATAAACATGGCTATAAATATTTACAAAAATGCATTACACGTTATAGCCATGCTTATTATGCATTATGAATTGTTAACATAATACATTATAAGTACTGTTCATAACAAATTATAAGAGCTCATAAGTCCTATTTGTCCGCTCTAAGTGAAGTGAAGCGTACTGTACTAAAGCCTCCTCCAGTGTTCAGAGTGAGGCTTCAAGTTGAAGTATTTACTGAAGGATTTACTGAAACACTAAAACATTCACAGTAAAGCACATTACAGGCTTCAAATGACGCTCTACTATCTCGCCTCTCCCTCTCCAGGCCTTCACTCCACAGTGACTTCACTCTCAGTGTGATGTCAGAGGGGGTTCAGGGGAGGGGCGGATGGGTACTTGGTTTGCTGTGATGTAATGTAATGTCGTTTTAGTCTGTAGGCGGACCCATATTTTTTTAGGATAAAGCTCCAATGTAATTAAATACAGTATGCAGCAACAAAATAGAGCACTCAGCCCCCGCCATTCCCCGCCCACATGGCACCCATTAATTTACCATTGATTAAGGAAAGAAAAATCTTATCAATATATCATGTAACACAAAACAAAGCAGTACAGTATAACAAATATAATACGGCACCAGCTGCATTAATACAGTAACGCTGCTAGAAATAAGACACAATAAGTTATCAATCCTCTGAGCTGCACTTTCCAAAGTGTTCAAGGTCCTCCAGGTACCACCACGGACCCCTGCAGTAGAAAGTTACATATTAATAATATCCACAAAGGTGAGGATCCATTGCTGTCAGCTCAGAGAATGTAGAAGGTAAGTACTTTTTAGTGTTTTAATGTAAAATATGATGATTTTCTGTGTGAACAGCTGTTCAAAGCTGTGTTTTGAGCTCATGAGCCAAAATTGTCACTGAAACAGTCACTACTGACACACTTGGTAAAGTTTGGTAGAGTTATGATTGTTTTGGTAGGGACAAAATGGAACGTTCAGTCATTAGTTTTAATCAAATAAACATATTTAAGGTATAGAGTCACTCAATAATAATTATAATTTTAATAATTATAATAAATAATTTTAGTCTAAAGTCCAAGATCAGTTAAAAGTCCCAACTGACTTTGAACCAGTTCAGTAGAATCATCCGTACATCCATTTATAATCCCCTATCAAGCTAAATCCAAACCAAGGAGATATCAGACCTTCCCCCACCAAAACCCCCACATTGTCGCTTCATAAGCAGGTCTGCCTTCAAGTTCGCAAAGTGCCACGACCAACGTGGCCTAAATGGCACTGACAGCGTGTCTTTCAGTTTTTGTACTTCACAAGATCCTTTTTCTCACTCACTTCCAAAACAGGTTCGGTGCCCGGCGCGTCTGAATAGGTAGAGGAGCCGAGGGTGATAGCACAAAGAGCAAAGCGGAGGTTTTAACCGAGCGCCTTGCGAATCTATTCTTAGCCGCACCTAGGGCACTGGATGTTTTTAGAGAGCGACCTACATAGACACGTTCATGAGACCTCGTTAGTTGCTCCGCAATGCTATCCGTATTTATTCCACGCTGGAAATCGGCATTAGCGAAAGTGTGGAGCGGGCATTAGGTTCTGTTGTCATCAATTACTGAGCAAAACCTGACAAGAGCAGATTAAACACAAGCAGGACAGGCTGACCGCAAGGCTAATGAACTGAAGAGAGCGGCGAAATAACAATCCGGCCAGACGTCCAGCGCGCCCTCGTCTGCTCGTTAACGTCGGGCCAATGTTTTTCTCTCTTTAGAGGAGATATGACCCTGCAATCATGGACCGCGCTGACCAAGTCACCGGCGAGAGCACCGTGCTGTATGATGATGCCATGTCTGTGGCAGAACTCAGCTGTGCCGCCGTGAATCAGGGCGAACAAGGACGAAAGGAGCGCTCAGACTGGAGCATGTATGGAGGAGCACGTAGCAGGTGCTGGAAGAGGAATCTCATTACAGACGTGCACTTTCAGGCTGGTCTTCTGACAGACTTGGCTGCATTGTAACAAGCAGAACTCTTAGCTTGCAGGCCATGAAAGTAGAGAAGACGGCTATGAAGTGTGGCCCGACGTCCTTCACGTTCAAAGGGACACGGGTTTCTGAAGCCAATATTGATGATGGATTTGGTCAGCTTGCTTCATGTTCTGGCGCCGGCTGTCCAATCTGTACGTAAGTTCAAACGTAGACTAGTTGGATCATAAATGTTTGCTAAGTTCAGGTTCATGAATTACTTAATCCAAACAGGTTGCACCACACAAACTAGTGGTTTTTAAATATTCACACCTCCTCCTGAGCAGCTGTAGGAGTTGGAGAAACCAAAAGAAACCGCATAGAAAACATGACTTTTTTTGGTTAACTAAGCTAAAAGCTTGGTTTTAACTCTGAACATGAAGCTAAACACCCACAGCTCCAGCTCAGTGAGACTCAGCAGCTGCTGAAACTAAAATGATGCTGAATATTGAATCAAATGTGACGAAAACGTCATTTAAAAAAGACGCATATTTGGTTGCTGCAAGGAAATATTAAAGGATAAACAGACAGTGACTGCGACTTTTACACATTGTTTTCTTCTATACTAGCTATTTTTCCATTAAAATGCAAAAATTCAACCGTGGCGTTTCCATGGCAGCGGGTTTGTGAACACATTATCATGTTAAAGCAACGTACACATTCGTTAGCCGTTACTAGTTAAGACATGACTAACAGATTGGTGTTGTGACTGAATTCGATAAGAGGACAGTCTGAACTTAACAAACTTATAGACAAACTTAAGCAAAGCCGCCCGGTCCAGATGACCAACAGGATCCCTAACTGCCAAGGCTGTTACACACTAAATGTGATGCAGAAAAAGTGACATGAAAATGCAAAAATTACGATGAGATTTTTTTGCATCAAAATTATATACCGAACATTTTCTTATGCCTTGTTTTTGTGTAGTGAAAAAAAACGAACAGAATATTTATTAAAATATATATATTGGCAAAATATGTCAACTACATCAACAAAGGTCCTTTGCTCTGCATGAAATGGGCAGTGTGCAGGATGCTTTCCACTGTGGGAAAGCGAGAGGAGAACGGAGAGTTTCTCCACCTCATTCAGGAGCTGAAACTGTACGAGCTCTTTCAGTCATAGCTGGGATCTCAGCTGAGTCTGAGCTGATTTTGGTGATGCAGCTTCCCAACAAAACTCAAAACAAACGGGCTGAACATCTTTAAGAGCAAATAATGATTATTCTGGAAAAGTGAAAGTGGCGTGAAGAGCTTCATCACTTCATCCAGGAGCTGAATGAGTTCTTCCACATTTAACTCGATGTTTGTAGCTCAGTTTTTGCTGTTTTTGAAGATTCTGATCCTTTAAGCGTTTGTGAACAAGTTCTGTTTGCTGGAACACAGCATCTCCGTCAGCTTGGATGTCACCATGCCAACAGCAGGGGCAACCATGATTGGTCAGTGACTTTTTGTTGCCAGTGAAAGTTTGTAAAAAGTGAACAGAAGGCAATAAAAAAAATTTTGTCACATTTTCACTGTCTAAAAAATCACGTCTGGTGTGCAAGATACCATCAGTTATACACATGCTCAACTTAATGTACTGCTGTCAGAATAAACTGCACAAAAAAGTTTACTGTAAAATTACAGTAAATTACTGTTTTCTAGCTGCATTACTTTCACAGTAATTTACCATTTTCTACTGTATTTACTGCTGTACACCTACAGTAATGAGCTGTAACTAAAATACAGTGGTATTTGGTATTTTCACATAACAGCTGCAAAAGTAATGCTAACAGAAACTAAGAGAAAGTAATTTACTGTAAATTTACAAATGAAAAATTTTACCAGGCCAAAGACAAACATGTTAATTTATATATAAAAACACATATTTTGTCACTACACTGTAAAAAAATGGCTCATCAGATCTACCAAAAAAAATGCTTCATGTGGACAATCAAGCAATTGAACTAGTTATTTTTAACTAAAAAATGACACTGATTCAAAGAATTGTTCATTTAAAGTATTTATGTGGCGTGAATAAAACTAGTTAATTTACTTGTTCCTCATAAATCATAAATTAACCTCATAAATTAACTTCTTTTGGTAGATCTGATGAGCCTTTTCTTACAGTGCATATTATTCACCAGATATTCTGTATATGCACAAAATATCTCAAATTATATATTTTTAAACCACAATTGAACTTTGTTTATAATCTTATGATCAGAAACTTAGTTTAAAACAAATTTTTAAAGCATATAAACCCATATATATCAGTGTATTGCCTTGATATCAGCCAATCAAGCAGTTTTTTATTCCCTCGTATTGCTTTCCGGAGACTACATTTAAAGCATCCACATGTTGTTTCATCTTTTTGGTGGTCATTCTGGTCTGTTTAGCTTGGTCCTTATCCACCAGCAGGGTTGTAGCTACTATCAGAGCCCAGTCAGGGTTACAGTTTTACTGAGATACAGTTTGCCTGCCAAAATGGTGGCGTGAAATTCACGAAATTAAATAAAGATTAACATCACTGATGCGTACCACAGTTTGGGAACCACTGATCCAGGCCATTCGGGACAGGCCCCATTTCAGATTAACAATGGACTAATTCAGCCTGCAGTTTATGGGGTTAAGCTTCATCTTGGACAAAAAATACCATCCTGATATGCCCTGTCTGAACGAACAGAGCTGCCGTGGATGTGTGGACACCCCAGTGTCCTCTACAAATCGACTTTCCACACCCTGCGCTCATTGATTTCTATAGACAGCATATACAGATAATTAGCCGCTCCTTTCCCCAGGGCACGGACTCTATCTTGAGACGTGTTTGCCTTTCACAGTTTTCATTTCAGCCGTCAAACTTTGGCCTGAACTGCCAAACTATCCCGACACTTGTGAGGCGAGTGAACTTAGCTTTGTTTTATTTATTTGTTTATTATATATTTATGCTTTGTGTTTTCCATGTGCTTTCGGTTACTGAAAGTGCTCCGCTCACATGGTGCTGGTGCTCGTACTGGAAGCCTATACGAGACGTCATTTCGAGCCCTATTGATTTTTGCCTCACCTTAAATAACTTGCAGAATCTTGGATACATTTCTAGCGGCGTAACGCTGTGACCCGGCGCGAGCTCGGCCGCCGCAGTGAGTGACATTTCTACCCTCCTGAAAATCAATTTGAAAATGTTCATGTTTCTTAGAAAGGGCTGGCGTGAACGCTGAGGTTTCGCTTTGACTGACTTTGTAAATGCCAAAAAGCAATTAGCACATCCAAAATCAATTTAAAAAATATATATATATATATATATATATATATATATATATATATTTTATGTGTGCATATACGTATATATGTATGTGTGTGTACATGTGCTCTCTCCGGATGTGCCCTATAGATTTAACCAATACAGTTATTTATTTTTAGTTTTGTTTACATTTTTTCTTTGAAAGAACAACTGTAAGAGAATGAAAATGAAATAAAATAAAATAAAATAAAATATTTTCACAGATAATATACAATATCTGTGCGTGTGATTTATGGGTTGCCAGCTGCTTTTTGAACTCAAATGTTCTTGTTTATGGTGTCGGTACTGCTGCTGTTGATACGAGAGAAAGTATTGTGCAATGAACATAACAAGGCAGCTGCAAAAATCTGATGAAGCTGCTTCATCTGAACTGAAATCAAGTCTTTTCAAGCATAACATGACTGACTGACTGACACTTTTACCCATATATTATTCGGCGATTATCCTTTAAGCTGCAACGCTCCACTGGCTTTTAAAGATACCTCTCCCTAGACGATTGGGTGAAGCCGCTTCAAATCTTCAGCCGTAAACGGAAGCGCCGGCAGCATACTGAAGCTTCATGAAGGAAAAAAAAAAAAAATAGAACTGATGGGACTAATTATTGAAAACAATTAAATTAAAGGATTAAAGGATTTCTGCGCTCAGCAGGCAGTACAATAAGCAGTCCATCCACTGCTGCTGCAGAACACGGTACTATAAACCCAACTCATAAAAAGGAAAGAAAGTAATCCCAACAATGTCTAAATGCAAAGCAGGAACAAATAGCATGTGACTTCCATAATGGAGCGGCTCTTTGTCTCCAAAGACAGGCGGGAACTCTCTGCTTTGGCTCATGTCCGTGTGGGAAAATAATTACTTACGTTTGCTGAAAAGACAAGAACTTGCGCTTGATTCGTGGAGGATTCAGGCCAAGAACGCAATGAAGGTGCAAGAATTGGTTGAAATGAAGTAAGAAAATTGGGCCGTGATGAGTATAATAACGCTATTAGGCTCTGAACAGAAAAATGAAACTTCTTTATAATACGCGCCACCTTCACTTTACAGGGCTTTAAAGTATGGATGTCTATTGTAAACTAGCTGCCGAATGTAGAACCAATCAAAAATCTGGACACACTAAATTTAATGTGTTTTTCCATATAAACGGCTTATATAAATGTTAAAAGTATAAATTGTGAAGTTCACGCCTATGTACCGAAGAGCTCAGTAGCTCAGTAAGCTTCTACATGCTGTCACAGGATGCTGTCTTCCAATTCAGTGCTTATTCATCAACAGATAAGAAAAAAAATACTGTAAATCAGCCAACCCAAAAGAGAGCCATTTTGTCCTTTCAACAAAAATCTAACCACCTCAGAAGCCACAACATTTTATGTCCATTTTACTATCTTGGCTATAAATATGTCTTAGTATGTGCTGATGTGATAGTATAGGCTAAAAATATAATATAAATAAAAAAAACACAGACTTACTTTGCTCTGCTTAAATCTTTAGCTCAGCTACAGCCGCTTTTCTCGCATCTCCAGCAGGAAACTTTTCCACAAAAGTAGAACAGTTTCTTGTAAAATGTCTCTCAACGTTCGACTTTTTATGAGTCGCTTCTCATTCACCAGCTTCTTGTTCAGATTTTCCTGTTCCACCTTAAATGGTGCCTGAGGCACCAGAATACAACTGCTGTACCATTTAAGGTGGAACGGGAAAATTCGAACATAAAGCTGGCCAATAAGAAGCGACTTCAGCTTCACGACTTTTTAGTGTTTGACAGTTTCTCACTGCAGATTAAACGTATCCAGCTGACTGATTATAAATGCAAATAAGTCCAATCATCTCCAAATTATCAATATTAATCCTAAATCTCTCTCTTTGCCGTTTCTTTAGCTACTAGCTAGACGAGACTGTTGTCTGCGTTGCTATGGTGACCAGCAGTCTGTGCTGATCTTCAGGGTTAAAGGGTGAATCAGCAGTTCTACATTAACTCCAGAGTTTAAGACCATTTATTGTTAAACTGTGGAGCCACAACAGGGCAGTAAAAGAGCCGCGTGAGGCTCAAGAGCCACATGTTGCCGACTCCTGATGCATGATGTGTAATATCCTAAACACAAGGCAAAGGTTAACATGTTTAACTAAAACTGAGAAGTCTATTTTTAAGATTTGACAGCTATGAAAGCTGTTAGGTCTCTGATTTAGAACTTTAAGAGAAATTTAATATAAAATTTCCAGTAGCTTCACTGTAGATTTGTTAGCCTGTGTCCAACTTGTCGAACGATCATGACATTCCTATATATCATAGCCGTCTCAGAGCTCTATGACTTTCTATAAAATCTAAAATTACTTAAACCGAACCGGTTATTTCAAAAGTTCTAAAAGTAAGATTAGAATCAGTCCAGACACCCAGATACTTTAATTCAGTCACAACCTGCAGCTTTTGCCCTGATATAATTAGATCTGGCTCTGGAGTGCATAGCCATGCTGAAAAAAGGACAGACCAGCACTTACTTTTGGTTGCGCTTAGCTTGAGACATGAGCAATTTAGCTATGTTGTAAATATGGCTGAATATAATACTGTCTGCAAGTAAGTTCATCAAATTTCTGCGCTGCTAGAGCTGCTCTGGCCAACCATAAGTGCTGTTTCTGTGAAGTGGGAACATCGAGAGGAAACAACAGCTCAGCTGCAAAGCCACACAAGCTCAGAGAATGCAGCCAGTAAGTGCTGTAGCACAAAGTGAGCTACAGATCGGGTCCCTGGTTGCTACACTTACAACAGAGATCCAAACTTTTTGTTAGGAACCTTATGGAAAGGGTTTCAATAGCTGTGTAGAAACACAGTCTCCTGAGTGATGAATCACATTTCTCCATCCGGCAGTCTGACAGACAGGCATAGATTTGGCCAATGCCAGGAGAACGCTCCCTGCTCAAATGCATAGTTTGGTGGAGGAGGAATAATGGGCTGAGGAGGAATAATGGGCTGAGGAGGAATAATGGGCTGAGGAGGAATAATGGGCCGGTGCTTTATTTTTGCGAGGGGCTGATCCTTTTAATTCTATTTAAGAGAATTTTGTGCTTCCATCAATGCGGCAACCGTTTGGGGATGATTATTTTTCTGTGTTGGCATGGTTTGGTGTGACTTTGGTCACTTGACTGGACTGCACAAAGCCCTGACCTTGACCTCATCCAACACCTTTGGGATGAACACAGCCGACCGAGATCCCCAACAAGCACACACAGAAACGTGTCCACATACTTCTGGCCATGTAGCACCTTCGCCTGTAGTACAGTACAGGGCAGTGATACGAGTGCGTGAGCATGTATGTAAATCTCTTGCCTACCTGCTGGCAGTTCAGCATCTAGCAGGTCATCCACCGGTGCGGGGGTGAACGGAGCGCCGGGGCTGGTGGGAGTGAAGCCCCATGGAGGCATGGAGATTGCATCTGTCTCCACGGCAACACAGCTGACACTGTTGATGCCATCCACGCAGGAGAAACCGTCAGGGCACGGCCGGAGCAAGCAGTCATCATAATTATACTCACAGTTCCTGCCCTGTGGTGAGAAAAGACTAGTGTTGGACTGTGAGTGAAAAGGGGATGCTTTCCGCGGGCTGGTCAGTGTGGGAGAGACCTTTAAACAGCAAGACAGCTGTGATATAAGAGGGGCCTTTATGCATCACACTGTTTGATACTAAAATTACACATCGGATGACAGCGAGAGCAGCCGTTTCTGAGCCTGGGTGCTGTGGTAATGATGATGGTGGAAGGTAATCTGTATTAATTTGACTCTGTATTTTGGCTCTGCATGAACGTTTCAGTATAATAAGGGCTGTGTGGCCAAAACGCCCTTCGGTAGCAAAGACGTCTGCAACACGATTTGACGTGTGGGCAGCTAGATTTTAATCAGCCAGCAGTAACACAGACACCTGGGGGGTTTTATATGACTTTATAACGGGTCAGAACTTTCCAAAACATATCAACCAAAATATATTACGCTCAGGGTCATTTCACACCTGACGTCTTAATGATGGTTCTTCAATGGCTCTTTAGTAATTACAATGGTTCTATACAGAACCATGGACACTCAAAGAACCATTTGCATGCTTAAGGGGTTCCTTGCATGGTGAAATTGTTCTTCAGACTGATGGAGAATATGTTGTATGTGGTTCTATATAGCACCAAAAAGGCTCTGCTATTGGTACAATGTCAAGGTTATAACAACAGAAAAACCCTATTTGTTTTTCTTAGGGTTAGGATTAGGGTTGAGATTAAGGTTAGGATTAGGTTTTGGGCTAGCATGAGGGTTAGGTTTAGGGTTTGGGTTGAGGTTAAGGTTAAGGTTAGGATTAGGGCCAGGGTGGGGGTTAGGATTAGGTTTTGGGTTGAGGTTAAGGTTAGGATTAGGGCCAGGGTGAGGATTAGGATTACATTTTGGGTTGAAGTTAAGGTTAGGATTAGGGCCAGGGTGAGGATTAGGATTACATTTTGGGTTGAAGTTAAGGTTAGGATTAGGGCCAGGGTGAGGGTTAGGATTAGGTTTTGGGTTGAGGTTAAGGTTAGGATTAGGATTAGGGCCAGGGTGAGTGTTAGGATTAGGCTTCGGGTTGAGGTTAAGGTTAGGGCTAGGATTTATTTGTGATTTCACAATGTTTTAGCTCATCAGTGTATTGACTGATATCGGTTGTTGGATTTTTCAGCTTTTTAAAATCGGTATCGGTAACAATATTTTTAAATATCGGTTGAGCCCTAGAAATTACATAAGGGTAAATAAACAGCCACAGCTATGCTGCAAAAAGATCTCAAAAAAGGGTAAAACAAATATTAGTCTGAAAAGATGCAAACAATGTCGTCTCTCTGGGAGATGAGGAAGACGAACAGGAGGAGGAGGAGGAGGAGGAGGAGGAGGAGAGGCTCACCACAAATCCGGGCCGACAGAAACAGGTGTAGCCATGGCCCGGTTCGTTCTGGATGCACATCCCCTGGTCGCACGGCTGCGGCAGGCACTCATTAATGTCATCCTCGCAGTGAAGGCCTGTCCAACCTGCCAGGAACAAGACGTAAAAAAAAGAGAACGAAAGAAAAACACAGACCGGTACGGTGAGACCGCGCCGCGCCGCACCAGTCAACTTCCCCTCTCTCTCGCATTCCCTCGCTCTCTCTCTTCTTTCTTCCCACTCTGAAGTGAATATCAATCGTGTTACTCCGCATTGATTTGCTTCGGCTCCTTGCGCGGGCACACGGTGAAGGAGCTGGGAAAAGGGGCTGAATACATTTTAATGCTCTTGCAGGACTGTGTCTGTTTCTGCAGCCTTAGAGAGTGAATTACTCCCAAGGGAAGGTGGGCTGGGGAGGGGCTGGGTTGTGTAAGTGATTTTGTATGGCAGCAAAGTCTTTCAACTTTTACACTTTGAAGAAAGCAATGCAAAAATTAACCTGCTGTGCTGAACAACAGACGGAGTGACCCTGTGTGAACCTTCACTAAAGCTGACAACCACTCTTAGCCCTTTTAACAGCAGCCACAAATGCTACTGCCATCTGCTTTGAAGGTCACTGTTTTTTTTCGTCAGTAACAATGATGGAATACATTTCGATGGAAATGTGTATGATTTACAAAACCGTTAGCAACCTGGGTTGGGGCCTTCGTAGATGAGCGAGAAAGTAAACAGTGTTGTTGGGAGTTGTTTTTATTTTCTAGTTTTCTGTTCTTTTCCCTTGTTTTACGTTATTGTTCATTGGTAAGCACTTTATTGCTGAAGAGTTGTTTTGAGAAGTCAACTGTGTTCGATGGCCCCTAAGGCCTACCCAGGACAGAACACTCAGTTTATGACACTAAAGTATTCACAAAATGATCTAAATCCTTGAGAAAGCTGACTCCGTCAGGATCTAAGACTCTGAGAACACTGACCAAGGGTACCAAGGGCCCTGGCGGGAATCAGTGGCATGGTATAAAAGCTGTGTCTAAATTCTGTCTAGACTGGGCGTTGGCGGCAGACCATGGACAGAGCGTTTATCGTTTTTTGTTTTTTTTAATAAAACCATATTTTCTGCGAACCCCAGTCTCCTGAAGGCAAGGGCAAACATTCACGTCAGCAGCCATGTTTACATGCATCCAGATAATCTGTTAATAATCCAACTGGTAACCTGAACATTTGTTTCAGTCTCATTATTCAGTATTTTCACTTATTCACTATTACATACAATCCACTGTTTTGTTGTGTTATCTGGTGTGGACCAGAGGAGGATGGGTTCTCCTACTGAGTCTTGGTTCCTCTCAAGGTTTCCTCCACTTGCTCTTAGTGAGGCTATTCTTGCCACAGTCAACCCTATGAATAAATCTGAACTGAACCGAACACCAAAACTAAGCAATTAGGCTTGTAGCATGAACCTACCCTACACTGCAGTATTGCAACACTTTGCTTATTACCTTTAAAGCTGCACTTTGTAAGATTTGGGGATTTGGAGACCTCTCTGGAGGAAATGTGTAATTGCATGCAACATGTGGAAGGTGTGTTGTGTCTCTGCCCCCTTCCCTGAGTGGATGAATCTAATGAGTAACAGAGAATTCAAAGAGAACTCAGTCTAATCTTGGTGAAGGAGCGTCTCTGAGGATGAGAGTGAATTATCTAGTATCGTCATCACATCTTCATCAGTATGATGTTGATTCTGAGAACATTTCAGGCCTAAACATCGAGCCGGACCTTTTTGAGGCTGTGTGACGTTAATACATAAAGAGATACGACGTGGTGTGAAAAACTCCCGAACTGACGCCTCTGACTTACTTCAGGCTTTATAGGATGACTTGCCGTGGCGCACTGACAGGCTTAGGCTGTCTGTTTTGAACCCCCTAAACCAATGAACCCTGCCCATATTCAAACCTAAGCTCCATTTTTTCCTGCTGCCTGTCAGCCAAGTTCAAAACCAGCACAGCAGGAATTAGTGGACCTTCTCAGGTGCATATATAAATAAAAATGCTCCCCAAAAGGGAAAGGACATGCCAGAAAAGCGAGAGTCACTTTAAGATGGTTGTTGCTGGAATATGTGGCTGTTTGAATAGGAATTCTAGCAAGCGTGGCTCACCTGGTCGACAGTGGCACTGGTAGCCATTGATGAGGTCTTGACAGATGGCGCCGTGAAAGCAAGGCTCCGAGCAGCATTCGTTCACGTCCACCTCACAGAAATCTCCCGCGAAACCGGCTGGACACCTGGACCAAAGAGACGCTGCCATTAAACGCTGTGGGAAAAAAAAAACTCGGACTGCCAAAATAAAACCTTCCCTTTAAAGAACGATGAAAAAGAGCGGTTATGACTTGTCGTGCCATAGCCTGGAGCCTGCCAGGAAAAGCAAACATTCAAAAGAAGAGGGGGGGAGAAACGAATCGGAGACATATGGCCACATATGCTTGTGGAAACTGTACCTCCCAGATGGTGCTCAAGCTGAGAAACACCTCATTAGTGAAAAGTTTGTCAGAAAACAGCGAATGTTAAAGCAGCTCATGAAATTATTAAGATGAGTTTCAATTATCTGACTGCACGTGGAGAACACACGGGCGCATCGCAGGCTCTGTTAGCATATGGTGACCATAACGTACAGAATGAAGGTATCTGCACCTGCTTTGAGGCGACAGCCATTTCATCCGGACTGTGTTACAGTGTGTCCTCACCTTTAGAGAAGATATGCTGATTTGTTGAAAAATGTCACATGTTAATGATCTACCTTAAAACTACAGTGTCTCAATACTCAGGTATGACAACCCTTCAATTCCATCCAATTATCTAGATGTTTATCAATATCAGTGCAGTTCATTCGTTCATCCATCTGTGAGGTTTAGTCTCACTGCAATGCAAAGGCCAAATCACACACTTCCACCTTCAGTACAGTGTTAGAAATAAAGGTTCTGTTCAGGTACACTTTTCATTCATCACAGTACAATCAGTGTAAATGTTCCCTCAAAGCTCCAACAGTGGTTTTAAGGTCTGATTGTGAACCTTAAATAAGTTTTTCCAGGTGAAAAGTTCGTATTTGTACCTTTTCATAACCGAATGTTTTAAACAGAACAGTAAAATAAAAGCCTGGAGACGAGACGGGGTGTGTGGAGTCAGTACAGCTTAGAACATATCATTTCAGTGGATTATGGTTCAGTTATGTTCCCTGACTGAAGGTACTGAGATGGACCCTTGAAGGTCCCACCCCAGTGACTAGAGGGGCACTGAACAAAAAAAGTCAGGTTCAGATTTGGGCCTCTTTGGCTGCGTTCACATTACAAGCCTCATTGTTGAATTCTGACTTTTTGCTTTAACTTGGTGGTTCACATTAGTGTAGTTAAGTTTTTCAAATCTGTCATTAATGTGAACAAATCGGTGCCCTGAAATGCTGGCAGATGTATATTTGCAGATAATTTGGTTTGATTCATTTCTTACAGCAAGCAAGATTATCTGCCAATCTAGTAAAATAACTGGACTTAGTAAATAACTCAAAACAGAACAGTAAAACTAGAAACGGTATTATTTTATAACAAGCTTACAACGATCTCAACATGAGAAATATTAGATCACGGGTACTCAATCCTGGTTCTGGAGATCTCCCACCCTGGAGAGTTCAGATCCAACACACCTGGCTTTAATATTCAGATGCTCCTTACGGCCTTCATTATTTGGATCAGGTGTGTTTGATTAGAGGTGGAACTAAGCTGTCCACCTCTAAAAGTTTCACAGAATGTTATAAGCAGATTTGCCCTAAAACCTATTTTTGTCCAATCAGTTCATGGTGGGGGGATACATGCAGGGGGTTTGGGGCAAAATAGCCCCCAAAGAAAACTTATTATTTCAGATTTTCCACTATTTTCCATCATCATCATTCCATATAAACTCAGAAGACTCGTGTAGGTTCACTGGAGGTTCTGGATAGTAAATAAAATGTCTATATTTGTGTTGTAGTCATGGCGACCCCTGGTTCCTATTACCACCACTGTAAAGACATCTGAACCATTTCACACCAAACCACTCTGAATCACTCTGATTACATCTGAAAAATTAAACTGAATTGGTGGAATTCCTCTTCAAGACTATTTCACTTACTAGGATTACACGTCTGCAGTGGAGAAAAGCAGTGAAAAGCAGAATTTACTACTCACTTGGCATCTCCTCATTTGCTCTGAGCTTCTTCCCGGCTCCACTATTTCTCTGTAAGGCCTTACACGTGTGGTATAGTCAGTAGGCGCAGTTGTATGCGGTTTGTATCATTAGCTATAACCATTAGCGAGAACCGAACATTAATTTAAGGCTGCAAGAGCATGTAATGCCTGTTGTGTTTTGTGCTGTGCCTGGTCTTATACATATGAGCCTTTAGAGTCCACTCAGCTCATAAGCAAACGGTTATTGATCATCCTGATGGCCTCGGGCACAAAGTCGTCTTCCAACAGGCTGACTGACATCCAGGGCAGAGATAACAGAGACCCAGGGGCAGCAGTTCAAAGACACAGTGGAGGACATGATGAGGGCCAAAGGGTCAAGACTTCTTCTCTCATTTGAGCCGAGTGTAGCTGCTAAGCCAAGGGTTTTTGCTTACATTTTTCCTACAGAATATCTGAGGGTTGACAAGTAACAAGCAGTGAAGAACATGATGTGAGATTATGGATCTGACCCGCTAGAACACTGTATTGTGAACGTAGCTGATATTCTGCCCTGCTCTCGAGCCAATGGCGATGTGCTTTTGGGTATATTCCACTTTAACACATTCAGTATAATAACCACCTTAATGGTTAAATGTTCGGCTAAATAGGAGTTTGACTAAAGCACGCCGCCACTGGACTCTGGAGCAGTGGAAACGTATACAGTGGAGTGATAAATCAGCTTCTCTATCTGTCAGTCTGATGGACGAGTCTGGGTTTGGCGAATGCCAGGAGAACATTACCTGCCTGACTGCACTGTGCCAGCTGTAGAGTTTGGTGGAGGAGGGATGATGATATGGGGCTGTTTTTCAGGGGTTGGTCTAGAACCCTTAGTTCCAGTGAAGGGGAATCTTAATGCTTCAGCAGAACAAGACATTTTGGACAATTGTTTTCTTTCAACTTTGTGGGAACAGTTTGGTGAAGAACCTGTTCTGTTCCAGCATGACTGAGACCCAGTGAACAAAGCAGCTCCATAAAGGCCTGACTGGGTGAGTTTGGTGTGGAAGAACTTGACTGGCCCTCACAGAGCCCTGACCTCAACCCCATCAGACACCTTTGGGATGATCTAGAACGGAGATTGTGAGCCAGGCCCTCTCGTCCAACATCACCAATGCTCTTCTGGATGAATGGGCAGAAATTCCCACAGACTCTCTCCTAAATCTTGTAGAAAGATTCCCAGAAGAGTGGAAGCTGTTGTAGCTGCAAAGGGGGACCGACTCCATATTAACGCCTATGGATTTAGAATGGGATTCATAAGAGCTTCTGTAGGTGTCCCAACACTTTTGTCCATACAGTGTATTTAAGACCTATATACATACATATCCAACATTATTTTGCATTTGAGGTCCGCTAAGCATGCTTTAGTATGTTTATACAGCAAAAACAGCTTTCAAACTGTTTCTGAATCTTTATGTCTTAGAATAAAATAAGCTGTGGCTTTAAGACTGACGTATGTAAATGTACTCTGCTCTCATTGGCTGCTCTGAATTGTGCCTCATTCAAAAAGCTGGGTTTTCAGGACATAGCAAAGCAATCAAATCCAAAACAGGCTTTTTTGTATCTTAGTCTCTCTGTATGGCCCGTACAGGATGGGGAGTGAATGGTAAGTAAACTGTTTTTACTTCCTACATCAAACTGCTCTATTTAAAACTTTGAAAGGCCTTAAATTTCTTCAATTAAACATAAGACATTTTAAGACTCTTCCAGCAGCCGGAAAATGTTTACGGCCTAGCGTGAGGCCTGAGATCAGCGCAGCACCAGTAGAGCTTTCAAACGTGGAGGATCAGAAGGGTTACTGGTGCAGCTTGTTCTCTACTACATAAGCCATGTCAATGTTGACACGACTTATGAACCACATGGAAGAGGAATAGCAGGCAAAGTACAAACAGTGTTGAAATAAAGTGATGCCTTCTCCAAAGCGCCCCCAGGGCTTTCGGTGCTGCCGCTAGACGGCTGTCTCAAAGCCATGCCTAAAGCAAGCTACAGAGTCTGGGGCCAAAAGTATGCGGAGAAAAGAGAGTCTGTAAGAGCAGCAAAGCATCATTTCAGCATTTCACTGCTGTAATTAACCGAGAACTCGTACCAGCGCTGGTTGTGAAATCTTAATGAACAAGGAAGCTGTGCGTGCCGTGTGTCTGTGGCTCAGGCCTCCAGTCTTTGATAACTACCGGCACACCACTGTTCATAAAGGCACATAATTAAAACTTTTCTTTAAATAAAAAAAAAAATTTTACTGACAAAAAAGGACCTTTAAAACCAACTTCCACAGATTACATTTCTCAGATTCCTTTAACATGTTTTCCACCCTTCGGTTCCATCCAATTCAACATCACTGTCATTATACCAGCTCAGCTGAATAAAAAAAAAATCCTGCTATGTAGACTCTATGGTTCAAAATGCATGTTACACACAACCTTTTAAGTGAATCTCACGCCTGGTTCTCATTGTTCACATTTCAAAAGACGTACAGTGCTATGCTGAAGTCAGAGACCACCCTTTATTTAATATCAAGTCAAAACAGCCACAGAGTACAGGTTATTTATATTCAACATCAGGGAAAAAGCAGAAAACAACACAGAAGCCTCAACAGCTAAATCCAGTCTCAGCTGTGAGAGTCAGTGAGTCACTCTTTATCTTTATTCCAGCTTCCATTCCTTTCAGGAGACTCACTTTCAGCTCCTCAAACAATCTGCAGACACACCTCCAAAGTTCAGTCTTAGAAGCTGGTTGATGATTTTCTGAAGTAATCAAACACATTCAGTGGTGTTGAGGTCTGGACTCTGGGGTGGTCAGTCCATCGTTCAGCTTCTTTGTTTGATGTGTCCGTCTCCTTTTCTCAGTGAGGTTCTTCTTGACAGCTACACATCCTTTCAGACCCACAGCGCTGAGTCGTCTTCTCACAGTGGAAGGATGGACAGAAACACCTGTGGATGTTTTCAGATCTGAAGCAGCTTGATTTTCTCCTCTCTCTCAGAGATGAAAGCTTTAAGTGCTGTTTATCTGATGGGGGCAGTTTTGGGGTCTACCGGGTCTTCCAGGTGGTTGTTAGGAGGCACATGTTCTCTGTGGATGATGTCATGATATCTTGCCTACTTGTTTACTTTGGGACCAGTAAAGTGTCTGTCTGTCTGTCTGTCTACTCAGAAATATCTCCTGAAAAATGATTCACTTCTACATAACGACAGTTTTGATTACATAAACAAAGGGGGTCTCTGACTTCTACAGACTAGTAGGGTACATTTTTTATACAAACAACTCAAATTTTCAGTTAATCAGATACATTATAATTAATAAGATATTAATGAAATAATTAGTAAGGTATTGTATAACCTGCCACCATTACCAGAGAGGAGAAAAAAAACAAACAAACAAACAATTACGACCAAACTACTTTATCTACCTTATCTACAGGGCTTCCATACAAACCATATGTAGACAACAAAGGTTTATATTTCATTAGTTATATATTACTTAGATGTTGCGCTTCTGTTTATTTGAATAAGAGTTTTTAACCTCTTATTCTCCAGGGTATATTTTGCTTTGTCCATATGAATTTTCATGACCAAATCGTAAGGCAAATTATTCAGTAACTGCATGAAATAAATGTACATTTTTATTTTTATCTATTTATTTATTTGAAGTAAATGTTCTCCTCTAATTAACAGAATGTGTTGTATGATCACACATATTGCTATATGCTTACAATTTGCTGCTGAAAGCCAAAAATCTTAGACGCTCTTTGTATTATTTTATAAAAATAATGTTTATAGAGCAGATCAATGAAGAGATGCCATCTGTTTATAGTTTATAGCCCAGATTTGTGGAAAAATGGGTCGACTTTCAGTAGAAAAAAAAATTGTGAGTTCAGCTTCTTTTATTATAAGGGTTTAAAACTACATCACCCATCTATTTGACTGGAAAGAAGACAGTTACAGCTCTCATACGACCCCCACCTTTAGAATGTAGCTTATGAAATATGAAAGTTATGAAGAATACGACAAAGTGCGTTTTGGAACCACCGGTGGTCTCAAGGAGTTGAAGAGGTTAATTTGGATGGTCCACTGTAGATGCTTTGTAGATACTCTGTCTTTAATTAACCTTCAACGAAATATCAATGAGTGTGTTTACATGCACTCAATAATCCAATCATAATCAGATTTCTGCAGTTATCTGATTATTCAAATGGTTGTGTAATTACTCCGGTCTTATTAATAAATCCAATAAAGAGGCTGGATTTTAGCTCAGTAATCAGATTTCTCGTGTAAACTATTTGAGATTTCTCAGTCTGAGCATGTGTGAAAACAGACGGCGGTACCTGAAATAAGCAGCAAAACACTTTTGGAGCAACACTGAAACCGACTACATGATTGACGAAATGAAGGATCTAAATATTCTTCATCTTCTAGATGATGTATGTTCATATTTTCAGGTAAAGTGGGTCGATCATTTAAAAAAAAAAACCCTCATGAAGTTTGACTTTTACGTTACGTCACATCTTCTTCTGTGAGTTTATTGGCTGGTTGTAAAGCAGAAATCTGATTACTGTCTGACTCATGTAGACCTGGTAGTTTGCCACTACCTGATTATTCAGGTGCATGTAAACGTGTTGATCGGATTACAGACTAAATCTGATTTTCTGCAGTTATCGGATTATTATGTGCATGTAAAGGTACTCAATGAAATGCAACTGAACTTGAAGTTGAGTGTGAGAGACTCTATTAAATCTAACCTTAAGCCTAAACCAAACCCTAACCCTACTTCTTAACCTAACCTAACCATAACTCATTTGAGAATCAACAGAAAGTTTGTGAAGTATCTGTAGATCATCTGTAGGGGACCACTGAAATTATGCGTGACCCCTAATTCACATGAATAACTGTCAAAATATTAATTAATACAGAAGTGTGAGTCAGCAGTGCGAATACTATTCAACTGCGCAGTGCAGGACGCACTGTAAGTGAAAGTCAGGGCTCTTGTCATGGCTATGAAATAGTGTCACTGCATCCCAATAAAAATTGCTCGTCGCTCCGACTTTTACACTGTGTTCCTACCGGACGCCAGCCACCGAACGCAGGCCGTAATGCAATTAGAGCTCAAGCCATTAAACCACCAGCCATTTCAAAATGAAAGTAAGTACTGAGAGTGACGGGGCATTTGTTCCCCATTTGAGGAAAATCAATCCAATGAGCTCTTGTTTGGGCAGACAAGGCGTCCTCCGGTCCATCAGTCTGTCTGTGCGTCTGTCTCAGGATGGGGAACGACAGCCAGCATTAGCGCTTGGCTAATTTGTGGGTCTGGACACAGGGGGAGGAATTAACCCACCAAAGACATTGTATTACGCCTAAAAGGGCATAATGAGTGAGTGCTGGGTGGGTGAGTTTGGTGCTACACCACCCCCACGGTGCTGTTTTACTCCAACACACTCAAACGATCGCGCCACAGCAGCTGCTTCATAATCATCACTCTGGCAACCCAGCAGACCTCTAATTGGACAGAAGAGAGGAAAACCGATCGGGATTGACGCCCCCCTCGATGAGGCCGGAATTAAGATGATACATACAAACCCGTCACTAAACATGACTGCGGCTAAAACTAGATGCTTGCAGACTGGAGGCAAAAGCAATTACGGCCTTCTGTAAATCAGAGATTCAAAAGACGAGAACCGTGGCTTCACCTGCATGTGAAATTGGATCCTGGGCCATCCAGGCAGGTCCCGCCGTTAAAGCAGAGGGAGAAATTCGTAGGCCTCTGCAGGCACACGTCTAAGTCCACCTCGCACTGTCTGCCGCTGTAGCCCTCGGTGCATATGCAGGCGTATTTGTCGACAAGGTCCACGCAGGAGCCCCCGTTCAGGCAAGGCCGGGACTGGCAGTCCTGGAAACGAGACAAGATAACTACATCACACTCTCAGAAATAAAGGTACTAAACTGTCACTGGGGTGGAACCCTCAAGGCTCCATCTCAGTACCTTTAGTCAGGGAACATAACTGAACCATAATCCACTGAAATGATATGTTCTAAGCTGTACTGACTCCACACACCCCGTCTCGTCTCCAGGCTTTTATTTTACTGTTCTGTTTAAAACATTCGGTTATGAAAAGGTACAAATACGAACTTTTCACCTGGAAACACTTATTTAAGGTTCACAATCAGACCTTAAAACCACTGTTGGAGCTTTGAGGGAACATTTACACTGATTGGACCTTGATGAACGAAAAATGTACCTGAACAGAACCTTTATTTCTAACAGTGTAGTGACAGGTCTCCATTCACTAACTTAGCCTGGACTCACCTTTGAGCTATTAAATGGAAAAGCTAGTCTCTTCCCTCAAATGTAGGCCATCAACAAGACATGTCTAGTGTCTGAAGCTTGCTTATCTAGTCTTCCACTGGAGCGATTAGGCTAATGTAGCTAACAAGCAATGAAAGCTTACACTGACCAACTGGTATTGAATAAAATTGGAAACATAAATCAGTCCTTGCTGCTACTACTGTTTTTAGACCTGCAACTACTATATATTTAATTTGAGTATTCTGTTAAATATTATTTTGAATATTCAAGTATTCCATAAGGATAGAATTAAGAAAGTTCAAGACACATTTGTTAATATTTCTATGATTTATTGTTGGTTGGCGTCTTTGTATATATTCCATAACTTATTTTGATTTTTTTTTTTTTCTTTTAAATAAACTTAATTAAACCACTAAAAAAATATTTAGAAGCAACTATTTTCATATGATTTGGCACAAAATGCTAATCTGGGGGATCCTGCCCAAACTGGCAACACTGAACAGGGGAAATAAGCATCATTTTGACCTTATAGTAGAAATTAAATCAGGCCTTTTGGTCAATTCACGTCTGTGAATAGGCAACAGACGACGTTTCAAACTCTACATTCGGCGTGTTGTAGCTGAAGCAGGTTTTCTGATCTAAAACACCTCTGATCTACATCTGATCTACCTCCACTCGGGACGGAAATGTATCTGGATTACATCTGCCATTAAAACTGTTACTATCGCCTCAAACTAGAGCCCTAAAACATAACTCAACAGGTCAGAGCTTCTGACCATCACTGAAAGACCAAAAATCTTTGCATAAAGTACAAACTTTAGACTCCTGAGTGCTACTGGTGACTAGCTAACACTTAATAAAGCATTAAAGAACAGCCTGTTTCACATTTGACTGATTTAAATTGGTGCATGGAAGGCTGTGGATTCATAAAAGAGGCCAAAGTATTAATTATTTGTATGGCTCAATAGTTTAGAATGTTTTATTTACTCATTTATTAGTTATTTATCCAATTTATCCAATTTTATCAAATATTCATTGCAGTCCTACTGTTTCTAATTCATATGTATTGATATTTTAGACATTTGGTGCCATAAACCACAAGTTTTTTGAGATTATTTAACAACCCAACCCAGTTTGCGGTGACTGATTTAGGCGTGCAGTGAACATTAGCCTCACAGCTTCGGGGCAAAACTAAACACGCTAACTTTGAATGGTAAACGTGTTAGTTAATAGATTATAGCTGGAATATAGGGAATAAATGTGATATTTTGCCAAACTATCAGTTTAATAACAGCAGTTCAGGTCATTGGAAGTGTCCATGTTATACAAGCACAAACCTCAAAAATTCCACTTTCCTGCTATATCCTTCAGTTCCATGACAACATCCTGTGATTTACGACAGCCTGATTAAATTAGAGCCCTAATTCTAATTAATCCCCCCAATCTAATAATGATTTAATGGGGAAAATCCGAGGCTTAGGGAAAGTGCATCCTATAGAATGAGTCATTAGGTGGAGAAGGCAGGAGCTAATGATTTACTCCGTTGGAAGTTCCCTCGTAGCCCTCGCGAGCAGCCCATTGTTTCATCTCCAGGGTACATTTGAGGCTGTGGTGGGCTTTAAATCAATTAGGCATTACAGCAAGCACTTGCCTTCTAATCAGGACTGTGTACAGTGCTTTCATGATGCTTTAGCTCCCTACACTCGTTCTGTAGGAAAGTCAATACAGTCTAAATCCGGAGTCGCGTCAAACAAAGCACGTCATTCAAGTCTGCGGCGCTAGTTGGGTTATGATGTATTGTCTATAAGGCTCGTATTGACAGTCGGTAATGATGAATAATTACACTGCATAATTACCGCAGCAGCGGTGGTCCCAAAGTCTCTTGGGAGAAACGCAGAACAGTCCACTGAAGAAGACAATTATATGTTTTATAGACAATTATATATATACATATATATATATACATATAGATGTTGGATTATGGGCTTGTGGGTTTCATGTAAGAGAGGTTTTCAAAAGAAAGTTCTGATTCTTATAGAAAGAAACAGTGAAACAGCTGTTAGCCATCCTTACCAGATCTCCGCTACTGTTGAATAACACGTCTGTATAAAAGGGCAGGAGCTAATCTCTCTGCTTTGTTTCAAGAGATTATGGACCTTTCAAAGAAGCTTATGGACCTGTCAAAGAAGCTCAAACGAACATAAGCCTCCAACATATCTGACCTTTTCATCTTCACATTTTCAGGAGAGTTTAGGGCAGAAATCTAGACCAAATGTCATGTTTTAAAGTGTCAGCGAAAACATTCATTTTTTAAAAGCACTGATTTGAAATATCTCAGTAACTGTAGTTCATGTGTGTTCTAAAATACACTGTATGGCCAAAAGTATACTGAGTTCAGGTGTTTCAGCCACACCCATTGCTTATTATTATGGGTATTATTATTATTATGATGATGAAGTGCAGGCTAGTTGTTTCCAACTCCTGGATAGTATTTCCCCAAAATATCCTGCCTTCTGCTTCTCTGAATGACCGGTTCATGATTCCTATGATCTCCATCCATCCTTCAGCTCTTCTTCCTCTTTGACCTTCATCTCTTCCAAGCATGACGGTCTTTTCCAATGAGCTGTTTTTTCTCAGAATGTGTCCAAAATGAGTGCTTCAGTTTGGTTACCAGGGCTCTGAGCGAGGGGTCAGGCTTGATTTGTTCGAGGATCCACTCACTTCTTTTCTTTGCCAAACGAGGAACTCTCAAAAGTCTTCAACATCAAAGTTCAAAATGATCACAGAAGTGGCAACAGAATTCAGCTGCACCGAAGAAGAAAACCACCATCGCTAACAGGTGGATAAAATCAAGCACATAACCATGCAGTCTCCACAGACAGGCACTGGCAACAGAATGGGTCCTACTGAAGAGCTCAGTGGCTTTAACCCCTTAAATGGCCAGGGTTTTATTACACACTCTGGTACCACTTCAGAATAAGACCACCCTTATAAAGCATTTATGAATGGTTTCATATTAGTTTGTCAATGGTTAATAGGTCATAAACATTTTAAAGATCATAAATAAGCAGTTGTAACAGGGCAAAAGTGAGCCGTCATATCTGATGTATCAGTCATGAAGCGGACAGGGTGAATACTGACTGACGGAGAAGACAAAGTAAAATCAGTAAACATCAAAACCTGAGGTTTAAGAGTATAGATGAATGTGGGTTCACCATGAGGAAAACAGGTCACTGTGGCTCTTTTATTTACTTATTGATTATTTTACGGTCTTTAATAAACTAATTTTCAACCTTTCATGAACGCTTTATAAGGGTAGTCTTATTTTAAAGTGGCACCCGGATTTCTATAACTTAGGAATAGCTCAGCCAGTTTGCACTGAAGTCCCTGTAGTTACTGAATAATAAGCCTTGGTATGTAATAAGCCTGTCATAGGATGTCACCTTCACCACAAGTCAGTTTCTGTCCTGCTAGGTCTGCCCTGGACAACCGTAAGTGCTGTTACTGTGAAATGGAGGTGTCCAGGAGCTACAACAGCTCAGCCACAAAGCGGCAGACCACTCAAACTCACAGAGTGGGCCGCTGAGTGTTCAAGCATGTAAAAATAGCCTATCCTCTGTTTCATCACTCACTACAGAGCTCTAAACTGCCTCTGGAAGCAACATCAGCACAAAAAATGTGTGTCAGGAGCTTCACGAAATGGGTTTCCATGGCCAAGCAGCTACACACAAGCCTAAGATTACTATGTGCATCGCCAAGCGTCGGCTGGGGGGGTGTAAAGCGCCTCCACTGGACTCTGAATATTTTAAAAATACTGATGAATTGAGTCGGTTTTATTAACATTAATATACATAAAGTGTGCGCTGTGCGACTATATAATCTCAGGAAATATAAATATTGTATTGGCCAATACGAAATAGATGGATCAGATCAAGGAGGGCAAAAAAACAGGCAGGTACGTCACCATTATTTTTATTATCATTATTACTTATCAATTCCCTGTGCATTTTTCACATGTGACAGAAAGCTTGCCTTGGGAAAACCTGGAAAATGTGTTATTTGTATGCAGGACAGTAATAAGTACCTATTACAGAACCAAACGTACTGTAAACCACACAGCCATCATCCCGTACTTGAAAAACAAAGCTTGAAGAGTATGAGACTTACATCAATATTAGTCTCGCATCTGCGGCCGCTCCATCCAATCTCGCACTGACAGTCGTAAGCGTCGATCCCGTCCGAGCAGCTGGCATGAAGAAAGCTTCGGTTAATGCTCTCCGACAACTTCAAACTCCATTTTTATGCGCCATGATTTATTAGAGGTGATTGTGCACCCAGATGAGGCCACCAATCAAGAGCCCTGGCAGATGTCTATCTAGGCCTCACCTGCTCCCAGACAGGGATGCTTTATACACCTGGGATTCAATACAGTTTAAATCTAGCCTCTTTAAGAGATCATTCCAAAATCACCTGCATTATCTGAGACATACATTCATTATTATTATTACATTATTATTAATATTATTACATACATTATATACATAATATTCATATATACGTTCTAGATGTTCTACCATATCGGCGCTGAATTAAAGCTTCATCAGGAGTTCAGTAAGATATTTACACTGGAATAAATACATCTGTCCTGCAGGTACTGGACTGCAATCAGCTAATGATTAAATACAGCCCTTGAGTACATGGGATTAAGTCCATATCCTCCACAGAGGGCACACTTAAAAAATAGCGTTCTTCTGCAAATTTTTGTGCACAATTTCTGTTCATTTGTTTAGTTTAACCCTCTACTGCACGGTGTTGCCATATGGCAACAATTACTTCATCTTAATTTTACTAAAAAGCAGTAATAATAATCTGTGTTTTCTTATTTAATTGTGGAAAAGGGTCTTTTACCTTGAAAGGACAAATACTTTAGGACATCACATGACCAGGAATTTTTATTATGATGTTGTTACTACCACAATTACAATTGAAATTGAATTAATTTCCAATATTTGTAAATACTGGGTCGTACATTTCGCTAAGTATAAGTTGGAATTGTTTAGTCTTGTTTTCAATAAAAGGATGGTTTTAGAGAAAGATCAAATTTTATGGTGCTTTTTTATTTATTTATTTTTTTTACGTTTTATGGTACGATTGTGCATTGTTGCCAAATGGCAACAATCTACCAAATAACCCACCAAATTTTTAGAAATAATTTGTTTCAAATATTTCCACTATTTAAGCAATATCAAACAACAAAAACACATTAAAACATTAGATCATGTTTAAGTAATAATTCATGCAGTAGAGGGTTAACATGTTGGGAGTAAAATATTAAATGTGCCATAACATTTGATTTTTCTATGTATTATTTTGCTTTGAATTGCGCATGTTAAAATGAACTTACTGGCTGTTTTTATTGGAAATTTAAAGAATAAACATCTCTGGGCTTAAAGGGAAACTCCACCAATTTTGCAAAATTACTTAATTATTCAATGGTTTAGATGTAAACAAAATCATTCAGGGTGGTTCGGTGTGAAATGCGCCTTTCTAGAGAAATTTACCGAGTCAGAATTGTTCACCACTATAGTACTAGGAACCAGACGTCTGTAGCATTTAATGGCTCTAAAAGCTACATTGCATTAAGTTATTACACAAAATGGTTATGAATGCTTCCTGAGACATTGATTTGTGATAGTTTTGTTATAAAGTTTTGGCCTAAAACGTATTTTTAGTATAAAGTTTAACTCCAGGTTTAGCTCCGTGTTTCCTCTCAAAACCGCATCTCAGCTGAGATCAATGCACACAGGCTAACGTGCTTTTGTCACCTGCAGCTATGGCCATTTAACACGGCTAACGCCAGCAACAGCTTCTGTTTACAGCTCATTTTTACTGTCTTCTCTCCTATTTCGGACGTATGCGGAAGACTTTGAGGAGGTCTGTTTCCAAAATGTCATAGAGCCAAATTGATTTGAACCAGAAAACACAAATGAGTTGCAGCAGCTTAAAGAAAAGAGAGAGAGAAAGAGAAAGAGAGAGAGAGAGAGAGAGAGAGAGAGAGAGAAAGAGAGAGAGAGACAAAAGGGAGAGAGAGTGAACCTGCCGGTGTCGACGCAGAGCAACCCAGAGCGAATGGAAATAGGTGGTGTCAACAACAAACTAGTTGCTATTATACTTAGCAGTTTATGAGGTCGGACAGCGAGTTAGATAGTTGTTTTATTGTGTGGCCCACGTTAGACGGTCTGTTTTAAGCTAACGGCTAACGGTGATACACGCATGGTGACTAACGACGACTAACTTATTCACTCACAAACATTTCTCATCTTTGGTTCCACATGTAAGTTCACTGGTCTTACTGGAGAGCAGATAAAATAGTGATATTTGTAGTGTAGACATACAGACGTCTGGTTCCTACAACTACAAATGGTGAACAATTCTGACTCTGTACATTTTTTAAAGGCGCATTTCACACCAAACCACTCCGAATGATTTTGTTTACATCTAAACCCTTCAATAATTAACTCATGATTTTCAGATTGGTGGCGCAACTCAATTCAGCAAAACTATCATTTGAAACTAGCTAGTGTGAAAGATATCCTCATCTATCTCGTATTTCTTTTTCTCCCTCAAGGTCCAATTTTATGGTGGCTTTATGTACCAAAATCGGTCATAATTCATTTTACATGACCATTTTCTAACCTCTCTTTATCCCTGAGAGTTTCTATACCTTCTATACTGATGCATATATACATCGCTGACCTCTGTTTTGATTGGCTGTACTGTATTGCGCCTCGTTCAAAAAGCAGTCCAGGCTGAAACACCGCTTATAACTTCACCGGCAGTGGGCGGGGCTAAACTGCTGTATGACATTACAAAAAAAGCTAGGCTGCTCCGTTTGCGTATCTTCGCTGTCCGAAGAAAACAAGTCTCTCCAAAATAGGAACTTTACAGGAGAAGGCAAAGCACTCTCACCTTTCAGTGTAAGTCAATGTAAAGAGCTTTTATTCTAATTGATTTTGGAGCATTTTTGTTGGTCCATTCATGAAATCTTCACACAATCTAAAGGACAGGTGTGTTGAAAGAATGTAGAAAATTGAAAAATGAGAAAAATTGAGATACATGGTTTTCATTGGACAGTGACAATATGCATATCGTCGCTGTCCAAAGGAAAACAAGCATCTCCAGAATAGTAACTTTACAGGAGAAGGAAAAACACTCTTTACCTTTAATGTAAGTCAATGTAAAGAGATTTTATTCCAAGTGACTTTAGAGCATTTCTGTTGGTCCATTCATCATGAAATTTTCACACAGCAGTGTTGAAATGGAAAAATCGACAAAAATGGAGATACATGGCTTTCATTGGACAGCGACGAAATACGGACTGTTTTGAAACTTCGGCAGTGTTTACATTTTATACATCTTAGAAACCCTTTCATTTAAGGAAGTGAGGAACATTAGGTTTCCTTTGATAGAGGCTCTCAGTGAAGACTTTTGGTGCACGAAAGCAAACGGCTAGCCACCAAATTGCAGCCATAATGCTACTTCATAATGCTACTTGTGATAACACCCTCCTTCTCTATTGTGTTCTACTGCTTTTACCTGAAGGCACCAGCCGCTGTACTATAGTTGTACTCAATTTAGCTGTTCCGCATCGCTACATGTACTGAGAGAGCGCACAGCCCATCTGAAACACTCAGCATTAGAGGCTTCGGGGGCTCTGAAAGTCACATGTTGAACTTGGCCCGAGACACGAGGAGCCAGAAACAGGTGGTAATGACTAATTCCATCTTGTTTGCAGAGTCGTGGCAGACTGGCAAACGGCTAATTGAGACCGAGTTGACAGGGAGTCATGGTGTGTTTAATTGGTCCTGAAAAGCTCACAGGCTCCGCCACGTGTGGCCGCGCCGTGATGGCCAATTAGAAAGCACTTCATCATGTGGCTGTGAATGCGCTGCGTTTGATAGGGTGCAGACAGACTCACGCACCTCCCGTGGACGCAGGGGCTCGAGGCACATTCGTCAATGTTGCTGGCGCAGTCGGAGCCCATGAAGCCGTTGGAGCAGAGGCACTGGTAGCCGTTGGGGCCGTCCACACACCTCCCGCCGTTATGGCACGGGCTGGACAGGCACTCGTCCACGTTCAGCTCACACCACGTACCTTGGGGGGATCAGAAGGTCAATCAGCTTCATTTTGTATTTAGATCTTTTTGCAAAACAAATTTCAAGACTTTAAGCAAAATTTCAAACACAAATGGAAAATGAGAGATAAAATCGGCAAAATTATTTCATTAAGATGGTATAACTTACTTTGGAAAAATGTGTTTATGCTGAAAACACTGATACATTGGGGAAAACGTATAAATCAGTACACAAAATCAGGAGTGACTTATTAGCGTGGCTCTATTTTTTGCTAAAGTTTAATGATGAGAAAAATCTGAATTACTTCACAAAACAATGGAAAACAGGGGGCATATAAAATCAGCCAGCACAGTTAAGCAGTGAATTAATCTATCCAGTCATTCAGTGAACTATTCAATCATATTTTGCAAAAATTTGGTTTGTGCTGAAAAAAATTATGAATGTTAGACATTTATACCAAACAGTAAATTTACACACAGTTCAAAAATAGGAAGCATTAAAAATTGGCTGGCACAATTATTTTAATAAAGATAGTTTAACTGTATTTTTGCAAAAATACAGTTTACATTGAAAAATGTGATTTATGTTGGGTGAAATAAAAAACAAAACGCAAAAAACAGAAAACAGAAGGCACCAAAAATCAGGCAGCACAATGATGGACAACTGTTTACTTCTGCGAAATTTCAGTTTGTGCTGAAAACATTGATGTATTTTGGGGATATATCCCAAAACAATAAATTTACAAAAAAAAAAAGGAGACAAAAAATTGGCTGACACAGTTATTTTAATACAGATAGTGTAATTGTATTTTTTGCAAAAAAATCTGTTTATGTTGAGAGAAATTTCAAAAAACTTGCAAAAATGAAAAATAATTTTGTACAGAAAATCAGCCAGCACAATGACGGACAACTGCTCATTTCTGATATTTCTGCAAAAGCTCAGTTTGAGCTGAAAAGACTGATGTACGCTGGGGAGACATTCCAAACAGTGAATTTATAAATAGTACATAGGGACATACAAACTGGGCTGGCACAATTATTTTAATAAAGATGGTGTAATTATAGTGTTGGAAAAAATTTGATTTATGTTGGGGAAAATTTTAAAATAATTAGCAAAAATGGAAAATAGAAGGTGTATAAAATCAGCCGGCACTATGATGGACAACCATTCATAAGTACAATCGGGAGACATTCTAAGCAGCAAATGTATAAAAGCTAAAGACATAAAAAATTACTTTAATGAACATGTCATTTTTTTGCAAAAAATTCAGATTACATTGAAAAATTGTATTTATGTTGGGAGAATTTTTTTAAAAATTGCAAAATATGAGACAGAAGGCACATAAAATCAGCGAGCACAATGAAGCACATTCTAGCAAAAATTCTGTCTGTGCTGAAAAACTGATGCTAAGGAGATATCACAAACACATTTAATGGGAAACACACAGAACGATGGGCATCACAAACTTCATCAAAAACTAATCAACACAGCCAGTCGACAGATCAATCATAGCAACAGAGCAAGTAAGAGTCTGGCAGCATCTCTGCTCAACTATCAAAGTCCGAATTCTGCCATCCTTTTAAGGCAGGAAATGGGCTGTGAACTGTGAATAATAATGTAACGTAGATTATGATCTCGGCCTCAAATCTGAGTAACTCAATGACGCCCGAACGCGCTTTGACAAACTGCCCCGATGAAGAGATAGCCATCGTCCTGCTGTAAACTGTGATACCACGGAGCACAGAGCCGCACGTCTTCCAGCCCCGTCATCACACCAACACCACGAGCCCATCTCACAAAGCCTTACGCCGGTCCAGACGCGGAGAGGAGCTGTTATAAAGCGGCGTGGATCGCGCTCGGACACCACAAATAAACCAGTTCCTTTATTAAAGCGATGATTCATTCAGTGCTGGCCGTTTAGGCCGGCAATGAGATCGAGGCCGTGATCACCAGCGCTGGTCATGTAGCAGCAGAGAATTAAAACTTTATTTCAGTGACTTCAGGCTAAAAACACAGCATGAAAAACTCCAGGGGTGAGCGGCCAGACAGCTCGCTGAAGACGTCTTCGGCCCTTTCTCCTCCTCCGAGGCCTCGGAGGCAGAGGAAATAAAGAAAGAAAGGAGCTGGGAAAATAACAAGCAGGCAGATCATTAACATTTTATAATTAAAACGTTTCTCCTCATTGCTCGCTCACAGGAGGTGCTAATTCCCTCCATATTGACATGGTGGTTAAGTTGTAATGAATTTATTTCTGTCAGGCGAGCTGCCTACACAAACAATGACGGAGAGTCACGGTATTGACCGAGCGCGAAGCACCGCCGCCAATCCTAAATTAACCCCCGAAAGCAAGTGAGGTGATTTTCTGGCATTTCGCTGTTGTGACTCTCTGCAGTGCTATTCAAATGAGCTAAACGAGCCATTAATTATTGCTTCCCTCGCAGCAGAAAAAGACCAGAGACACACAGAGAAACGTCAGAGCACCTCAGAGCTCTCTCGGCACAAAGACGCGCCTCTCAGTACTGTCAGGAGGCTCATATCCTGATATTTAACCCGGAGGCCTGTAAAGATGTTTGTGCTCTGATTTATTCATTTTTACACAACTTTTCCAACCCTGCGGTTCAGTTACTGTGCTTTTAAAGCCCTATTACGTTTAAAAAATTGATTTTTTTAATTTTGCAAAAAATAGAAAAACGAACAGCATACATGTGTAACAAAAGTATAAATTAAGTATAAATAAAGATATAATTATTTTAATAAAGAAGGTGTAATTATGTTTTTGCAAAAATTCAGTTTATGTTAATAAAAATGTATGTTGGGAGAAATTTTTAAAAATTGCAAAAATAGAAAAAAGGAAGCATATAAAATCAGCCAGCACAATGATGGACAACTGTTTATTTCTGCAAAAACTAGGTTTGTGCTGAAAAAGCTGATGTAGGTTGGGGAGACATTCCAGTGTTCCAAACAAATTGTGGTTAAAACTTAAAACGCACGAGCACAACATGCTGGGTGGTACGAGGGAAGGGGCAGGGACTGGAACCAGGAGGTTAAGGGGCGATTACAATTTGCATAATTATGCATGTTTGTAAATCTTCACATTCTGAATGTGTGTTAAGGTTCTGGGATGCTTTTGTGCCATTATGGCCGTTTTTGAGCATAAAGTAAAACACATAAAACATATTTAATCATGTAATTACGCTTTTATGCTTTCAACTCAGCTTTAGGAGGACTTTAACAATGTTTGTGTACTACAGCAAATAAAAAATTGCCATTCTGTGACAGGAGCCCATTATTCTGTAGACGTGTAGAGTAAATATTGTCATTTCTCTGATCTATTTAAATGTGATTATGTAATTAATTTTCAGAGACTCCAAACAGAGAGATATGAGAAAAAAAGAAAAACTGACCAAATGGAGAACAAGAGACCAAAAAATGTGAGAATTTTCTCAGTTAAAAATTACAGTAACCATCATATTATCTTAGTTTAATGTCGTTTCAGTGTATTTTCGTCTTTTTCTTCATAACATGCATTAAAAAATACTTGTAGTGTGCTGATCTCTTGTTGGCTAGGTAGCTGAATTCCCCGTTCCACCTTAAATGGTGCAGCAGTTACATTCTGGCACCTCAGGCATCAGAACTGTGGCTCCATTTAAGGTGGAACGGGAAAATTCAAACAAGAAGCTGGTGAATATCTGACTTCAGCTTCATATCACTGAAGAATTAGAGGTGGGCAATAATAAATAATTGCCCCCCTCTTTGAAGATCATATGATGCCCTAAATGTAACTAAAGCCCAGCAGTGAGGAGCTGAACTTTACCCTCCTCTGCTGTCACTGCAGACTGGCAGGGTCGCCTACAGAGCAGCGCTAGTAGCTGTTAATGAAGTGATACTCTTTTTATCTGAGGGTCCCATTTCAGAGGGAAGAGTTCAACCACTACCCTGTAACTCAGTAACAAGGGGCGACACTCGAAAACAAGGGGTAGGGGTAAAAATAAGAAATGGGACTGGGCCAAAGTGTTTAAAACTTGAAGGAATCTGTTTCCGTAAGGAACAAATAAAAGTTCCAACACCCTTTTGTTCCAACTGCACCGATAACTACGACTCCTAAGAGTTAATCAGATTACACTTCCTCAAATCGGCACTTCCTCCACAGAACTGATAAATAAGGCGTCTTGACATCTGGCTTTGCGGAAAGTGAGAGGCGAGGCAGGGGAGAGATTATGGAGCAGTTATGTTTAATCCGAATGTTAGCTTTCTTAAGGGATCGTGCAGCATTCATCTAAGAAAGTAGGAGAAACCACATAATCTCCTTCCCCCAGCCTCAATTACTCCTCTCTGCGGGAACTTCCTAAATCCACAGTGTATTATCAGATTTGCCGTCCCGGAAAGAGTGTGCCGCGCGAAGGAGGGAAGAAAGGGAAGAAAGGGAGGACGGAGAGACGAGAAAGAGAGAGGGAGTATTTCAGAGATACTACAGTTCTGCCATCATAGAAAGGAAGCATTCATTTCTCCACTCTACAGTCTTCTATCAGGCGCTCTATATAATCTTACAGGAGCCTGCGCTTCTATTCAAAGCAGGTTATTATTTGCAAAACTGGAGGCTGTCTTGGAGGTTACTCAGGCATTGTGCTGCCAGATTCGGGCTACTGAAAGAAGGTCCATTGTCCCACTTTTATTGTCGTACATACATTCACCGCAACAGCGATAACATCTAAAGTAGCGTTTAGCGCAAAAAAAAAACTGAATTGAGCTGATAACCCAAATAACTCTGCAACAATCTATCGACACAGAAGTGTGGTCTGCATTTACAATGAACACAGCCCGTCTCACGGGTAGATCTGCTTCACTCACCACACACTGAGGCTGGTCACCCAACAGAGGGTCTATAAAATCTATAAAAGAGTGCAGCATGCAGGAAGAATCACTCAAACAAACCCCTGACTTCAGCTCTGAACGCTGCGCACTGAGCACATAGCTGTAATCCAGCCAACTAACTTAGCCTTTATTCTCGTTTAGACTGTTCAGTCTGCCTGTGTGGATTCAATCCTGATGTAGCCGAAGCAGAAACAGCAGAAATAAATGGAATTACCCAATAAATGCGCTCAAAACGCAGATTTAACTGCTTCACTCACATTCAGCAGGAACGCTAATGCTGTCAAAATAAGAGGCCCATGTACAGTTGTTGATTTTCTAAGTGAAAATAAGTGCACATCCTCTACTGAGAACATAGTAAAATACAGCTCTTTTCTGCAGATGTTTAGTGCACACTTTTTATTTATTGGCAAAGTTTAACATATTCTGTTTTTAGGGTTTATTTTGTTTGTAATATGCTAAATTCAGCAAATAAACAGTAATATATATATATATACACACATACACACACATATTTATATTAGGGGTGTGGGGAAAAATCGATTCTTAGATGCATGCGGACGTGAACGATTCTGAATCGATTCACAAATGTCAAAAATCGATTTTCTAAATATTTAATTTATAACGTGATGTTGACGGAACGCAAAAGGCTGAACTGGAAGTGCGGAAGTGCAGCGCCCGGACAGTCTGTGGTGGCACATAACAAAAACACAACTGGATGAGTGAGAAATCCGACCAGCTCCCTCTGCATTAAAGCCAGGTTAGGTCAGGAGTCACAACCCAAATGATAAGAAGAGCCATTTTGACCTTTCAACAAAAAATCAAACCAGCTTGGCAGCCACAACATTTAATGTCCAGTATGTCTGAGAATGTGATAATGTGCTAGTTTAGACTAAACAATATAAACGAAAACGCAGATTCACTTCGCTCTGCTTTAAGCTTTAGCTTTAGCCGCTTTCCTCTCATCTCCACTAGAAAACTCTTCCTCAAAAGCAGAGCAGCTTATTGTAAAATGTCTCAGCATTCGACTGATTTACGAGGCTGAAGTCGCTTCTTATTCTCCAGTTTCTTGTCCTACCATACCAGGAAACCAACTGCAGCACTTATAAACCCAAATCAGTCCATTCGTCTCCAGTCTTCGTCTTAAATCTCTCTTTGTCTTTTCGTTAGATACTAGCCAGACGAGACTGCGTCGCTATGTGACCTGCAGTCTGCACGCCGGTTCTCAGTCGTTGAGAAGCAGGGCTTTCGCATTATGTTGCACACTTTGAGCCGAGATACAGCGTCCAGTCTCGAAGATATTTTACTGACACAACGTGTTAAATGAGTGTATATGCTATGAAGTTCAAATATAAACTTGGAAAAAAGTCATATACAATATTTTCTCCTAGCTCTGGTTCACAACATTACGTAAGACATTACATGAATAATTATTATGCATGTTATGTGTGTTTTATTTAGTTAAAATTTAAAACGAAACTACAAATACAAATAATATTAATACAGTAAGTAGCAATTTCATGTGTGTCAACGTTTAGTTTAAGTATCTCCAAATTTCTCCTTATGGAATCCCAGTATTATTGTAGTTATAATCTAATATCTGACTGGGATAATTAATGCTTCACTGTAGTAAATCAATGCTGCTGCGATGGCTGAAGCTTTAAGGAGGAATCTAGAATCAAACTTCTGTTCCTCCAACTAGCTCAGAGGATATCAATGACTTTTTGAGCACAAATTTATTTATACTTATTTTATTGTTATATAGTATTTGACAATCCAAACACACTTACTGCTCAGATCTAATTAGGTCCCCAAAAACGTCTACGCAACACTTTCTGGAAATGTGTTGGTTTTTATGACATCATAAGAACAAGTAATTAAAAAGTCTGAACTATACTGACTAAAGAATAATGAGAATATGATGTAAAATGCTTAAAAGGTTCCCATACTAATCAAAAGGAACTGTATGATGTGAACCTCCTCGAATTCAATAGAAATTGGGTTAAATATAACTATAAATGTAGGTTAAAGACGAGGCGAGCATCTACAGAGCATCTCCAGCGGTCCATCAAAATCAAGCACTACTGAAAAGAGATCCGCGTCCGAGAGTGACCCGATCGGCACGAGGGGCCGTGGAATATTGAGGTTTGTCACTTGACTTTCTTTATTCTCTTTTTTCCTTTTTTCTTCAGCGTTGCATGTCTTATTAGGGCAAATATTTCCCGTGAAGCTCCGGTCGGGCGAGCCAATCCAAAATATATCCTCCGGCCGGCCTCTCCGGGGACACGTCTCTCTTTCCTCAGAAGAGCCGAGAGCGAGGGGAGAAAGTAATGACTTGTACGAGCCTGAACAGAGGCCTAATAATAAAAGCCGCTTCTCGGGGAATTGGGGCTCGCGTGTCAGGCGGAGCCTCTCTCAGGAGCGCCTATACCTCCGAGAGCTTTTCCTTCCCTCTTCTTGCGCATCTCCTCCCTCTTCTCCGCCTGGAAAAGGATAAATTGATGATGCAGTGCGGAAGACAAATGAAATTAATCTTGGGCTCGGGCTGACAGCGGGGGAGATCAGGTGGTCTTGACTGTGGAAAGCGTCGATATCCGTCTCTGGCTGGAAAAGTAAATGAGTAAGTAAAAGGCACAGCGATGGAGGAGTGAAAGGAAGGAAACCGGCTAACAGGATGCAGTGGATAAAGAGGCGGTGTCGAGTAGGCCTGACACTGTTATTACATCATCGCTTACTTGCGACTCTTAGTAACGACTGCTGTACTATAATAATAACTATAATTTTCCACATTAGATTTCATAACAATATTATGCAGCAACAAACAGAAGCAACAAAGCAAATAAATGAAAATAGTGCACACATACATTGAGCCATCATGGGGCTTATGAAGACTTCTAACTTGGCGCTCTAGAGGGCAGCACTGAGTAATGTTTCTTTATTTGTTAGCTATGTAGATCATTCGAAAAACATTCTTAACTTTGAGTTAATGGAACTACATTTCGTGGAGCTTTTCTATTGGTTCATTAAGCACAAACCTTTAGTATGCACATCTGATGAAGGTTCTTCAAGGGTTCTTTAGTAAAGAAAATTGTCCTAGAACCATGAACACTCAAAGAACCCTGTCCATGATTAAATGGTTGCTTGCCTGGTGAAATAGTGGAGAATGTGCTGTAAAAGGTTCTATATAGCACCAAAAAGCATTCTTCTATTGTAACAAGCCTGACATCGGAACAATAGAAGAACCCTTTTTGGTGCTATATAGAACCTTTTACAGCACATTCTCCACTATTTCACCAGGCAAGCAACCATTTAATCATGGACAGGGTTCTTTGAGTGTTTATGGTTCTATAGAAAACCATTTTCTTTACTAAAGAACCCTTGAAGAACCATCACTTTTAAGTATGTGTGGTAAAGGGCAGCTGGTGAGAGTGTGTGCTGAGCCCCGCAGTGCGGTCAACACATTCGACAGTACTAACTGTGTTAGCTGCATAGTAAACACAGGAAGCAAGACGGTTAATAAACCAGTCTGGCTGCCTTAGTCTTATGCTTTAGATCAGGGGTCTTTAATTAAAGTTTAATAAGGTCCAGTTAGAGAAACGTTCTTCAATCAAAGGTCCAGAACATCATAATGTCTAACTTGCATCATGATTCAGTGCCATATACTGTTTACCGAAGTAGCCTAGTAGGTATATCAACATCTTATACAGTCAACAACTGAAAGTGAGTCTCCGGCCGCTAAACCGGCACCATAATGACTAGAAAAGTTACGCTGATTAAAACAGGACCACCCTGTCGAAATTAAATAATTCTCCATAGTTTGATCGCTATAGGTCCAGGTCCGCATAGGACGGCGTCTAGGTCCGGACTCGGACCGCGGCCCGCCTATTAGTGACCTCTGCTTTAGTAGATAAACAGAACAAACAAGAAAAGACAATTAAATCGTTATTTGCAATTATTGATGCAACAATTAATCGTCAGCTCATGATCAGCCCTAGTATTGAGTTTACTCACCCGAAGTGTGTGTGTGTTTGTGTGTGTGTGTGTGTTTGTGTGCCCTGCAGACGTGTGTGGGAGTCGGGGGGCCTAATTGAGGTGCTTAAACATGTGCTGTTTGTATGTTCTTTCCATTAGGCATCTGTCAGGGAGGTGAGAAGCACAGTCTCTGTAGACGGGATAAACCACAGCCTCAGCCATTGATTCTGTGTGTGTGTGTGTGTGTGTGTGTATTAGGGGTGTCTGGAGACACAGCTATTTGTATTTGTTCAACAGATAAAATTGTTTCTATTTGCATTCAGATAAAAACAGAATGGGTGTGGCTTAAAAAGGCAATGAATAAATAATAATGTAAAGACAAATTAATAACTAACAAATAAACCAGACGAGGGGGGCTTAATAAGGCAACGTGTGCGACATGTTAGATTTGCCAAAATTACAGATTAAAACTCATATCTTTATAAAATTACTGGAAATATTGCGACAAACATTTGAAGTGTTCAAAAATAGGGGTAGGGCTTAAACCAGAAGTGGGTGTGGCTTAAAATGCATGCTATATTTGCTGTATTTATGAACTGAAAGCCGTATGTTTAGGAAGAAAAATAAAAAAACTAAAAACTAAAAACAAATACAAACAGTACTGAAAAATATCGGGCGAGAATAAAAAAATTCAGATTGTCCTGAAAAGTCATATTTAAAAAAAGAGCAGCAAATACGAATACTGACAATATTGTGGGATAATAAAAATTGTGGTTGTCTATTAACTAAATAAACAAACAAACAAACAAACTGGGCGAGTGTGGCTTAAACCGGAAGTGAGTGTGGCTTAAAAAGACAATGTGTGCGACATGTTAAATTTGCTACATTTACTGATTAAAATGTACCCATTTCAAAAATAACTGGAAATTGTGTGACTGAAATATTCAGAGTGTTTAAAAATAGGGGTGGGGCTTAAACAGTAAGGGGGTTTGGCTTAAAATGCAATGGACTGAAAGATGCTAAACATAAATGTTTATTTTATTTAAGAATAAAATAACATCGGAAATATTCCAAATAAAGTAACATTTAGATTGTCCAAAATAATAGAGTGGGTGTGGCTTACACCAGGCATGGGTGTGGCTTAAATCAAGTGTGGGTGTGGCTTAAAAGGCAATTAGTGTGAATTATATTTTCTGATCCCCTGGGATGGACTGGTGACCTGTCCAGGGTGTATCCTGCCTTCCGCCCAATGACAGCTGGGATAGGCTCCAGCACCCCACCGCGACCCAGAAGGATAAGCGGTTTAGATGATGTATGTATGTATGTATATTTTCTGATTAAAAGCCACATACTATACTCATATATGGATCCGTAAAAGTGAGAAGCTGTATTTGCTATATATATATATATATAGATATATATATATATATATATATATATATATATATATATACACACACACACACACATATATGAAATGAATCCATTACTTCAGGCTTTCTAAATCATGTTTTTTGTTTTGTGTGTGTGTGTTGGGTGGGACATACCGGAGAAGCCGGGCCGGCACACACACGCGAAGCCCCCGGGCTTGTTGATGCACACGCCATCGTGGAGGCAGGGTGACACCTCACACTCGTTCACGTCCAGATCACACAAAGCCCCGAAGTATCCAGGCGGGCAGGAGCATCGGAAGCTAGAGATAAAAAGATAAATAAACAGAGAAATTTTAGCAGAACGTATTTGAGCTCAGAGCTAAAACAAACTCCTTACGCTCTCACGCCAGCGAGGTTAAACCAACAGCACCGGGCAGTTCAAACAGAAACGTATGAAAACGGCCGTCTACGGCACACAACTTATCCGGCACGAGCTACGGGCAATACCACCGCCGCCACTGCCTGCACACTCTGCGCTCCAAAGTGCATACTTGATCAAAGTGCTGCTGCATCTTTTATGTGTTCGCCTCTCCGTCTTTTTGTGCAGTTAATCGCGGCACAAAATAAATAAATAACCAACTGACGAAAAAGCAACAGATGCCGGTTGTCGGTTGCCCTCACTTGGCCCTCACACCGCCGTTCTGACCCCTCTAGCTGCTGAGGCGTCCAGAGATTTCAGAGTTTAGGAAAGCGAAAAAAGCAGCTGAGGCAAAGGCCTAATGAGCATCTCAGCACACACACAGAACTGAGCAAAGACCTTCATCTTTCAGAACTGCCGGGTCTTCAGTTATTACGGCTGTTTTGCTATAGTACTTCAGTATAACTATGCAGTTACATTATTAATAACCGTTATTTGCATAATAAATTGAATTCACATTCGAGTCACGTAACAACCAGAATGTGTTTCTGCAAAACAAGACAACAATAACTCTGCATCTAATTCAAATCATGATAAAACATCTCCTCTATATGAAAACAAACGGTGTTGATTTAGTTTAGTATCTTCAGTTTCCACAGAATCGCTCGAGTCAGTAAGCAGGACCCTATTGGGTGCTACACAGAAGGCCTTAAAAAAGGTTCTTTACACTACTATATATCTATAGTAGTTTCTCCATAGAACTTTTAGGTTCTTGGGTTAACTTTGCTTGGTCCAAATTAATATGTGAGCTTTTCATTTTGATTCTACGTTTACTGTGACATTAGCATTATTTCATGCAGACTGCCTAATAACCTGAGTAATAATAATTTATTATAACATAGTGTTTTAGTTGTTAGTGGACAAAATATATATCATTTTTAATATTCAGTAACATTATTTTTTGTGTAAATGCGAGAATCTGAACATAAAAATTACACGATGTTCAGAGTGAACACAGCTTGTTCGTTCCAGTGAGAACAGCAGCGGCTGCATGTTCCAACCAATGGGTGTGTACATATATGTATATATATATATATATATATATATATATATATATATATATATATATATATATATATATATATACGTATAGATCAAGTGGTAGGCCATGTAAAATGACAGAGCGGGGTCAGCAGATGCTGAGGCGTATAGTGTGCAGAGGTCACCAACTTTCTTCAGAGTCAATCGCTACAGACCTCCAAACTTCATGTGGTCTTCAGATCAGCTCAAGAACAGCATAGAGAGCTTCATGGAATGGGTTTCCATGGCCGAGCAGCTGCATCCAAGCCTTACATGATCCATGTTCCAACATGACTGAGCACCAGTGCACAAAGCAAGGTCCATAAAGACATGGATGAGCGAGTTTGGTGTGGAAGAACTTGACTGGCCTGCACAGAGTCCTGACCTCAACCGGATAGAACACCTTTGGGATGAATTAGAGTGGAGACTGCGAGCCAGGCCTTCTCGTCCAACGTCAGTGTCTGACCTCACAAATGCGCTTCTGGAAGAATGGTCAGAAATTCCCATAAACACTCCTAATCCTTGTGGAAACCCTTCCCAGAAGAGTTGAAGCTGTGATAGCTGCAAAGGGTGGGCCGACATCATATTAAACCCTATGGATTAAGAATGGGATCTCACTCAAGTTCATATGCGTGTGAAGGCAGACGAGTGAATACTTTTGGCAATATAGTGTGTGTATGTGTATATATATATATATATATATATATACACACATACATACACCAAAACCTTGTATCTCCATTTTTGATGTTTTTCCGTTTTTAACATAATTTGAAAATGCCTACTTTCCTTTATATTGTGTGTAAATTTCACACTGAATGGACCAAAAGAAACGACCCAGAATTACTTGTAAAAAGTCTGGTTCCACTGACTTACATTAAAAGAAAAGTAGATTTTTTTTTCCTTCTCCAATTTGGAGATACAAGGTTTTGTTCCAACAACAGCGACATGCACACAATTAGTGGCGTCTCTCTCTCTCTCTCTTTCTCTCTCTCTCTCGCTCATGGATTCCTATTACAGTGGAGGCTCCTGAGGGGAACTGGAGCTTCTTTCCGCTTTGCTGTTGCTTTTGTGAGTTTGCTGCTCTTCTATATCTCCATAGTTCCCCCTTAAGCATAGTCTGCAGAAGGTTTTGATGGTATCACTTTAAAAGCCATTAAAAAGCTGTATGTGAATGAGAGTGTTACAAGAGAGTCCATCAAAGCAGCATATAGTGTGTGAGCGGCTGGGCTTCAGCTTGGACCACCACTTATAGTTTAAAGGGTCAAACTGGGAAAATACACTAACAGCGTTTTAAAAAATTGTGGCGTTAATAACACTGGTATATACTTTGCACAATGTAGAGGTTACAGGTATGACTGTTTGTGTGTGTGTGAGTGAGTGATGGTAGGAATGCATGTTTTATTTTATTTTTTTGTATTTTATTTCATTTTATTTTATTGTATTTTATTTGTATATTTATTTTATTTCATTTTATTCACTACATGTACATGTCTGTCTGGTACTGTGCACTGTGAGCTCCTGTAACCAAAACCAAATTCCTTGTATGTGTAAGCAAACCTGGCCAATAAAGCTTGATTCTGATTCTGAAATGCGTTAATAACAGCACTAAAACAGAACCCCATTGAAACAGCTACTAAGTACATCACTAATTTTCAGGAGATACTTGCAACATGTCTAAATGAGATATTTTTGAGATTAAATACAAGATCATCCACTTGAATCAGGCAAAACTGGAGAAACTGATTAAAGGTTATCGAGAAAACGTGACTCCTAACAACCACTTGGAGGAGCTGGTCGACCCCAAAACTGCCCCCATCAGATAAACAGCACTTAAAGCTTTCATCTCTGAGAGAGAGGAGAAAATCAAGCTGATCAGATCTGAAAACATCCACAGGTGTTTCTGTCCATCCTTCCACTGTGAGAAGACGACTCAGCGCTGTGGGTCTGAAAGGATGTGTAGCTGTCAAGAAGCCCTCACACGCCCACATACATATGTTCTTTGCCGTGCCTTTAGTAAAGAACCCCAGAGGAACCCCCTATAAGCCATGGTGGAGCCAGGAAGGTTAAGTATGTTCTTGCCTGGTTTTTATCGAAGAAGACCGGAGACGGAGGGAAAGGGAGGGGAGACGTGAACTCCACCTGACGTGAACTCCCTTGGACCGAGCGATTTGGGGAAGAAGGGGCCGGGACGGGACGTTAGGAGCTGCCGGTCACGTGGGAGCCTCTCTGACGACAGGAGACGAAGCGAAGACAAACCATTTAGGACTTAAATTGGCCCTGGGACTTCTCGGCCCATCTGTCGGACGGAGCGGCGCGAGGCCCCGGGGTGCTTATTAAGCCTTGTGAGGAGAAGCTCCGGCGGAGGAGGCCAATCTACGGCCATGATATCTTCCCGCTGAATCCAGCCCGCTCTGTCTTTAGCGAGGCAGCGTATATGTGTCAAGGAGGAAGAGAAAAGGCCTTTTTACCGCAGGCTGGAGCGCCGTGGAGAATAACACCCACCACCTCCTCGTGGGGGCTCGTTTCAAACTCCTGGGTTTTTTTCCTTCTTCCTCTGCCTCCTCTGCTTGCTAAAAACAAATAGCTAGAAGACAGCAATCGGGCCACAGTGTCATACTCGATTTAGGCTCAGTTCAGTTCAGAGGAGGGAACGCTAGCCTGAGCTAGCTGTTGTGCTTACCTGTTCACGAGGTCCTGGCAGAGGCCTTGGTTTTGGCAGGGGTTGGAGACACACTCGTTGATGTCTTCCTCACAGTGCTGGCCAGAAAAGCCAGGTTTGCAGTAGCAGCTTCAAACAGAAGATAAAGACAGCATCATTAGCACTGATGCCTCCCTTTGCTGGAAGATATCAGCTAGCAAGTGACGCTATACACAATATTATACTGAGAGTACAGCATTGTTTTGAAGTTTTCAGGCTGCTGTTTAACCACAAATACCATTTATATTGCTCAATGTATATAAAACCCCTGCCTTTACTCAGGAACCGCTGAAGAACGCCTTTTTCCCCACACTATGTTTCTACATAACAAACATACAACAAACTCAAAACTAACTACAATACACTAAATACCATTTCACCCAACACCCCTACCACTTAGCCCTAATCTCTCGTTTTGCGACCAAAGAAACACACAAATGTGAGATTTTCTCTGTTAAAAATTCCGATAACCGTAACCATCATATGATCTTAGTTTAGTGTCATTTCAGTGTATTATGGCCCTTTTCCTCATAACAAACAAAGTCACTAGTAGTGTGCTGATGTTTCAGTAGCCAGCTAGTTAAATGTCCTGTTCCACCTTAAATGGATCGTTGATCAGTTTACCCTAGATTACACTCATTTACTGCACAGAGGCGTGGACATCATAATGTAAAAGTGTATCATTTATTCTGTGGATTAACATCTTAAATATTTTATTTTTGAAAATGTTGAAAAATCATGGTATGTTTACATTGTCTTTTTTTAACGTGGCGCCACTGATTTGCTGGTGCATTTTGTCTGTTCCAACTTCACCAGCAGCAGTAAAACGTAATATTGTGGCAGCTATAATGTACCACGCCTGCCCACCCTCAGTACGAGGGCATTTTCGGCCGTGTGCCGACATCACTGCAGCACATCCAGCAGCACTTCTTGCATGCAAGTTGGACTGAGCACTAGGTCAATATCAAAGACGCTGCTGTTTCTTGTGCGATGCTGTTCCCATGGCCAATGAAGTGAGGAAAGGAGGAGCCGCTCCACATGGTCATTATTTTCACCCTGCAATACTGGCACGGCTACAGATCAATGGGTCTCCTAGGAGTCCATCCACTCACTTTTCCTTTTACTGGCTCGTGACAGGCAGGCACCTTTTTTTAGATCTGCGCTTTCAAGTCACTGTCGTGTCATGCCCTGCCTACCTCGGGGGGAAAGACAGAGCTGCCCGGGTGTGTAATTTTGCCCTCTAAATCTAAATAAAGTGGGCAGGCAACTGACCATAGGTGTTTAAAAAATGAATAAAAAGATATATATATATAACTATACAATTAACTATAAATAACGAAATAAATATATCCGGTAATATGCCGTTACTAAGAAACGACTTTGAAGTGTCATTTCTAAATGACTTGGAAAAGAGTCTGGTTCCATTGACTTACATTAAAACTACAGTATGTTTTTTCCTTCTCCTGTGAAGTTGTCATTTTGGAGATTCGAGGTTTTGTATATATACAAAGAGAAATCAAATCTTCTATATAGATTAAATGTGACAAGAAATAAATATATAAATAGGAAAAGATTGCATCCAGTCCTTACTAGTAACTGTTGACCCCATCCACACAATGGCCCTGGTTCTGGCACGGACTGGAGCCACACTCATTGGTGTCAATTTCACAGCGAGGTCCCTCGAACCCTGCAAGATAGATGAGATGGTCACGGATCAGTGAGCCCGGCTACCTCCTGAAAGAGGCCGGATCAATGCTAACAAAGGCCCCGCGGCAAATCCTCTCCTAATGGAAACGGCCACCAGCCACCATAGCGTCCCTCGTTCCGCCGGGTCCGGCCACTCCCACCGTGTCCTTTGGGGCATTAAAGGATGGACTGGGTGTTAAAAATACCCCCCTTAGTTAAGAGCACTGATACTGCAGTGCTGATTCACTTCAGTACAAGTAAACAGGTCCATACAAAGTAAATAAGTCACTGGAAAACTGCTTGAGTACTCTGAGTTTATGTTTGCTGTACAGAAAGAAGGTCCAGTCCCCAAGACTTCACTGGGTTTACTGGCTATCTAAGCTGACCCATTCGCTCCAGTTCAGTGTTAGCTTATATTAGGAAAATCAGCCAATTTACAGGCTCTCACAATTGTACACACAGTCGTATGCAAAACTACATCAAACAATGTTTTATTGTTGGTGAGTTAATATGCTAAATTCAGCAAATAAACAGTAATTGTGTATTAAAATGTGGGGAAGGGTGTCTCTGTAGAGGACATGTTCACTTATTTACACTTAGAACATCAATGTTTATATCATTTTCCTGGTGGTGTTCTATGCTGGTTCCTTGTTTCGTCTTCCTCTTCCATTTTCAGTTGTTCTCTGTTTTATTTTGCAAGATTTCTTCTTTCCAGTCACTGGTAACACGTTCTTTTACATTACTTTAAGTTCTAGCTATTGACCTAGTAAGTGTGTGGTACAAACTACAAAGTACTAGATGATTGTTTTGGCTCAGCAAGTTCTAGGTATTAACCGTGTTACCTTTCTACAGTAATGTGTAACTATATTGAGTAAAATTACACTGTATTGCCAAAAGTATTCCCTCTCCCATCCACATCATTGAATTCAGGTGTTCCAATCACTTCCATGGCCACAGGTGTATAAAACCGAGCACCTCGGCCTGCAGACTGCTTCTACAGACATTAGTGAAAGAACGGGTCACTCTCAGGAGCTCAGTGAACTCCAGCGTGGTACACTGATAGGATGCCACCTGTGCAACAAGTCCAGTCGTGAAATTTCCTCACTACTAAATATTCCACAGTCAACTGTCAGTGGTATCATAACAAAGTGGAAGCGATTGGGAACGACAGCAACTCAGCCACGAAGTGGTCGGCCACGTAAAATGACAGAGCGGGGTCAGCGGATGCTGAGGCGCATAGTGCGCAGAGGTCGCCAACTTTCTGCAGGGTCAATCGCCACAGACCTCCAAACTTCATGTGGCCTTCAGATCAGCTCAAGAACAGCATAGAGAGCTTCATGGAATGGGTTTCCATGGCTGAGCAGCTGCATCTAAGCCTTACATCACCAAGCGCGGTGCAAAGCGTGGAATGCAGTGGTGTAAAGCGCCGCCACTGGACTCTAGAGCAGTGGAGACGTGTTCTCTGGAGTGACCAATCACGCTTCTCCGTCTGGCAATCCGATGGACGAGTCTGGGTTTGGCGGTTACCAGGAGACGGTACTTCTCTGACGGCATTGTGCCGTGTGTAAAGTTTGGTGGAGGGGGGATTTTGGTGGGGGGCTGTTTTTCAGGAGGTGGGCTCGGCCCCTTAGTTCCAGTGAAAGGAACTCTTAATGCTTCAGTACCAAGAGATTTTGGACAATTTCATGCTCCCAACTTTGTGGGAACAGTTTGGGGAGTTTGGCCCCTTCCTGTTCCAACATGACTGAGCACCAGTGCACAAAGCAGCTCCATAAAGACATGGATGAGCGAGTTTGGTGTGGAAGAACTTGACTGGCCTGCACAGAGTCCTGACCTCAACCCGATAGAACACCTTTGGTTGTTCATATTAAACCCTATGGATTAAGAATGGGATGTCACTCAAGTTCATATGTGTGTGAAGGCAGAAGAGCAAATACTTTTGGCAATATAGTGTATGATAACTACCGGGACAGTCTAGCCAAGCTACTCTGAAATGCAAACAGGTTCTAGCAACTACTCCAATAAAGACACTGTAAGAATGAAATAACTGGTGAGGCTGAAGTAAATTGTTATACAACATTAAGGCCCAGTCCCATTTCACCCCTCGCCCCTACCACTTAGCCCTACCCCTCCGTTTTATGCGTTGACGTCTAGGGTTTCGGTGTCCCGATTCTTGTTGAGATCGAGGGGTAGGGTGAAGTGTTAGGGCTACATGACCCTCCAAACAGAGGTTTTACAGTCCAAACACTCGATACAGAACCATTTTCTTTACTAAAGAACCCCTGAAAAACCATCATTTCAAGTGTGTAATACCTGAGTTGACCCATTGATGTTGATGTAATGGTAACATCTGGGGCCCATAAACACACAGCTCATTGCCTGTAAGCTCCCCCTGGAGCTTTAACTGGGAGTGGAGCTACTGGGAGCTCACGCTGCGCCACGGCTTTTACGACTCTTTGCGTATATCTGCTGCGAATGCTGCTGAAATCGTGCAGCACATTGTTTAATCTAAGCCCGTTCTCTGCTAAACATGCCAGATTTCTCCGGTACAGGCCTCCACGTCATCAGTTCCCTGACTAATTAACCCACTACGGAGAGCAGGTGCACGGGAAACAGCGTGAGGACAATTAAAGGGAAAAGCCTCCGACATGCTTCTCTCTGCGTGATCTTCATGCCAGTGTAATGAACCCAGATCGACTCTGCATGGCCTCATGTGTGTTTACTCTTCTTTTACGGACTGGGGACTGAGGACCGAGGACAGGTTCACACTTCAGCAATAAACAGTCCAGTCACTGCACTGCAAAGTCCTCTGAACCACATCTTAGGCTCTGTTTATGCCCAGTATTAAAATGCCTCTTGGGCAATTTGCTCATAAATGAACAGCAGTAAGCAGCGGCTCATTGGGCTCTTCAAAACTAACGCTGGAAGAGCAATGCCTACCCAATCCTAGAGCAAAGCCTGGACAGTGAAACTGCACAGGACAACCTGAAATCAGCTCCGACAGTGAAACTGCATTAACAGACCGTGAAATACGGTATCTTGACAAGTAAATTATCTTTAATTGAGTCAATATATATTTAATATTGAAAACAACTTTGAGACAGTGGCAGGAACATTTTAGGGTTATAAAACTCTTTATAGACTTTTTTTTTTTAATTATTTGCTTTAAATAATCTGGCAGAAAATTTTGCTTATAGTGTATTTGTAAAAACAAGCAAACAAATCTGGCAATATAGAAAATTTTGATAAAATTACTTTCTAAAAAAATACATAAAAATAAATTTAAAAATGTCTAGAAATACGTTAAATAATGTTGCAATAAGCTACAGTCTGAAATCAGCTCCAACAGTAAAACTGTGCTTAACACACTGTAAAAATGATATTTTGTCAAGTAAAACAAACTTAAACTGAGTTAATATATGTAATATTGCAAATTTTGCGACAGCTGTAGGAATATCAACATTATATAACGCATATATTTACATTACATAATTACAATATGTACAAGCATATAGTTATATACACTTATATAGACATCTTTAACCTGCTTTAAGTAATCTGGCAAATAATTTTGCTTATTTCAAGCAAAATGATCACCAATATAGTTGATTGTACTTGATAAAACAACTTAAAACAAGCAAAAATGTCTAAAAATAAGTTAAATAATCTTGCAATAAGCTATGGTCTGAAATCAGCTCTGTGAGATTGTGCTTAAAACAGTGCAAAAATTGTATATTTTTAAGTAAAATGATCTTTTATTGAGTCATTAGATCTAATATTTCATATTTTGCAGGAATGTTCTTAGATTATAAAACAGACATTTTTACTAGTTTTAAGTAATCTGGCAGATAATTTTGCTTATTTAAAGTGTATTTTTTTAAAACAAGCAAACAAATGTCAATACAGATAATTTAACTCAATAAAATGACTTAAAACAAGTAAAACATGTCCAGAAATAAGTTAAGTAATCTTGTAAAAAGCTATAGTCTGAGAAATCAGCTCTGTGGGCTTGTGCTTAACACACTGCAAAAAATGATATTTCGTCAAGTAAAGTGAACTAAAATTGAGTCAATATTTGAAATTTTGAGACAGTTGTAAGATGATATAACGTCTTACACAACAAAACTATGTATAACCTATCGCTGCTGTTGGAACAAAACCAGTTTTTCTCCAGTTTTTCAGTTTTTGACATTTTGAAAATGCCTGTTGTTCTTTACATTGTGTGTAAAGTTCATAATAAATGGACCAAAATAAACGATGCAAAATGAAAAAATCTGGTTCCATTGACTTCCATTAAAAGTAAAGTCAGTTTTTTCCTTCTCCTGTAAAGTTGTCGATTTGGACATACACCCTGCTCTGACAGCAGCGCGATACAAGTATATAGTTTTATACACTTAAATAACTAAACGTCTTTTACTTGCTTTAAGTAATTTAGCAGCTTAATTTTTATGCTTATTTCAAGCAAAATGATCAGCCAGTATAGATCATTTTGTTTGCTTAAAAGACTTAAAACAAGTAAAAAATGTCTAGAAATAAGTTTAATAATCTTACATTTACCTAATAACAATCTCACCATTGGAAATATTAGATATATCGACTCTGTTTACAATAACTTCACTTGCCAAGGTATAACTTTTTTTGCACTGCAGCTGTAAAACAGTGAGATTTTAAGTATGCAGGTAGGTTTTGGCAATGTGCTCTCACTTTATGATCAGATTTGACCGTATGGAGTGATGAACGAGGGCCACTGTGTCCAACAGCATCGAAGGATGTCATGTTAGCGATCCATGTAGCCTAGAACGTTTATATGAGCTTGTACATGACGCACGAGATTGAGGTAGTAAATGCGCCTGGCCCCCTTCCTCCAATCACAAAATCCGACAATAAGTGGTCACTTGGTAAAGCCTGTATGTCCCGCAGTGCACTTACGGTCAGGATAGATGTCAACACCAAGGCTGAACAGGGCCTAATAGGTCTAATCATAGTAAACTCACGATACACGGCGTATTGATACATATTTAATCATAATGCACGGACATCGTTCCCCAGTGAGCACATTAATCACCCAGAAAGATTTAAGAGAGCAGGCTTAAGGACGAGCAGTTCATTTATGTGCGCTCACTCAGAACGTTACGGACCTCAGCTGCGGGTTACGCGAGTGCATCTCGAGCAGGAATTTTCCACATCTGAACGGAGAAAATAAACACTGATTATACAAGCAGCTTGTGCCTCACAGATAGGACACAAGTCAAAAAGGATTTCTGAGGTCACAACTCATAAGCTCTTCCAAATGTTAAATCACTTCTTCAGCCTAAGTGGGCCTAGCCCACGGCTCCTTTGGAGCTGCTCCCATTCAAATTAATGCAGTTCAGGACCTGATTGAAACCCTTCCCCGCATTCCAACAAAGACTCCACTCTGGTCACGAAAAGACTTCATCTGCTGGTTTTAACCCTTACAAGTCCAGGGTTCTCCTCTGCCTCGCCTCCCTGGCAGCAGACTCTTGGCTGTCGGTCCTGAACTGTTACGGAGGTCCTGGGCTCCAGCCATGACTGACAGCTTGACCTGGGCCGGTTTTCAACCCTCGATAACTCGCCAGACATGTCCACTCTCCCATAGTGGCAAAGGCCCCAGACACTGCAGGCCTGCCAAGAAAGTTAAGGGCTTGGAAGTCAGGCGACCAGGGCTCGGGTCAGTTCAATCTCAATTCAGGGAATGAATCCATCTTAAAGGTTGCAGTTATGACTGACAATAACAAAAGCGAATCATTTCAGATGTATTATTTCTGTGAAACCGGAGACGTGAAGGCAGGACGGATGTAGTGACTGACATATGTAAACAGAGCAGAATGCTTGGCAATTGCTTTAGTATCCCAGGTGGTTGCTAGAGTGCTGCTAAAGTAGCCACGGTGGTTGATAAAGTATAGCTAGACTGTTGCTGTGCTATCCTAGGTGGTTGCTGAGGTGTTGCTGGGCCATTGCTTTGGGATCCCAGGTGGTTGCTATGGTGTTGCTAGGCAACTGCTGTGGTATCCCAGGGGCTTGCTAAGGATAACGTTACTATGTTATCCTAGGTAGTTGCTAAGGTGTTGCTAGGCCACTGCTATGGTATCCATTGCGGTTGCTACGGTGTTGCTGGGCCATTTCTATGGTACCCCAGGCAGTTGCTAAAGTGTTGCTAGGTCGTTGCTATGGTATCCCAGATGGTTTCTAAGGATAACATTACTATGGTATCCCAGGTGGTTGCTAAGGTGTTGCTAGGCCACTTCTATGGTATCCATTGTGGTTGCTAAGGTGTTGCTGGGCCACTGATATGGTACCCCAGGCAGTTGCTAAGGTGTTGCCAGGTCATTGCTATGGTATCCCAGATGGTTTCTAAGGATAACATTACTATGTTATCCTAGGCGGTTGCTAAGGTATTGCTAGGCCACTGCTGTGGTATCTATTGTGGTTGCTAAGGTGTTGCCGGGCCATTGCTATAGTACCCCAGGCAGTTGCTAAGGTGTTGCTAGGTCATTGATATGGTATCCCAGATGGTTGCTAAGGATAACATTACTATGGTATCCCAGGTGGTTGCTAAGGTGTTGCTAGGCCATTGCTATGGTATTCCAGGTGGTTGCTAGTGTTGGCGAGCATCCTTTTGAACTGTTGGTAATGCTTCATCAATGCGCTTAGAGGAGAAATACTAATTCTGTCATGCCAGTTAATAGATGCTCACAATGCTGAGATGTGGAAGAAAGACAAAAAGCTCTTTCCACCCAGAGAGAGTGAACTAGCTCGCTGGCCATCAATGGTCAGTCCTCCTGATCATAACCTCTTTGGTGGCCAGAGCTCACACGCAGGCCCAAATTGTTATTACACACTTCTATAATCTAAGAACAGCTTATCTAGTTTACATTAAAGTCCCTGTAGTTACTGAATAATAATCCTTAGTATGTGATTTAAGGGGTTAAGTCAGCAGCATACTTCAAAAACAAAAATTTGAAACAAAATTACGTCTTTCTGGCCAAAATGTTGTGGTGCGGAGCTCAAAACCACTTTGTAGTTTGTTCTGAGACCTCCTAACTGCGACTGGTCCGGATGGGGTCACATGGGTGACTGCATCACTCCAGTAGCCTCTAGCAGTGCTGAGGCGTGCACAGAGGTTTAGTACATCAAGTGTACAACAGTGTGCTCAGTAATTTGATTTAGTTTAGTTATTTCACAGTTTGAAGCATACTGCCAGCTTTAGACAGCCCTGAAAGTGGGGATTAACATTTATATTCATTATAATATCAATAATATCATAGCATCTCCTGTTCTATTTCCCATATGTGTTTATAAGTAATAGAAGGGCTTTGATTTGAATTTGATGCAAAGTTGTAAAGAAAAAACATCCTTTACCATGTTTTTGCCAACTTTTCACATCAAAACAAACAAAAACATAATGTAAATGAAACATAAATGTATTTATGATCTTTGCAACCTTCCACTTATGCTCGGTCCATCATTCAGTTCTAGCTACTCACTACAATGCTTGCATGTGGGTGATCTTCAGGGCAAACACAGAAAATAAAGTCTTCCATATAAAATCAGCTCACAGCACCGGGGGTGATAATGTGGGTAACTGAGTCCTTGAGCAGCAGCCAGTTTCATTTACACTACATTTATACATCAGGCAGATGCTTTTGTCCACAGTGGCTCACAAGTGAAGGAAGTGAAATCCGAGTGTAGAGCTATGACAAGAGCCAACGTCGAGGTAAGTGCTACACGACTGTGTTTTCATCGGAAACAGTACAAAACAGTACTAGGAAGTAAGAGAAACATGCAGGCACAGAGCCTCAAGTTACAATACGTGCACACAAACATGGCACAGAGAACAATCCAACAGTAAACAATGAAAAGAGAGAATTCTATTATCGTTCATGAACGGACAAGACCTTGAGAAGCTTACTGAAGGTTGCAAGAGTTCCACAAGACGGACACACGTAGGCAGCTAATTTCACCATCGAGGAACCAGGCAGAAGTATCTGAAGTGAGACCTCAAGCCATATAATGATGGCAGCTCCAGTCATCATTCATCAGATGGCAGTGAACGGGATGAATAGTAGGGTCTTGTGAGTGAGTGTAGGTAGGTGGGTGGGCGCTGCTCCAGGAACAGCCTTGAAGGCAAGAATTAAGGCTTTGCATTTAATGTGAGCGGCTACTGGAAGTAAACAGGGCGAGACGAACAGAGGTGTATTGTGTGCAGGTTTAGACTGGAAGAAGACCAGCCCACGTTTTACACCATCTGTGTAGGATTAGTTTTGGTGATGGCCAATTTTTTACCTGCTAGCTTGGTCTCCCCATCACATGATGCAAATGGGAACATTATTTATAACATCTGAATGAAAGTTCAAAAAAGTATTTAGGATGTGCAAATTAGCTTTTCTATAACATTATACGCTATCGTACTGAAGAACCACGAGATACCTGAACTCTATTCTCCATCAGAGGACAGTGTGGAGTCTGCATCTCATGATTTGGTCAGAGTTTTTTATCTGTTTAGACCAAAGAAGAGAAAACAGAAATACTACTTCAGCTGGACAGAAGCTACTGTACACCAGACAGGAAGCCCCACACCAGAGCTCAGCGACATGCGGCTCTGGAGTTTTTTACTCCCAGTTCAAACAAGAAGCTGGCGAATGAGAAGCGACTTCAGCCTTGTAAAAATCGAATGTCGAGGGACATTTTACAAGAAACTGTTCCACTTTTGGAAAAGTTTCCTGCTGGAGATGTGAGAGAAGCCGCTATAGGTGAGCTAAAGCTTAAAGCAGAGTTAATTTTTGTGAACAGAGTTTATGTGAAGGATAGAGTTTATATCTTCTATCTTATATTTTTTATCTTTAGTATTATATAAGCCCCCTAATTTTTGTCTGGGGAGCTTGTGAATAAAAATCGATTCACTTCAGGCAAGAATTGCTTCTAGAAGTCAATGCAGGTTCTTCATAACCAATTTCTGAAAGAACTCTCCATAGGTAGGTCGATTTTTATTCACAAGCTGTGAAACATGCCGGGGGTCCCTATCCATCAGTTTCATCTTTCGGCCACAATTCTGACGAGAGTTTCCTGTAGACTGGGATTTTTGCCACTGTTGGTCGACCCGTATGACTGTACGCTTTGATACAACTGCAAACTCAGCTACTTCCTTCACACTGTGGCCTTTGGCGTCCAAATGCAATCGCTCCTTTTTGCCAATCATTTACATCCGTTTTGTGACCCATTTTCCACACATTGACCGAGACACACACTGCACTGTACCACCTCTTCTCAATCAATGAATTCAGTCGCACATCCTGCAGGTATTTATAGCCTAATCATCTTCATGCAACGCCATCTGCAGGAGCCTGAAGTTACTACCACCTTAAACACGCAATGTGACTAATTTTTTTGTCTGGGGAGCTTATATTGTCCGTACAGCAATAAGTAACAAACTGTAATTACCTTGTGTGTTAATTCTCTTCTTGTTACTCTTTTCTTAAGGGCCTTGCTCTCCCTTTACTGCTGTAGCACTGTGAATTTCCCCATTGTGGGACTAAGGATTATCTTATCTTAAGACCTCAGATTTTACATACTTCTCAGTGTGAAGATCAACATTGTTTAGTAGTAGATGAAATTTAAAGGCATCTACTACTAAATAATGCCTTAATTTGAACATCAAAACATCAAAAACAACGCTGACGGAAATATCAACAATGTGAGTTTATATTAAAACATGTCTTGTTTATGATGATGTGGACAATCGCATGGTTTGTTCCTGTGTGAATTTGGTCAGTGTTAGCTTCGTGAGGTCTCAAATTGTTTCAGACACACTGAGTGGTTTTTTATAAACCTACTGTCTGACCTCTGTCACCTTCACCTCTGAAGGTCAACAATAGGTTTCAGAGCTGATCTGTAGTGTCTTCAGTTCAACAGGTTTGTTGTTAAATCAAGTCTTGCAAACCGGTCAGCGTAATGAACATAATTCACTCACATTTACTCCAATTAATCAAATCTCAATTTGTGTTTTTTCACATTCTGCTTCTTTATCTCCATGATAAAAGCGCCAGAATCAATCCACTAATCACCGCAAACGGTCGAGAGTACCGGGTCGAGTTCAGAGCGAGTTTGATCGTGCATGGAAGCACATTCTTTATGCTTTTGTGCCGAAAGGGTCGTTACCCAGGCCGATATATTTATCAAGGTGAACTGCAGTCATTCCTATTATTAACAATCTTTAAAAATAACCAAGATTTATGCGTGCAGTCCTTAAGCAACACCATGCTGGTAATTAGCCTTGGCCCATAATCATTAATCTGACTGACAGGACAGAAAAGGAGGCACGAAGCTAAGCTTTTATGATGGCTGGTAAATCTGGACTGAATAAAATGTACTGGAGGATTTACTGAAGATGACGGCAATCTATGAAGAAAAGGATCTGTCTTAAAATAAAACAATGTTTGAAGTTTCTCGACTGTACAGCCAAACCTAGAGTAAACAAATACATATCATCCAGAGTTATTCATAAAAGCCGCATGCAAAGTGCTAAAATAAAAAACACTATAAGCTATGAGTCACGGACCAGGATGAACAGCATGGGGGAAATCTATTAGGTAAATTCTCTTATACGGATAATCTAGTCACTGCTACTGTCGAGAGATCCGTTCTCCCTGGCGTGGGATTCCCCCGAGGCTTCCTCTCTCTCTACTGTTCCAATGTTTATGGAGTGTCATGTCAGTGTTTCATACGCTGGTTGTATTATAATGCGCAGGAGGACGACTCGGTTGAATCGCTGGCGGGCGGAAGATTGATGGAGGCTTTGTTGTAAGTCGGTCAGCGAGGTGAGATCGTCTCAGACAACCTTGATGCAGTTCAAAAGTTCTAGGCCCGTCTGAAAGCTGGGTCAGTCCCAGTCTGACACACTGCAGCGCACTTACAAACTATAGAAACAGCAAATACAGGAAAAAAAAGATGTTAAAGACAAAGGGTTGGAGAGAAGGGTTCGATAAAGTGCCCTGCCTTGTAAAACAGTGAAGCCCTTTCTGGTGCTAATTCTGGTTCTGTAAACACATACAAGATGTTTTCCACCATGAAGAAGAACCATTGAACCACGCAATGAATCACCTAAGCACTCAAATGGGTGACAGACTTAGTGGGTGGGTAATGTAGATAGGGGATAGGTGGTTGATATAGTTAGTGGGTGAGTGGGTGGGTTGGTGGTTGGATGGGTGGTTGGGCGGTTAGGTGGGTATGCGGGTGATATACTTAGTTTGGATGATATAGTTAGGGGGCATGTGGGTGGGTGGGCAATATAGTTAGTGGGCGTGTGGGTGAGTGGCTGGTTGGGTGGGTGACAGATCTAGTTGGCGGGTGGGTGGGTGGGTGACAGAGCTAGTGGGCGGGAGGGTGGGTGGGTGGGTGACAGAGCTAGTGGGCGGGAGGGTGGGTGGGTGGGTGACAGAGCGAGTGGGCGGGAGGGTGGGTGGGTGGGTGACAGAGCTAGCGGGCGGGAGGGTGGGTGGGTGACAGAGCTAGCGGGCGGGAGTGGGTGGGTGGGTGACAGGGCTAGTGGGCGGGAGTGGTTGGGTGGGTGGCTGGGTGAGTGGGTGTGAGAGTAAGTAGATTTAGCAGACGGAAAATCTCCACAAGGAGGCGCCATCATTACTCAAAAGGCCTTTGATGCTTCAAAAAAGCTGTCCTGCTTCAGCGACACTGACAACTACTACAGATTATATAACACTCAACAGGCTAGCCTACTAGCTTTTCTCATGGCTAATCGCTCATCTAGACTGTGAGGGTGTGGCATCTGACTAAAAATGCACCCTAATTCAAACTGGTTAAGATAAACGTTACATTAGAGTTACACTGTGTAAGATTCGGGGATTTGGAGACCTCTCTGGTGCAAATGCGTAACTGCAGAAGAACATTTTATAGCGTAGGCTGTGCTTCAGCCCCCTTCGAGTGGATGAACCTGACAAAGAGAACTCAAAGAGAACTCAGTCTAAACTTGGTGAAGCAGCGTCTCTGAGGATGTGAGTGAATTATCTACTGTTGTCATCACATCTTCATCACTATAGTGTTGATTCTGAGATCATTTGAGGCCTGAACATCAAGCTGGACCTTCTTTTTGAGGCTGTGTGTGACGTTAATACGTAAAGACGTACGACGTGGTGTGAAAAACTCCCTCTGACTTTTAAATGATGATTTCAGGCTTTACAGGGCGGCTCATAGCAGCATCTGTTCTTAGTGCACAGCACACAGTGCAGCTTTAACATCTGACAGAAAACTGACTAAATCACAACTGTGCTAGAACCTCAGAACCAGAACGACAAACATTCCTCTCTGTCAGCCAACAGTGATTGCATGCAAGACCCCACAGCGAACAGAAAACAGATTAAAGGAAAGGGTTACAGTCATTTTAAGAAATGATGGAGGATCACTGAGTAAAGCTCAGGTGATGTTTCACTCGTCTCTGGTTTAACCTTTACACTTACACATGAGCGCCGATCTGGAAGAGCAAACTCAGTTCCAATTAGAAACACGGCTCCTCGAAGAGGAAGAGCAGAAAGTTCTGTTTACTCCAGCTGCTATAGTGTTCGTCTGTGAGACGTAATTTGTTGGCATGTCAGCGCTGCGGTGTCACAATTCCTCTGGGTGTCAGAGGATCGTCGTGTGCAACACAACAAATTATCCTTCTTTCTCAATTCAGCAATTAAACCTGAATGCATACGGTAAATTAAACGAATGTACAAAATACAGAGAACTTTTGTGCTGTGTGAATAAAACAAGGCGGCTCGTAGCTTTGAGTCAACAAGAAACCAGCAAAGAAAGTGTTCTTTCAAAGCTGTACTGTCTTTTTAAAGGCACCCAGGATGTTGTTTATTAGGGACGCTGTGAAAAAGGCTATATTGGGAAGTGACGTCATCTTAAAGGCAGGCAAGATAGGAGCTGTAAGGATTGGAGTGAATTTCCTAAAAGAATCTGTCTTTGTAGACTAAGCTGTCATGCAAAGCACACCAGACTTAAATTATAACCACGTTTTGTTGAAACGTCCTTTAATTTGTCATTACAGCGTGTTCTCAAACTATATTTGCACTCTCTCTCCTGACGTCTGTGACCTTTCAGCAGCGACTTCCTTCATCTATAAATGTTCGATTCAGACCACGTTTCCACTGTTATATAGTCATATTTACCTATTATAATCATCTAAGGTATAAAAAGGCTGTCCTGATTCATATTAAACTGAGTTTGTCTCTGAACTTTGATGACTCTGTGTCGTTTGTTCTTAAACACTCCTCGAAGCATCGAACACGAGCACAAACAGGTTCCATTAGGTGAAGGTGGGGTTAGAAAAGGTCAAAAGAGAAAATACCCAACAGGAGTGCTGTAGCAATATTATTCTATTTTTATTATTATTCATTTTTTTTTGTTTTAACCACAAGAGCCCTTTTGGATTCATAAAAGGAGAAAGAAAGCTGTTTATTTGAATCTGTCCAGTTTAAATTAGGAGGAATTAAGCCGCGTGTGTCCCTGTTGGCGGTCAGAGCTTCCTCTGTTTTCTATCACTGTATAAAATGTGCACGAGGCTTCCTTTTGTGCTGGATTAACTGCGTGAGAGCTCATTCAGAGTTGGACCAGTTATAGCTGATTATTCATTTGTTCAATCAGAGTAACAACAAAGCATGACTGATGTGTGACTGATGTTCTATTCTCCCTTGTGACTTCTATTTCTATATACTTCTTCTATTCCTTCTGTTCTATATTATTTTGTATTATATATGATGTTTTTACTGGAAAAGGTGGATAAAACAGTGGAAAATAGACACTTTTTTGTGTCAGACTTGAAGCTTTAAGTAATTTTCTCTAGAGAAATCGTCTTATTCCACCAGCAAATAATTTTATTTGTTTCAAGACACAATGCAGATAATTTTGTTGTCCATCTGTCAATGGAATAAGACAATTCCTAAATACTAAAAATAACTAAACAAAATCTAGAAATAGTTTGAATAATCTGACAATATTTTTCAAACAAACGTATAATTAGAAATAAACATTGTTACTGTTAAAAAATACCTCCAACATGGTGCCTTTACAGGAAAAGGCAAAAACACACCAAGTAATTTTGGAACTTTTCTATTGGTCCATTTATCATGAAATTTCCACACAGTATAAAGGACAGAGCTGAGCTCAAATGAGGTAGAAAACAAATACAAAAAAATAAAATAGATACATATGTTTTTAGAATAGATAGTGAAGACTTAAGATGATACCAGTTCTTGCAGTGTTCACCTAAATCAGACCTGCACTCACTGGCCATTTTATCAGAAACACCTACAATATACACTGTAAAAAGTGGTTCGTCAGATCAACCTAAAAAATACTTCATGTGGTAACAAGTACTTTACTCGTATTTACATTCATCTCAGTATTTACTAGTTTCATTCAACCTAAATAAATACTAGTTGAATTGCTTGTTACTACATTAAGTATTGTTTTTTAGTTGATCTGAGCCATTTTTTACAGTATAGATGTGCTTAGCAGGCTTACAACTGCTGACTATCACATCTGCTGCTACACAATTGATCACAATATATATTATTCTGGGATCAGAAACTGACCACTGATGAAGGGCCAGAAGATGATAAATACAAATTATGAATGGTAAAAAGGTGCTTTAGTGTCTAACTGTACTTCTACACTGCACAAACAACATCTTAGCAAGTGAACTGATCATAAATCTAGTCAATATATCTAATATTTCTCTTTTTGAGTTTATTATAAGCTTAGTTTTAATTTAGATGTAATTTATTTCTAGACATTTGATTTTAAGTCAAATTACGCCACTATGTTGACAGATAATTAAACTTGTTTCAAGCATATTTTTACAATGAGCAAATTTATCTGTAATATACTGAGCCAATTTGGCTTACAAATCACTGAAAACATGCTTGAATAATAATAATAATCTTGTATTAAGTTACAACCATCCTAAAATGAGCGATATTAGATATGTCAGCTAGATTTCAGATCATTCTACCTGCTAAGAGCTCATTTCCCAAACTGTGTAAATGTAAATCTACCAAACAGCCAGCCGCTCACAGTGTTGTATCACTTCTGTCCTGAGGATGGTCCAACAACCCAATTGATATCTGGTCAGTGGTGGTCCTATGGTGGTCCCATTCAGCACACACAATCCAGCTCATTTTTGATAAGAGTGGCCCACTGAAATGACTCTGTCTGCCCAAGATTTGTACAATAGAGGGGGAAAAAGGATAGTTCTGCAAGCCCCACACAACACTGGGCCCCCCACACATTTTCAGCAATTCTGTACGATATTGCTGGCCGAGATGCAATCACGCGCCGCAGATAAGCACGGCTGCGGAGTGAGGCCGCTTTACCAGCTGGTGTGAATGGGATGCAGCCTCAATCTCGAACAGGGAGGAGGTCAGAACGCTGCGCTGAGAAATGAGAAACAAAAAAGAATCACAAAAACAAGGAGGGGTGGAGGGGTGGGTTTGCTTTCCATCAGCATCTGGAACGCCTCGGAGGATTTTGGCCGTAAGCAACGTTATGGCAGCAAATTGTTTTTCCCGTGTGCACAGAGACGGAATGGGAGGGGATTCGGAGCGATCGTTCGCCACTTTGGAAAGGCTCATTCCCTCATTGGTCCCCGGTGAACCATTTCAGAAGACGTATCTGATGTTGCGCGCAGTAAATAGCTCTCCACGGCGCGCAGAGTGGCAGTTAATATGTGGCCAGGCTTTGACTTAATTAGCATAACGAGACAAAGTGTGACAGGCCAGGCATATTTGCATAAGGCCTCTCCGGGGCATAAAACAGTGATATTGCTCCATAAGCCTGATGACAACATGCAGAATTCATACCGAGACGCATTCAGCAGCTGTAATCCCTCTGAACACCTGTGGCAGGTCAAGTGATTCAATAACATCAGTATTATTGAATGAGAAGCTCTATAAAACAGGGGTTTGGTCTGACAAGTGATGGGGGGAGTTACCCAGCGATACCACTGAGCAACCGCAAGTACATTAATATTGACCAACAAACATTACTTACAGAAGTATGATGTTATTTGTTCTAACACATCCAGTACATCAGATTTTTCTTCTTTACAGTGGCAGCTTTTGAAACACAATCGTTAGTCAGACCTGCATGCTGTGATAAATATTTTAGAAAAACACTCTGATGTATTAATCGTGACAAAGTAAAAAGGAAAGCACTGTATATTAATATAAAAGCATAAGCCGTCTAATTAATATAGCACAGTAAATAAGTGGTGCGAACAGTTTAATTTATAAAGGCAGTGCAGGTCAGTGATTCATTTCTGTTGCATTTAAAGCAAATAAAACACTGACTGCAAATAATCGGTCACAACATGCGACTCCTCAGAGTAAACAGCCAGGATAAATACCTGAACAGCAGACAGTAACGGGCCGCGACCCTCCGAAGACGTAGCACGTCCAGGTAAACGCCTGAAAGAACACGACACTGTGGACTATTCACATTTTCGTTTATGTCATTAAGACTGTGCTCGGCATGGTTACTGCAGCTACAACCCTGCAGGTGGATTAAGACCAACACGGACCAGAATGACCATGAAAGACATGAGAAGATACATGGACACTTCAGATGCGTCTCCAGAAAACGCTACAAGGTGAAGATTAGCTACACTGGGGGACTGGATCCGTACAGACTGCACATCTCCAGAGTTCAGGGCGTGAGATTTTACAAAAACTAATAAAAGCTGCCATCAAAACTGCCAAAGTGCCTAAATAATAAAGTCATACATATACATAAAGCTAACTTATACCTTCTTATTCGACAGCTTTTTATTAGATAAATTTACCTCAATAAATGCACCAATTTACCTCAATAAATGCACCATTTACCTCAATAAATGCACTAATTTACCTCAATAAATGCACTAATTTACCTCAATAAATGTATTAATCTACCTCAATAAATGCATTAATCTACCTCAATAAATGCACCAATTTACCTCAATAAATGTATTAATTTACCTCAATAAATGCATTAATTTACCTCAATAAATGTATTAATTTACCTCAATAAATGCATTAATTTACCTCAATAAATGCATTAATGAACCTCAATAAATACACTAATTTACCTCAATAAATGCATTAATTTACCTCAATAAATGATTAATTTACCTCAATAATTCCATTAATTTACCTCAATAAATGTATTAATTTACCTCAATAAATGCATTAATTTACCTCAATAAATGCATTAATGAACCTCAATAAATACACTAATTTACCTCAATAAATGCATTAATTTACCTCAATAAATGATTAATTTACCTCAATAATTCCATTAATTTACCTCAATAAATGTATTAATTTACCTCAATAAATGTATTAATTTACCTCAATAAATGCTCCTTAATTAACAAACCCCTCAAACGAGGTGTTTAATGAGCAACTAACAAGCAGCTCCGCAGAGCAGCTGTTGAATGCGTCTTACTGGCTGATCTAACGCCGAGTCCCAAACCACACACTTCCGTACTTCACCTACTACAGTCATGAGTGCACTTCTAATGGTACAGGCACTATTTTTTGCATACTATTTAGTGAGCTAGTATGCAGTTTGAGATGGAGTAATAATAACACTGTGGCAAATCTCAGCTGTTTAGATTTCATCTTTCATTTTTATTGCTACAGCAACAAATCAAATAAAATATATCACTTAAATAATAACCCAAACGTATTGGTTAATGTGCTATAAAAGTGATTTTTAACGGAGTGCTCCTGGAAAAAAAAAAAATTCTGCCTTTGTCAGATCGGCTTTTAGTTTTATTATTTATTATGGCTTTGTTATTTATTTTCTACCAAAATGGTGGCAGAGCCTGACTACGAACACTGACTCACTAGTGATGAAAAAGGTGACAAATTCAGAGATCAACACTGTAAAGAACGTTTTAGTGATTTTAACATGAAATTGTGGTGAATTCCGAGACTAAAATACAGGAGCAACTGCTGCGGAAGTAGTTCAACAACTACGCAAACACAAGTCATGCATCTTGTAGGTTGAATTACTGCATATGTCTCCAGCCGACATGTTCTGGACACGCCCCCGACTTACTCATTTTTGGTCTAATATATTTGACGCTCTCAATCAAGTCCTCACCTGTATTTTAGGCCCTAATCCCTTACCCATCCCCCCTGATTTGTGCCTGCCTGCTACTTCACATTGTGTTATTGCCTTCACATCCTTACTGGCCAGACGTGCCAATCAGGAAGTTCTATTATGTATCAAGCTCGAAAAGTTAAGATTTTCCCTGAAGGGTTCCTTGAGATCCTTTCACAGGACCTGAGATCCTATGCTTAATTTTATCAACAACTCTTTCACTCGAAGAAGACAGCGATGCCTAAATATGTGAATTGAGGTTTTTTTTATTTATACATTTGTAAATATTTTAGTTTATTATTTACATCTATTATTATTTATATATTGATATATATCACTCTTGCTCTGTTAGATAGTCTGTTTATCCCCAAGAGGAGCTTTAGTGGGAAGGATGGGTTCTGGGGGGGGGGTTAAGGTCAAAGGGTAATGGGTTGATGCCGAAGCACACGTTTTGTTGTCTCACTCGAACTATGTAATGTTTGTGACTCTACAAAACGCAATAAAAAGATTATAATAATAAAAAAATCACTGCATATTTCATGCAAGGTCATGAAGTTTCTTCAACCCCTTTAAGGCAATAGCAGTTCTGAGTGTGATGTCACTGAAAGTCCATCTGAAGCGTCCTTCTACCTCACGGATCCCTCTGACACGAGCAGAACCTGTCAAAACGTTCCCGATGTACTGAAGCGTATATACAAAAAGGAGGACCAGAGTGATTCTGTTCTGAGTTCCCTCCAGAACTACTACCTTCATCAGACAAGATGAGTAAAAGGCTAAAACAGGTCATTGTTGTCTTTAAGCTTCATGTTATACTTAAAATAAAATAAAGCTACCAAAATACAAGCTTAAGGAAACGAGAAAAGGGATAAAAAGGTGATGACCTTCATATTATTGAGGCAATAAACATGATTAAAATACACATCTAAAAAGTTTTTTCAAGGGTTCTTTAGTAAAGAAAATGGTTCTATCCAGAACCATGAACATTCAAAGAACGTTCTGCATGATTAAAGGGTTTTTGCATTATGAAATGGATATTCAGATTGATGGAGAATGTGTTTTATATGGTTCTATACAGAAGTTGTTTTGAAAAGGGTTCTAGATAGCACCAAAAAGGGTTCTTCTATTGTTGCAAGTTCGACATCATAACGGCACACTACAAACAATGTTTTTTTCCATGGTTCTTTAGTAAAGAAAATGGTTCTATATGGGACCATGAACATTCAAAGAACCATCTGCATGATTAAATGGTTCTTTGCATTATGAAAGCGTTCCTCAGACTGATGAAAAAGGTGTTTTATAGGGTTCTATATAAAAGTTGTTTTGAAAAGGGATCTATATAGTACCAAAAGGGGTTCTTTTATTATGACAAGCTTGACATTGTAACAAGAAGAACCCTTTTCGGTGCTATACAGAACCATCTACACCAAATTCATCAATCTGAAGAACCAAGGGTTTTTTTGCTGTACTAATGAACTCTTGAAGAACCATCTTTTTTTAAAGAGTGTAGAAGAGCCATTTTTAGTGCTTTTCAGAATCATTTCCAAAATGGTTCTATATAGAATCATATACAACACACATCAATCTGAAGAACCCTTTCACCATCTAAAGAATCATTTAAGCATGAAATGTTTCTATACAGAACTAGTGGTTCTACAACCCCATTTCCAAAAAAGTTGGGATGCTGTGCAAAACATAAATAAAAACAAAATGCAATGATGCGCAAATTATTTAAACCCTATATTCAAGTGAAAATACTACAAAGACAACATATCAAACGTTGAAACTGAGAAATTTTATTGTTTTTTGAAAAATATTTGCCCATTTGGAATTTAATGCCAGCAACACATTCCAAAAAAGTTGGGATGGAGGAACAAAAGGCTGGTGAAGTTGTGTAATGCTAAAAAAAACACCTTAATTGGCAACTTTAATTATTATAATTATTATATTTCTCAACATAAAACAGCAAAGAACTTTTGCTTTTCATCATCTACGGTTCATAATATCATTAAAAGACTCAGAGAATCTGGAGAAATCTCTGTATGTAAGGGTCAAGGCCAAAAACCAGTATTTGCTGGCTGTGATCTTTGGGCCCTCAGGCAGCACTGCATTAAAAACAGACATGATTCTGTAGTGGAAATCACTGCATGGGCTCAGAAACACTTCTGAAAACCACTGTCTGTGAAAACAGTTCATCACTGCATCAACAAATGACAGTTAAAACTCTAAAACACAATGAAGAAACTGTACATAAACAGAATCCAGAAACACTGCCGCCTTCTCTGGGCCAGAGCTCACTTAAAAAGTTGGGACGGGGTGTTGTTGGCATCAAATTCAAAATGGGCATATATTAAAAAACAATAAAATTTTTCAGTTTCAACATTTGATATGTTGTCTTTGTAGTATTTTCCTTTAAAAATATGGTTTACATGATTTGCACATCATTGCATCCTATTCTTATTTACATTCTGCACAACGTCCCAACTTTTTCGGAAATGGGGTTGTAAATAAAACCTATACTAGCCTTTACTAAAGAACGCTTGAAGGACCATCTTTTTTAGGCGTGCACATCAATGGTAAAGTCTTTCCCATTATTAAAACTTTAAGTTTCTTCATTTTGACCTCCGCTCCCACTCTTTTCTTCTTTGTCCTTTCTTTTTTAAGGACTATTAGATCTTACTGATTCTCCGCTATCAGTGTCGAGTCAAAGGTTCTTGATTCGGAAAGAACTTCAAACAAAAGGGTTCACCATTTCCATGTCAAATCAACTCAATAAACAGAGTTTTTTTGTTGTATTTTCTTGCGCTGATCTTTTATTTAGGGGTCAATCATTGTGGAGGGCTCTTACAGTTTCAGAATGTTTTATAACGTTAACAGTAGCCATATCACCGTCATAAAAAACAAAAGAGTGAGAGAGACGGGGCGCGAGGCCGCCGCACAGCATGTCTTTAAAGCGGTAAGTGTCAGGCAGCGTTAGGGCAGCGTCTGGAAAGCAGTGTGTCAGTGAGCAGAGCGTACTGAGAGCAGGAGCTGGTGTGTCCGTGCTCATCTTCATCGTCATATCGCTCTGACTGCTCTCTCTCTATCTCTCTCGCCCTCTCTCTCCTCCACTCCTCCCTCCCTCGGCCTATTCAGGACACTGTGACATGAGCGTGGCGTTCACTCCCGGCTGCCCTCAGGTGAGTGCTGTTATTGCAGGGTTAGCCTTGTTCTGGCGCTACGACATTTTAACAACATAGTCAGCAGGCCGGCACTAAAGGCTCCGCTCACTTGGGGGGGTGGGAGGGGTGGTGGCGGGGGGTGAACGGAGGTGGCCTTGTAGTCGAGCTTCAGCCTTTCCATAAATGTTGCATGAACACTTGGTTTACATGGGACCAGACGCGCTGCCTACTGTCACCTCCTATCTCTCAGCCTGAGCCTCAGCTCTCTGCTCGGCCCTGCCATCTTCCCCAGCTCCCACATCCCACCATCGCACCGCTATCATTTCACATGCTTGTAACTCGGTTTGGATCTTTTTACACTGTCTGAAAGAGCCAGCTGCTCTTAAAAGGAGCCGATTTTGGATGACTTTTAGATGTAAATAAAGTCATTCAGGCTGGTTTGTTGTGAAATGATGCATCGGCCCAGTCCCATCTCACCCCTCCCCACTACCACTCAGCCCTCGTGCGTTCACGTCTAGTGGTAGGGTGTCCTGATTCTTGTTGAGATAGAGGGGGAGGGTGAAGTGTTGGGGCTGCATGACCCTCCAAACAGAGGTTTTTCAGAGACTCCAAACAGAGAGATATGACAAAAAAAGAAAAACCGGCAAGATGGAGAACAAGAGACCAAAGAAACCCACAAATGTGAGAATTTTCTCTGTTAAAAATTACAATAACCATCGTATTATCTTAGTTTAATGGCGTTTCAGTGTATTTTGGTCGTTTTCTTCATAACAAGCATATAAAATCTCTAATAGTGTGCTAATATCTCATTAGCTAGCTAGCTAACTTTCCTGTTCCACCTTAAATAGTCCAGCAGTTCTGACGCCTGAAGCGCCAGAATGTAACTGCTGCTCCATTTAAGGTGGAACAGGAAAATTCGAACGAGAAGCTGCTGAATATCTGACTTCAGCTTCATATCACTGAAGAATTAGGGGTGGGTGATAATAAATAATTGTCTTAAACCCCCTGTTTGAAGTCATATGAGTCCCTAAATGTAACTAAAGCCCAGCAGTGAGGAGCTGAACTTTACCCTCCTCTGCTGTCACTGCAGACTGGCAGGGTCTCCTACAGAGCAGCGCTGGTAGCTGTTAATGAAGTGATGCTCTTTTTATTTGAGGGTCCCATTTCAGAGGGAAGATTTCAACCACTACCCTGTAACTCAGTAACAAGGGGCAAAGAGGCACTCAAAAACAAGGGGAAGGGGTAAAAATATGAAAGGGAATTGGGCCTTATATTACAGTATTAAATAACAATAACACTAATTATAACACAAAATTAATGTCTACATTTTGTGTATATCTTGTTTATATTTTGTGTATATTTAATATATTTCAGTTTGTTTTTCTTGTTTTTTTTATTTTTACTTATTTACTTTCTGTAGAGTGGTTACCTGAGCCTCACTACAAGCATTTCAATGCATAAATGTGCTGACATGTTGTGCAAATGACAAATCGACTTGACTGAAATAAAATAAAAGTTCAGAACCATTTCCTGTAGTAACTTTCTGTGAGGGAGCTTTTAGAGGTGGACGTCTGGTTCCTATCACCACCACTGTAAACAGTTCTGACTCTGTAAGTTTCTCTAGAACAAAGAGTTTCACACTCTGAATGAGTCTGTTTACATCTTAACCACTTAATTATGCAGTGGAATTCCCTTTTAACACTGTGTGAGCAAAATTAAAATAACCTAATAACCTTGTTATATTAATGTGCAAAAAAACAATATTCCAAAAGTGAAGATATTTTAGGACAGATGATGGGAAGAAAGCGGTGTTGATCGATCTTGATGCTCACCTACAGCAGGCTGAGTGGAAAAGGGGGGTCCTGCGTCTGTTTCAGAGCACATCTCAACACCTGATCAAATCAGAATCAGTCAAAGCACAAGACTCTTAAATCAACCCGAAATCAAAACGAGCCTTTTTTACCTTGTTGGTTCACATCCTCAGCCATACTAAAGCATGATTCATCATTTTGCACCACTTAAAAGACAAAATTCCAATTTTCCTGCAATTTTTGCTCACAAACTACATCTCAGTGTGGTTCGGCAACTTCTCCGCATCTGACCACAAAGTGCTCCAGCGAGAAGATTTACCATGGACTTTTTACCCTCCTCCCATCTGGCAGGCATTACAGGAGGCTCTGCTCCTGCACCAGCAGGCTCAGGAGGAGCTTCTTCCCTGAGGCTGTGACCCTGCTGAACCCCACACCGCCACTTTAACTGCATCACTGCACTGTTACTGTACTTTATGTCCTAGTATTACTGCACTATTCGTATGTGTAGTCAGTTACTGTACATGTTTTTACTCTGCATACTTATTTTACATATGCTGCTCTCACCGTACAACCTACATTTATACGCTCTCCACTGTATATATGTATATTATATTTATGCTTGCATATCTATATTTATTCACCACTCTATTTTCCCTAATTGTGCATACTGTAACCACAGCATCACTGTCCATCTGCACTTTATATGTAAATAATACTGTATTTTGCACTTCTGGTTAGATGCTAACTGTATTTCATTGGCTCTGTACCTGAACTCTGCACAATGATGATAAACATGAATCTAATCTAATCTGATCTAATCTAATCTTTTATCCCACCTCTAAATGCCGTCTGATGTTTACTCATGCTACTGTGCACCACAGGAGGAGAAAAATTCTATTAATCAGTAAAACCATAGCATCTTTTCCCTCCCCCTCCTATTCCCATTCCCACCAGATGGAGGAAGAATATATGGCAGCAGTGTGTCAAAATATTGACTTAGTGTCTCAAAATACTGACTGATTTTCCCAAAACTTTAACTTGCTATCTCAGAATTAGGACTTAATTTCTAAAAATACTGACTTAGTATCTTGAAGTTTTTTTTTTTTTTTCAAAACTTTGACTTGCCATCTCAAAATAGACTTAATTAAAAGAATACCTACTTGGTATCTCAAAATAATAGCTTATTTTCTTAAAACTTTGACTTAGCATCTCAAAATAATGATCTTTTCTTAATTTCTTTGAGTGGCTAAAAAATTAAAGTTGTTATTTTCCAGATATTAAGTCAAGATTTTGAGAAAATAAGTCATTATTTCGAGATACTACATCAATATTCTGACAAACAGCTGCCAGAAACATTTTCCCTCCTGTACGTGGTGGGAATGGGAATAGCAGGGGAGGAAAAACATGCTACGCTATTACTGATTAACAGAATTTTCATTCTCCTGTGGTTCACCGTAGCATAACTACACATCAGAAAACATTCAGAGGCGGGGCAGAAGTCACTACACTCTGACCAAAGAGTTCAGGAAAACAAGAATCAGTCTTTAAATGGTGAATCATGCATTAAAGGTAAAAAAGGTCGGGTCTGATTCCAGGCTGACTGTGAGAATCTTGTGCTTTGACTAATTGTAATCTAATCAGGTGCTGTGGGTGCGCAGCGTCCTTTTTTCTGCCTACGAAGCAAGTTATAAGTCACGCTCGTGGGAGACGTTGGCCGAAGATCAAGCGGCGGGTTGTGTAATAACAGTGCGCTGTTTGCCAGGCGACCCCTGCACTGCAGATTTGAGTGGATCTTGAGACACTGTGAGTGTGAGTGTGTGTGTGAGTGTGTGTGTGTGTGTGTGTACGCTGGGGGTGAGGGAGGGAACGAGGGAGAGCGAGCGAGCGAGAGATGAACCCACGCACAGCTCGGCAGCAGTAATGTATGCAGCAGAAGAAGCTAATTTCCTATTCCTCTCCCCCAGAAAAAGCTTCCGTGGCTTGCCAAAGTGCTCTATTTTTATCCTGCCCACCATTCGTTTCATTTCCCTGCTCATGCGCCCACCAGTTACGCCGCAGTATAAATATAATATACAGAACCTCTTGCAAATAACGCTGGACCGTTCTCCCAGACCACCTTCATTCACCCCCCGGCTGGAGGAAACACATTCAGGGTTGCTGCACTACGAGTGCGAGGAGTCACATTCGTAACCAGCCAAAGAGAATTCTGAGGCGAGATTTCAATTAGAGTTGATAACGATGGGAGCAGCACGTCTAGAGTTTCACACCCTCCCCAGACAACCTATTTATTTGTCCTTGGGGCCACACTTGTAAATGCGTGTGGGTGTAAATGTGTGGATAATTGAAATCGTATATCTGCTATATGATACTGCGTGGGGGAGTGATTTAAAAAGGCTGGTTCGATCAGTCAATGGACTGAACGTTAAGCAGAACAACATCGGCATGTAAGGTATATATCATTTAAATTTACTAAAAGATTATATTTTTATATCTGCAAGAATCTACAGAATGTATTACTAGTTGTTTCACAGCATGGTCACTTATTAATACAGTGCTAGTCTGGTTGCTCCATTTGACTTAGTGGTTGCGCCACCTGACTTTTCAGACTAATTTCAAATTAAACAGGCATCTACGTAGACTACTTACCACATCTACTACAATCATTAGTTTTAATAAAATAAACATAATGAAAGTCCCAAATGTGTTTCAGCTTTGATTTTGTACCAGTTCAGTAGAATCATCTACACATAAATTAGTGCAAGGCAGTGTGTATATTATAACCCAAACCTCTCTATTCATATCTAACATAAACAGTTACGCAGTTCTCTATAAAGCAACACTGGTTTAAAATGACAGGATCCTCTGGTCCTGATAAATTAAGATATTGGCTGCGAATAACAGGAATATATGTTCTAAGAGCTATATTTTTTTTATTATTTTGACTTCAGTTTGTTTTGTTGCAAGAAAAAAATTAAAAATAAGGCATTAACTCCTTAAAATTCCAGGCTTATTTCATACTAAGCCTTGTTATTAGTAAATACAGGAACTTCAGTGCAAACTGGCTGAGGTCTTCTTAGGTTATAGATGTGTGTAATAAAACAGAGTCCGTCAGTGGCCCCTGACCATTTAACGAGTTAGAAAATGTCCAATAATCAATGTGTAACGTATCGGTCGCTGATATTTCATGCACCCCCTGCTGCTGACAGTACATGCATCAGATGCTGTCGTGCCAAAGTGAGGTCACTGCAACAGCAACAACAGCAACAACCACCGAGCAGAAAAGGCCAGACATTTTTTCGCCATATCTGCAGGAAACTCTCCATCTTAGAAGCGCAGTGGACTTCCATTACGACTGGAAATAGCGTTGGTGGGGGGAGTTCGCAATCTGCCTCTCACACGATAAGATCTAATCTCATCGCAGAGGCCTCGGCAGATGCAGCGAAAAAAGAAATACCGCAAACAAACCACGCGCTCACAGATGTGTGTAAAAAAAAAAAAGGATAGTCCACAGGCGGCGGAGAAGCCACTTGGCCGCACCGCGTTCCCCCATTCGTCAAACGTGGCGTCCCCTGTGCTGGTGGGCACCTGTAGCCATAATATAATAAAAGTGTTGGAACTCGTGACATGACAGAGGAGGCAGGGTTTATTCTGGCATAGAAGAGAAAGAGAAAAACAGCACGTTGGAGTGGTAGAAATACAGAGAGGTGGAGACAGAGAAACGCTGACCAAAGGGAGAGCAAACTTCACTGGTCTGACCGATTTCACGACAGGAGATGTGCACTTATAATCATGGTTGGAATATTATATGATTTTGGATTCAAGTGGGTGCGGATGGTGCTGTTTGGGACCATAAACTGCAGCCATAATTACTATATTTTTAATTTTGAGATATTTCTTAGTTTACACTGTGATTAGGCTGGTTATTCGTTTACATACAACAATGCTGTGTGTTTGCCCTGATTGTAAAAAATCTGGAATAATACGTTTTCTTTGGGGACTATTTTGCCTCACAGCGCCCTGCATGTATCCCTCCATCATGAATGGAATTAAAACATGCTTTACATTTTCACAAAGCTATTATAAAACAACGTCTCAGGCATCAGGCAGCATTTCATGTATCAACACTCTGTAAGGTAGCTTCTAGATCAGGGGTGTCAAACTCAACCAAAAAAAGGGTCACTTTCAAAATTTCAACAAATCTGTGGGCCAAAAGGTTTTATTTCATGTTTAATTAATGTCGTGCTGTAACCCAAACTAGCCATTGTGTATTCAAAATACGCAAAAGCTTCAGCGGTAAAATACAGACACTTGTAGTCGGCCTTCAAATATTATATGAACACATGAAATCCAGGAGCTCAGTCTTTTAAACCTACCTGTCTGCTTGATCTTGACACCTGTCTTCCTTTCTTTACTGCAGGTTCATTAAGACTCGGGCTCAGGTTCTGAGCTGCTAAACTGACGGTCAGTGTTTATGTTGGTTGACCTGCAGCCGAAATGCATTTTGGTGATATGACTGGTGTTGAATTGCGTAGAATTGTGTAGAATTGAGGTGTAATCGATGTCCAATAGATTGTTGTTGGGTTGGAGAGTCAGAGTGCACATTACATTGCAGTGCATGCTGGGGACTGTAGTGAAACGAGCTAATATTAATAGAAAAATAAAATACTTTCGCGGGCCGGACAGGAACGTGTCCGGGGCCTTGACACATGGGTTGTAGAGGCATGGATGTTTGGACGTCTGGTTCCTATCACCACCACTGTGAGCAATTCTAAATCAGTAAATTAAACTCTGAACGGCTTTGTTTACATCTTAATTTCATTTTGTAGACATTTTGGAAAACTGTGGAATTGGCCTTTAAATGACATGACCTAATAATCTAAAACAGGAGGAAAGAAGAGGTGGCAGGTTTTCAAAGGGATGTTCTTTTTTTGTTTTGTGTTATTTTTCACCCCCTCCAACCCCTCATTAATTTAGCGTAGACAGGATTTTAAGGAATGAGAGCTAATCCGGTCCAGGAACGTGACGCCCCGCACGTTTTTGTGTTTTCCCTGCTCCGACACCTGACTCAGCTCATGAAGGGATTGGTAATTACCTGATGAGCTGGAGCAGGTGTGTTAGAGCAGGCCAAACACACTAATACACAGTGCAGGGGGACTCCAGGACGGCGGCCGGGAGCCGCTGCAATAACGAAAGAGCATTTTGCAAATTCGACCATGCTAAACGCTCCCCACACGTTTACCATCCTCACCAGCCACGAAAGCTTTTGTGGGTGAAGTGTTACTTTAGCAAAATCCTGCAAAACAGGCTGGGATAAATCAACAGCAGCAGACGTTTGTGTTAGACTGCATTAGAATGCACACATCAAAGATTAAATGCTATTACAAAAATCTTATTACTGTTCCAATTCATACTGCTCACATATGTGGCGTTATTGAAAATATGGCTCAGGTTTAAAATACTGTTAGATTTACAGATTTAGACTAAAACAGCTGTGTTTCTTGGCGACTTTACTGTGAGATGCACAAATAAAGGGCTACAAAACAAAAGTTCTTAAAGAGCCTGTATCAGGGAAATCTACATTTTCCTCTGTTAAACTTTCAATCCATTTACTTCCCCAATACATACAGACTGTAGATGATGATTATACTGATTTATATTGAACCATCCATCTATCCAGCCTCCTGCGGTTTAGCTCCACTCATTCACCTCAAAGCTATAAGGAGCGTTTCAGCCCGGGCTGCTTTTTAAATGAGGCATCCATCAGCCAATTAGAACTGAGGTTATTTGCATAGAAAGGTCTTACAGGCACAAAAACAGTTTAATTTTAGTGAATTATGAATCTGTTTTCGAACATCATATTATACAAACTCTGTAACTTTATTGATTAATTATTGATAACTCTGTACCTAACAAGCCACTCACCCATCAATCTATCACTTACTAAACAGAAACAGTCATAAAAACAGCCTGTTTAATCCCAAATAGAGGCTGGAAAATCACATGAAATATGAAGTATGACTGTTTTACAATCGGGACATAAATAAAATTACATATTAAATTCATTTTTGTCCTAACTGACAGCGTTTTTCAAACAATTATTGGTTAATCATTTACATTTGAATGCAAATGCAATTTTTTTATTGAATTCCTGC
>NW_023494796.1:33451311-33603811 GCF_904425465.1 Colossoma macropomum | reverse complement strand
TCTAAACAGTTGAGGGGATTAACAGGTTAATTGCGGCATCGGACTGCGGAGTATTAAACTCCAGACAGCTGGAAGTAGGACAGTGGGAGGTGAAAGCACTGAGCGGGGATTATATTTACCAGAAAGCATGTGAGCGAGTGCGAGGAGAGAGGGAGAGGAGAAAACGAGCGAGAGAAAGAGCACCGGAGGAATGTGCGCTCCACTTGGTGGCAGTGAGCTCACAGGCCTGGACGCCAACGCTCCGACTCCTCCCATCCCCCAGCGCTTCCCTCTCCTCCTCTCTCTCCCTCTGTGTGTATGTATATGTGGTGCAATAGCAGCTTTTTTTCCTCAACTGAGTCACAGATCCAAACCCCCCTCTCCCTGCTGAGTGTCACTGATTGATTCATTTGTTTTACCTGCCATCTGCCATTCATTATCTCGGCCATTTGCGAATGCTAATCTCAGAGCGGGGGCTTCTCCGGCTCCGATGTGGCAAGACGGCCTCAGATTCCTGCCAAAACCCCCCTGCGCCGGATATGGAATTTCTGGGTCGATAATGATAACCGACAATTAACACCTTGTTTTGGCCTGTGCTGATACAGTACTGAACCCGGTGGGCTGCACGATGTTTCAGACAGCGAGCGATACTTTTTAGCCTCAAATAGCTTTTTATCATGAACAGATATCGTCTTTAATAGTCCATAATCAAAGGTGTGATCTATAAGATATGGAGGTATTTATTTCAAAACCTCATATCTGCAGAACAGCAGCTTCACAGGAGACGGATTAATTATGTAGGATAATATACTTTTCTATTGGTCAGTTTTAACATGAACCTTTCACCCAACATAAAAGGTTCACTCTCAGAAATAAAGGTGCTAAACTGTCTCTGGGTCAGTTCCCCTCCTGTCACTGGGGTGGAACCCTCAAGGGTCCATCTCAGTACCTTTAGTCAGGGAACATAACTGAACCATAATCCACTGAAATGATATGTTCTAAGCTGTACTGACTCCACACACCCCGTCTCGTCTCCAGGCTTTTATTTTACTGTTCTGTTTTAAAACATTCGGTTATGAAAAGGTACAAATACGAACTTTTCACCTGGAAACACTTATTTAAGGTTCACAATCAGACCTTAAAACCACTGTTGGAGCTTTGAGGGAACATTTACACTGTTTGTACCTCAATGAACGAAAATGTACCTGAAGAGAACCTTTATTTCTAACAGGGTCGTCACTGGAATTTTTAAATTATGTCAAAATAATAACAGCGACACAAGGTTTTGTTCTGACAGTGACTGAATATACTCAAGATGGACAATCATGAATTTTTATGGGTTTAATTTATATTAACCTCATTTTTAAGCCCAAAGTTCACACTGTGTGGGCTAAACAAACACATGAAACATACCAGCACATTTCCAACACTTTCCATTAGCCAGATAACATCATTTGCCTTTAAATGGGCCAAACTGGCATTTTCAGCTCGTGAATGAAAAATCAGTCTCTGCCTATTTAAATAACACAAATCCAATTTTGAAGTGGTGCTTCAAAAGTAAGAGGCAACTGGCTGTTTAGCACAATGAGTCATGGCTAACTGTGCTACGACATGGCAGCATAGCTGTAGCAGCAGCATTTAAATACAGTGCGAGTGCACTTACCTCGCTGACATTCTTCACCTCATAACTGCAACAGACGGCCCAAAATAAAAAACAAATAAAACTTCCGATTCCACATTTGGAGCAAAAGTCTGCCCATCTTGGCTGGTCCCGTTCATGCGTCCCTACGCACGGATACTATGAAAGCGCTAGAGTTTGCATGCAAGCACTTAAAAATGCAAATTTGGCTGTGGAAGTTTTATGCAACTTTAGTTGCTTGAAACCTACATGAAACTAAATTGCACTTGAGTTGCAACACCGTGCAACTCATTTGAAACTCATGGTTTCAAACGATTATCATGGCAAATCCATTCCAAACACTATTCTAGGCTCCATAATTTGTTTTTTATTTAAAATAGTCTCTCCTTTTAAGAGCAGAATATGATGAAACATAATAAATACATTTTTGATAAAGTTTCAAGGATATCACAAGCAGCAAAATGCCTGCGTGCACATACCTGTGGAGCCCTGCAATAACCAATTATTTTACATTTTTGCATTTTAAAAACAAGTTCACGCTAAAATCAATACATTAAGTGCAGTGAATGCGTGTAAGACAGGTTAACCCTTCAAATGGCCAGGGCCCGTCGACAGCCCTGACGTTTTATTCCCCACTTCTATAACCTAAGAACAGCTCGAGTCCATTTAGATTAATGGAACTCAAAGCCTTTACTGCTTTCCCATCTTGGCAGAACATCAGTTGCAAACTGATTTCTCTGCTGAAACCGTGAAAAACTTCAAAACAGCTACCATTAAAACTTATATATTGACTGCTGGCATATGAAGCAGCCCTGCTTCAAAACCCCTGAGTCTCCTGCTCTCTTCTTAGGCCTTAAGCTGGGCTGGACGTACCTGTAGGCATTGGGCAGATCGGTGCAGGTGCCACTGTTTTTGCAGGGGTTTGAGGTGCATTCGTCCGTTTCCTGCTCGCAGAAGTCCCCCTCCCAGCCTGGTCTGCACACGCACTGGTAACTCTAAAGGTGTAAATAAAGGAGAATATTAAAAGAATATAGAGCACCGAAACCTCATCCTGGTCTAGAAAAAAAAACCCAAAAAGACCAAACTTCATTTATTTCATTCAAAACTAGCCGTCAAGAAAAGCTTTTGTTTTTTACGAGATTTTTTTAATGAGGTTAGATAACACATTCTGTAGTCACACAAAACTGGAGTTCATTAAAAGTCCTAGAACAAATGAGGCTCCTAACAACCACCTGGAAGAGCTGGTCGACCCCAAAACTGCCCCCATCAGATAAACAGCACTTAAAGCTTTCATCTCTGAGAGAGAGGAGAAAATCAAGCTGCTTCAGATCTGAAAACATCCACAGGTGTTTCTGTCCATCCTTCCACTGTGAGAAGACGACTCAGCGCTGTGGGTCTGAAAGGATGTGTAGCTGATCAAGAAGAACCTCACTGAGAAAAGGAGACGGACACATCAAACAAAGAAGCTGAACGATGGACTGACCGCCCCAGAGTCCAGACCTCAACACCACTGAATGTGTTTGATTACTTCAGAAAATGATCAACCAGCTTCTAAGACTGAACTGTGGAGGAGTGTCTGCAGATTCTTTGAGGAACTGAAAGTGAGTCTCCTGAAAAGGCTGGAAGCTGTTTTGACCGAAATGAAAAGATAGGTGGTCTCTGACTTTTGCACAGTGCTGGCAGTGCTCCCCCGACACTCGCCACCATCTCCAGCTAATGCGTACAGTGCGTTTTTGACCATAAAGCTATTTACAGTACTTCATTCATTCGGTTTCATAGCAGTCACTCATTGTAGCCCGAACCTGGCATTAAGGTGACGGTTTAATCTGCTTCCAGAAGAGGCTGATTGAGTGAATTATGGGTTAAATTCTAATTAAAGTTTATTTTTACTGTATTGATTGTCACACAGGCTGACCTAATAGGCCTATAAATTACGTTAAGCATCTGTATTTTAACAGAACATTCTGGATAAATTAGCAAGAATATATTTATGGAAATTATGAAAGTTCTTTGGCCTATGTTAAAAAAAAAAGATCACACCATGAGATGAAGGCAGTGGCGCTCAAGCGTCTCCGTAAATTGGCTTCCGTTTGACTTTCATACGACGAGTGAAAGTGAACGGAATAACAAAAGCCTTGAAGCAGACAGGCACTGTAGCCTTTACATGAACGAATACAAGCTGGTTGAACTTCATGAACTTGTCACCTGCATTGAGAACAAGAAGATGTGGACTGCGGCAGGGTGAGTAAAATAATTAACTGGTTTTTTTTTTTTGGACAAATGTCAACCCACTAACACGGAAAAAACGGCTCGGAATGCATTTAAAAGAGTTACAGTCGTCTCGTTGGAAGTGCAACCATTGCTATGCAAATATACTCCTTCACCCACCCACCATCCGGCATCAAATATTCAGGCATATGTTTAAAGGCATGCAAACCACTCATTTCAGCATAAATTACTAAAGCGACCTGCTCACAGCAAATCCTCCAAATTACACAGCGCACAGATCTGAAATAAACAGGAGTCGGAGTGGATCAAATAGATTTCGACACCCCTGACATGCTGACACGGTCCACCTGTGTGCTCAGAACGTGTCATTGTTTGTTATTTGGAGTACAGAAATTTTTGCATTTTATTTAAAACTGCAAAAAAATACAGCCCCATTCATGCCTGGCACTGATATACACTGTGTCCATAAGTTTGTGGACACCCCTTCTTATTAGTGAATCCAGCTCTATTAAGGTGGTTCAAATGCACACACAGCTTGTTTAATCTTTAGAATCTGTTTAGAAAAGCACTGATGTTGTGGAGCAGCCACACATGAGCTGAAGGTCACCGTGTCCTATGCCAAGCGTGGGCTAGAGGGGTATGAAGCCCCCCAGCATTGGGCTCTGAAGCAGTGGAGCTGTGTTCTCTGGAGTGACGGAGCTTCATTCAATACCTTTGGGATGAGTTGGAGTGATCCAGAACTGACCATCCAACATCAGTACCTGACCTCACTAATGCTCAATCAAATCCTCACAGCAATGTTCGACATTTAAAGCAAAGCCTTCCCAGAAGAGTAGAGGCTGTTACTGCAGCAAAGTGAGATAAACTCCATATAAATACTCTTGATTCCTGAAGAAACACTGGATGAGCAGGTGTCCACAAACATTTGGCCATATACAATTATAAATATGTATATTTTTTGGCCATTGAGTACAAGCTGTCTGGTGGCTTCAATAATCACTTTTAGCAGTGCATTAAAGTACAGTGCAGCTATAAATCAGTGACCATGTACTTTGTTGTCACTTCCCCAGTCAGATGAACCGTACTTAAGTACTTGTGCTGAATTAAGTGCAGCCGAATCATCTAGGCCAGGGGTCGCAACCCAAATCTTAAGAAATCTTAAGAGCCATTTTGTCCTTTAGCAGAAATCAAACCATCTTGAGAGCCACAGCATTTTATGTCCATTTGACCATCTTGGCTGTCAATATGTCTCAGTATGTGCTGATGTACTAATATAGACTAAAAATATAATATAAATAAAAAAACACAGACTTACTTTGCTCTGCTTTAATCTTTACCTCAGCTACAGCTGCTTTTCTCACATCTCCAGCAGGAAACTTTTCCTAAAAGTAGAACAGTTTCTTGTAAAAATGTCTCTCAACATTTGACTTTTTACGAGGCTGAAGTCGCCTCTCATTCTCCAGCTTCTTGTTAGAATTGTCCTGTTCCACCTTAAATGGTACGGCAGGCACCATTAAAGTTGGAATGGGAAAATTTGTATGAGAAACTGACTTCAGCTTCGCGACTTTTTAGTGTTTGTCAGTTTCTCACTGCTGATTAAACGTATCAGGAAACCAGCTGGAAAGATAATATGTAAATAAGTATATTCGTCTCCAAATTATCGATGTTCGTCTTAAATCGTTTCGTTAGCTACTAGCTAGGCGAGGTGCTATGGTGACCAGCAGTCTGTGCTGATCTTCAGGGTTAAAGGGTGAATCAGCAGTTCTACATTAACTCCAGAGTTTAAGACCATTTACTGTTAAACTGTGTTGAACGATCAGCAGAGCTTTATTTTACTGTAAAGGAGGATTATTTTATTTTTACCTACTAATCTGATTCTGCTGTGGAGCCACAACAGGGCAGTAAAAGAGCCGCATGGTGCCTCCAGAGTCCTGGTATAGGTAGAGCTACCTACCTTCGTGGTTCTGCTGGGTGACAGGAAACTGACACAAGCACTCGAACAGCGTATGAATGATAGTGGGCAGGCTCTTGTTTCCACAAGGCTGAAGCTATTTCAAAAACTGTGCTCAATCGATGTCGTACAGGTCAGACATGGAGTAGCTAGTATGTAATTCTGCCCCGAACGAGGGCCGACGTCTGTTGAAAAAGTGCTACAAATGGAAGTGAACCCAGCTGCAACACAACAAGACCCTTCAGTGGCACCGTCCCTCACCCTGACGGCCGTTAAAATGTTCACCAATTTTGTAAGAGGAGAGATAAATGTTGCTACGGCTATTAGTTTTCCAGCTATTGGTATCCATCAAACATCTACTTTACATACAAAATGAACGAGGGGTCACGCGGTCACTCGCTTTTTCGGCAAAAAGGTTTCAGCTGGGACCGTCTGAGGCCGGGCTGATGTGTATTTCATGCACCGGAGGTGCACCGCTCGACTTTGTCTGATATGATTTGTTCACTGCGGGCCTTATTCATAATGGAGGAGGAATAATTCCGACGCGGCCTGGTAAATTAGACGCCTGCGGGAGACTCCCTTTCCGAACCTCCGGCAAACGGAGAGCATAATCTTATTTGGGCAGCTAAATCACCTACAGCGGCTCTCCCCAGTAAGCTCCAGCTCCGAGGGGTATTTTTAACCCTGCACGCACAAACACACATGAACAAACACACAAACAAAAATAATGAGGTAAATGGCAATCTGGGAATGCAAGCTCCCAAACCGAGCTTTGAAGAAAACAAGAGAAAAGCAAAGGCAAACTTCCCATTGGCTACAGCAAACTGAGGGACAATTTTCTTAATTGAATTGTGAATATTTCATACTGGTTAGGAGGTGAAAGTCTGTGTGAATTGACTCTACGTGATGGCACAAAGACACCGCAGGCAATGCATAACGAGTCACACGCATATAGGCTGGAATGTGCAGCTTTAACTACTTACAAATTAATGAAAATAAATGAAGATTCTGCACGGAACTCTAGCCGAGGCCTACGTGAGGAGCCATAAAATAGGACATGGCATAATATTTTGCGTCATCCTTTATGCTTCTTTAAACAGCTGTAGAACATCTGAATTAGCCCACATGTCTGAGACCCTTACAGTATAGAAGGCAAGTGCTTCACATCACAAAATATGCATAAATGCATACAGAAGCATGCAAAGGTCAGGTCTTCCTCTTGTCTTTCAGTGGGTCTGACCTTAGAGATGGACTAATAACACTTTTTCCCTTCCAATCCCGATACCTGATCCTTAAGTATCGGCCGATACTGAGTACCAATACCGAAACTAACTTCATCTAACTTAACTCACCTGATATTTATACAATTACATTTTAAAAACATTTTATTTTGGTATAATGCATGTTCTGCATCACAAATAAAACACACTCAGCTTGGCTGGATGGCTTTAACTGTTGAATTATCTTTATTAGATGCTTAAGAAAACTTATTTTTGTTTATTAACTGTATATATTTTGTATTTACTATTATATAATTAGTAATAAGAACCATTTTAACAATTTAAGTAAATGTAAAATATCTTTACTGTGCAGAACAGTTAAAGACAGAGCTAAACAGTATTCAGATAAACCTGTGGTGTTTACACATCAGCACACAGCAGCTTCTCTGGCTCAAAAACGGAGCTGAATGCTGTTTCACGTTTTGCTGCTCACGGTCAGTATCAGCGCCTTTCAGTGTTTTTCGTAACTTGGTTGGGCTGCGAGACCCCGCTGCTGAGTGACACAGATGACTGATGGAGGTGCACTGCAGGTGGGGCTAGTGGATGCACAGGTCTGGCTAGCGGGCTGCTATGCTAAGGGATAAATAAAGGCTAAAGGCTCATAACAGCATTGCTCCATATTAAAAGAGTCTGGGTGCTAAACTGGCCTGCCTGCAGTCCAGACCTGTCACCTACTGAAAACTTCTGGTGCATTGGAAAACACAAATTACGACAAAGGAGACCATAATCAGCTGAATGTCCCCATGCCCCCGTCCTTTTACATGCCTTTTTTAAAATGTGTTGCTGGCATCAGATTAAAAATGGGCATATATTTAAAAACAAAAAAAACAAACAAAAACAAAAAAAAACCAATAAAATCAGTTTTAACATTTGATATGTTATCTTTGTACTATTTACGATTAAATACATGGTTTAAATGATTTGCACATCATTGTCCCAACTTTGAAAATGGTATTTGCTGAGTTTGACATACTGGAAAATAATCAAAGAGAATATTTAAAATGTGCCGTAACTTTTGCACAGTGACTGTGTATTAAAATGCACAGATGTGTGTTCTCTGTAGAGGATATGTTAACCTATTTACACTTAAGTAAATTTCACCCCAGATGCGGTTACCGTGCTGGATGACGCGCTGCACAGCGCCGTGCTACGCACTCCTATAATAATCACCGTAGCCAGCGGTGTGTATACAGAAGCAGTAAAGAAATGCAGTGTCTGTGCTATTATATATAATCTAGACTAATAAACAAATCAACAGATCCAGTTCTCACTCTTTGACAGGTTGACTGAAATTCCATGAGTAGGTTAATGTTGTGAACTCAGTCACCTCCTCTTCCTATAGAGCTACATCACCTAGTGAGAAGGCCAGCAACAGTCAAGGCAGCTAGTCAAGATCTTATGTAGATGTAGAGTAAAACTTTGGGCCTGGTGGCCATTTAAGGGCTAATTCTTCGCAGTGCTGGCAGTGGACTTGCCTACAGCAAAGTCCTGATCCGGAATGTGTCCAGGTCTTGGTTTTGACTCGGACCTGCCTCTAATGCCAAGCTGACCGACTACACTTGGATAAGCAGTAAATCATGTACATTTGATTTTGCACTATTTTTGCCTTGTACATCAATAAACATCTAAAAGCTAAAAGCTCTTATGGCTCAACACGTTGCAGCAGAGTGTGAGGACTATTCAACGGAGCGAAAGAGCATGCACAGGCAAGACTTAATCAGTCAACATTAGCACTTCTGCACGGCCTACACAAGGAAGTTCAGCTGGGTGCCTCACTTCCCGGCCTTGGTCATCACACAGAGAGCTAAAGGTCAGTCACGACCGTATGAGAAGTGACGCGAGTCATAGGTCTCGGTATCCCCATCACTGGTATCGATACTGCGGTTAAGTGCCAGTATCAGTGTCGATACGGATACAGTATCATTATCAGTATTTAATATCCACAGAAACATCCCCTGCAAAATAAATAACCTGCATTTAATGTCTGTTTCGACCGGAAATGGAATAAATGAAGGGTGGTCTTTGACTTATTCACACTCCTGTACAAGCCACTGGACGTAAACCTCCAATACCTCTGCACTGCCCTGTAACAGAGGGCTCAGGGGTTGATGTGGGTAAGCGCCTATAAACCTACTCCACAGCGTTTTCAATAAAAACAAGCTCATAAAAATGAACAGTGGCAAAAGGAGGTGGCCGTACATAAACCGCTAGCATAACAGACGGGTTCTCTCAAGGCTGATGATACTCAGACTGAGATTTACAGCGTAAGGGCTGAAAAACAGACATTTACCTCCTTCACCCTCTTCATCCTCTCAGATGGTTTTTCCTTTTCCAACCGTGAACTGCTTCTGGCTGCGAGACGCATAGTATTCACCTGAATTCTGTCAAACGAAGAGGAGTTCTAGCTCGCTGATTACTGCTGCTCAGGGAGAGAACAACAAAACTATCTGGTCATGAAGAAACATTACAACGCAGTGTGAAAAAGAATTCTACATACGGCTCGATAATAACCCATAAATCTGTTTGGCGATGTCTTTAAAGAATGTCCCAGAACATCGGAAAACCGGAAAAAATACGCACTGCTAGTGGGCAATATATATCGTTATTGTGATAAATCATAATAAATAAACACAATATGCTTTCGGAACATAGTGTATATTGTGTATACATAATGACCAAATGCATGTGTTATTATAAAGAGAACAAAATTAGTCTGTTAAGCGAGATATTGAATAAAAAAATCACTGAGTTTGCAGTTTTTGATTGTATTTTTTTAAAAATGTAGTACTGCTGGCTCTTTTTTCTCTGTTTTAACTGATCAGATGTCTAAAAAATGATCATCACACATTGCAAATATGCTTTAAAGTATTGCAATATTATATTAATTCGCCCACCTCTACACCCTGCTAAACCTGTGGAAAAAACAAGAAAAGGCCAAAGACACAGTCGGCAGCAAAAGTTTGCAAACAGCACTGGTCAAATTACGTTTTGTTGATTTTTAAAAAGTGAAAATAAGACCTACATAAAGAACTTAAATACTTAAATATGGCAATTTTCTACAAAAGTGCGCAATTTTTATTTAAAGCCGTTTCCAAAATGGTTGCAATGCTGTACAATATGTAAATAAAAATAGAATACAATGATGTTCAAATCATTTAAACCCTATTTTTAACTGAAAAAGTCAACAAATCAATGTTTAAACTAAGAAATTTTATTGGTTTTCAAAAAAAATGTCCATTTTTAATTTGATGCTTGTAACACATTTAAAAAAAAGTTGGCAAAAAACAACTGGTGGAACATCTCACAACTAATTAGGTTACTTGGCAACAGGTTAGTAAAATGATTGGGTATAAAAGAGCATCTCAGAGAGGCCGAGTCTTTCAGAAGTACAGATGAGGAGGAGTTCACCACTCTGAAAGACTGCACCATCAAATAGTGCAACAATTTAGGTAACTTTCTCAACGTAAATTAGCCAATAACTTGGGGATTTCATCATCTACAGTACATAATATCATTACAAGATTTACAGAATCTCTGTAAGCAAAGGACAAGGCTAAAAACCAGTGTTTGCTGGCCGTGATCTTTGGGCCCTCAGGCAGCACTGCATTAAAAACAGACATGATTCTGTAGTGGAAATCACTGCATGGGCTCAGAAACACTTCTGAAAACCACTGTCTGTGAAAACAGTTCATCACTGAATCCACTACATGCAAGTTAAAACTCTACCATTCAAAGAAGAAACCATATATAAACAGGATCAGAAACACTGCCGCCTTCTCTGGGCCTGAGGTTGTGTAAGACGGACTGAGTCAAAGTGTTCTGTGGTCCAACAAAACAAAATTAGAATTTTTTTTTTTTTTTAAAGAACAGACGTTCCATTCGCTGGGCTAAAAAGTAAATTTCACCCCAGATGCGGTTACCGTGCTGGATGACGCGCTGCACAGCGCCGTGCTACGCACTCCTATAATAATCACCGTAGCCAGCGGTGTGTATACAGAAGCAGTAAAGAAATGCAGTGTCTGTGCTATTATATATAATCTAGACTAATAAACAAATCAACAGATCCAGTTCTCACTCTTTGACAGGTTGACTGAAATTCCTTGAGTAGGTTAATGTTGTGAACTCAGTCACCTCCTCTTCCTATAGAGCTACATCACCTAGTGAGAAGGCCAGCAGCAGTCAAGGCAGCTAGTCAAGATCTTATTGTTGAAGTCATCTATAGTTAATAGCATATATAATACATAATACAGATGGCTCTACATTAACAGGTGCTCTGTGTTGCGTATGGTATGACATGGGCTTTAGAAATTCAACCAGAGGCACCCAGACATTTAAACGACTGTAGCATATAAAAGATGCCACTAACCCCTTAAATGTAGAGTAAAACTTTGGGCCTGGTGGCCATTTAAGGGCTAATTCTTCGCAGTGCTGGCAGTGGACTTGCCTACAACAAAGTCCTGATCCTGAATGTGTCCAGGTCTTGGTTTTGACTCGGACCTGCCTCTAATGCCAAGCTGACCGACTACACTTGGATAAGCAGTAAATCATGTACATTTGATTTTGCACTATTTTTGCCTTGTACATCAATAAACATCTAAAAGCTAAAAGCTCTTATGGCTCAACACGTTGCAGCAGAGTGTGAGGACTATTCAACGGAGCGAAAGAGCATGCACAGGCAAGACTTAATCAGTCAACATTAGCACTTCTGCATGGTCTACACAAGGAAGTTCAGCTGGGTGCCTCACTTCCCGGCCTCGGTCATCACACAGAGAGCTAAAGGTCAGTCGCAGTTAGCGACTGTATGAGGAGTCACTCCCTGTTTAATGCAACTGTGTTTTTTTTTCTTTTACAGACGCAGCCGGTCCGCATACCGTCATAATCGCCACGGGGAAGTGTACCATTAAAGTGCTCAATTACATGCTGGGTAGGCCATTTCGTAGTCAGTGATTTCATGCCTGTGGGGTTATAAAAATCTCTTAAACCACTCACGCAATGATCCAACCATTGAGCATATAGAGTGGCTATTAATGCGTCCGCGCTATTCTAAATCCATATCGCGGGTCGTAAAAGTGTCAGGTGATGTTCTTCCAATATCTGCGGCCTTATTAAGTGCTTTGTTTACATGCATATAAGAGATTCAATGTTTGCTTTTTCCCCGAGCAAAATGTCTCGTTATTTTGTACAGCACTTTTCAGATCGCAATACTCAAAGGAAATCTGCCACATTAAGTTATCCGTCTCCGTCGTCTCGACTACGGCAACAACAACAAAAAGCTGGAGTCATCATGGCGAAATGAAACCGCAGAACCAGCACTGTGACTCAGCAAAGCAAGTCATGTGCGTCTATTAGAATTCAGGCAAGAATAAAACCTAAAATGAGGTCAATGCTAATGTAAACTCTCAGGCAATATCAGTCTGATTCATATGCATTACTAAAATACATATTCATAAACATTAGCAAATTCATTTCACTCTGGACACTGCTGGATATGAACATATATGAACATGAATACATTTGTCTTGCTTTTTGAAATGAGTCTAATTAACAAACACTGTTTCAAACTGCACAGTTTCATACCATTTACTCCTCGGTCCATATAGTCCATTTTTGAAAATATTCTAATTTACTAATAAATACAGTACTGTGTGAAAGTCTTAGCCAGCTGTTTAACAGTTTATCTCTACAAATAAACAAAATACAGTTGAATGTAGCAAGAATTTCTTCTTTTCAGTATTAGATTATTATTAATTATTATCAACCAAGATTATTTTTATCTGGGTCAGAAGAACACAGAGGCCCCCCACAATTGAGCATGTTTACATGCTTAATAATCTGATCATAACTGTATTTCTGCAGTTATCTGATTATTCAAATTGTCATGTAAACACCATACGCTGATCTAGAAATCTGATTAAGAAATCAGATAAAGAGGCTGGATTTTAGCTCAGTAATCAGATTTCTCAGTGCTGTGAACTCTTACTCTGATTTCTTTCAGATTTCTCAGTCTGAGCATGTGTGAAAACAGACTGCGGTACCTGAAATCAGCGAGCAGCGTCGCCGCGAGACGCAGCAAAACACTTTTGGATCGACGTTCAAACCAAACACACTTGACAATGTGAAGGATTTAAATATTCTTCATCTTCTAGATGATGTTTGTTCATATTTTCAGGCAAAGTGGCGATGTTTCAAAAAAAAGCCGCGGCATAAAGTTTTACTTTTACCTCATGTCTTCTTCTGTGAGTTTATTGGTTGGTTGCAAAGCAGAAATCTGATTACAGTCTGATTCATGTAGACCTGGAGCTTCCCCATTATCTGATTATTCAAGTACATGTAAACGTGTTGATCGGATTACTGACACAATTTGATTTTCTGCAGTTATTGGATTATTAAGTGCATGTAGGCACACTCTGACAATAATACACAAAAAACTGAAAAATAACTTTAACAAACAGCTAATTTGCTTACATGCCCTGTAAACAGTGTCGGAAAATTTTACTGTCATGTTTTTTTTGCAAAATTCCCAATTAATGTGCAATATCCTATAATCTTTCCTGTAATTTTCCTGCACATTTTGGTGGTGATATTTTAAACATAGTAGCAAGGTTATGGGCTGAGGGGCCTTTATTTTACTCACATATTTAAAAGCTATTTGTTTATCTAATTTTTGCATCTGCACTGGACTATACCCAGGTTTTGAGCTGTCTCAGCGCCCCCGAGACCCCCGGCAGTCCAAGACCCCGGCCCCTCTCCTGACTTCTCAAAGCACTTCAGCCACTCCTTGCAGTTCAGATCCATCAGCAGCAGCACCTGATTTAATTTAATGAACTATTAAACTTAATTTTAAACTTTTAGTCTCTATTCACCTCCACTCATCCTGCAACTGTGTGACTTGATTTTAGTTCACTTTAGTTATTTAACTGTTTTTAGTTATTGTTTCATTTTTTATTCTGTAACTTTACAGGAGAAGGAAAAAACACACTTTACTTTTAATGTAAGTCAACGGAATCACATTTTTTCCAAGTCATTTTGGGCCGTTTCTTTTGGTCCATTCTTCATGAAACGTAAAGGGCAAACAGGCATTTTTAAATTGTGCCAAAAATTAAAAAACAACAAAAATGGAGATACATGGTTTCATTTGGACAGCAGTGAGATACAGTAGATACAGTATATACTACACTATATACACACTATACATACACACTATATACTATACCATATTATATTACAATACTATAAAGTATACACACATTAATGCCATATATTCACACACACAAACACACTGTCCAAAAGCGCCCACTGAATTTTTATTTTTTTCCAGTTAAACCTGGAAATTACCAACAAAAAAATTCTGAAATCTTAAAAACCTGAATAAAAATCATTGCATACAAAATCAATAAGAAACATTCAAAATTTTGCACTATTTCTAAGTAACGATTCGAATTTAAACTAATTTGTGAAAGTGCCCACATTCAGGCGTCTGTAAAACAAGGTCCAGTTATTTTCACTCTTATTTCTTCTGGTGAATCTCGGGTTTACGATGATTCTCAGGATCATCTGATAAAATACAAAGAAATTCTAAAATTCTTATTAATTTTATAAAACATTCTACATTTCACTCAAATTGTTATGCTGATCATATAACTTGTAATAAAAAACCTGGTATTAAATTAGACAAGCATGCAAAATTGAAACATTTTCAGACTTTTGTGCCTTTGACAAATGCAAAGGGATCTCTATACGAGCCCCAGCAGACTAAGAAGGATCTGTCCTGAACGTCGGCGCAGATTCTTTCTGTCATCCACATCATTCAGTTGTCTAGCAGAGGTAAGTCAAGGTGACTGGGTACAGATGAAGATGTGTTTGAAGATGGTGAAGATGTTTCACGGCTTGTTCGAGGGGTTTCATCACTTCAAACATTTCCTGCGTCACTGAAAAGCTTCAGACATTCGGGAACAGAGCCTTTTCCGGGATGTAAGCGCTGATATAGACAGGCACCAAACACGTTTCTCATTTGTCGATACTAACAACTCGTCCAGCAGACGGTTTTTCAGAGTTATCTTAATTTACTAAAACACACAATACTGTTTTTGGAGTCAATGTTTAACACTATTAAACCACTGTGGTTCCAGAAAAATGCATAAAATTAATTATTAATTATTACCCGTATAATAATCCAGTGTAATTTTAAAGCTTTTAAATAAATAGTAGGAAGATGGAACAAATAATGAAAACGTAGGCGTCCAGAATGAGGAACACAGCAGTAAATGACTGTAAAATGACTGAGAAAGCTGTATTCTCCTGTTTCACATGACGTCACACTGAATAGTGCGATGCTTTCGATTAGCTGTGCTTTGTGAATGATTCACCTGTAAGACGTGACAGAAGCCGAGAGACGAGGGACACCCAGACCTTTAATTCAGTGTTTTCACTCCAGGCTTGGAGCCGCTGCACTGTACAGTTTAGTGTTTCTCTGCTGTTCACACCTCGTTCAGCTCAAGAAGGGCTTAATTAGCTGATAATATCAGGTATTTTAACCAGGAAACCACAGTAATGCAGTGCAGGGGTTTCAGGACTGGAGCTGAACTCTGAACTAACTGCACTAGCAAACTTACAGAATCACGTCTGTCGAAACACGACGTCGTTTTCAGACCCACGACATTCAGTCTGATATTTAACGCTTATGTTTCTCCATTCAAACGTCATTTAAATCAGAAACAGAGAGTGAAGTTATACCGGCTGTCTGCAGCTCCGCTAGGGGGCGACTGTTCATCTCTTGGCTGGTAACATCAGCTAAAGTGATCTAAAGGCCAGCATTGATCACATCTGTGTTAATTAGCTGATGTCGTTACCCTCCTATGATCACAGAGTGTTTCTCCTCTTTATGCAGCACCATGGGGTCCTTTACCCACCCTGAGCTGAAGAGCCGGTGGGCTTCTGTGCTTTTAAATGCTGTGAGAGACTCTCAGAATAGGGAGAGGGGCTGAGTATGAGATCAATATATCAGGAAAACACAAATTTGATAGTTTTCCGCCAGTTTAAGTGGGATCAGGAGTTCAGGGGAAACTGTATAAGGATCTCAGACTGTTTTATCGACTTTGTTGAGGAACGTTTTTCTCTTCCAAAGTAAGGAGAGTAATTTTAGACACCTTTCACCTCTAGTTACGTTCGTGCGGAGCAGCAAAGCCAGAAATTCAGTCCCAAATATGACAAACCCTAGACCAGGGGTCAGCAACCTGCAGCTCTTTTACTGCCCTGTTGCGGCTCCACAGCAGAATCAGATTAGTAGGTAAAAATAAAATAATCCTCCTTTACAGTAAAATAAAGCTCTGCTGATCGTTCAACACAGTTTAACAATAAATGGTCTTAAACTCTGGAGTTAATGTAGAACTGCTAATTCACCCTTTAACCCTGAAGATCAGCGCAGACTGCTGGGCACCATAGCAACACAGACAACAGTCTCACCTAGCTAGTAGCTAACGAAACGGCAAAGAGAGAGATTTAAGACGAACATCGATAATTTGGAGATGAATGGACTGATTTGTGTTTATAGTCACTCCAGCTGGTTTCCTGATAGGTTTAATCTGCAACGAGAAACTGACAAACACTAAAAAGTTGCAAAGCTGAAGTCGCTTCTCATTCACCAGCTTCTTGTTTGAATTTTCCTGTTCCACCTTAAATGGTGCCTGCTGTACTATTTAAGGTGAAACAGGAAAATTCTAACAAGCGGCTGGCAAATGAGAAGCGACTTCAGCCTCATAAAAAAGTTGAACAGTGAGAGAAATTTTACAGAAACTGTTCTACTTTTGAGGAAACGTTTCCTGCTAGAGATGTGAGAAAAGCAGCTGTAGCTGAGCTAAAGATTAAAGCAGAGCAAAGTGAGTGAGGTTTTTTTTTTATTATATTTTATTACATTTTATTATATTTTTTATTATATTTTTAGCCTATGCTACTACTTTAGCACATACTGAGACATATTAAGAGCCAAGATGGTAAAATGGATATAAAATGTTGTGGGTCCCAAGATGGTTAGATTTTTGTTGAAAGGACAAAATGGCTCTTAACATTTGGGTTTATGGATAATGACGAGAATGAAGTTACAATAACTTCAGTGACTGTGTGTCATGGTATTTGATGGAAGGGCTAGAGCAGCACTTTACCAACTAAATCATGAACAGAGCATGACAGGATTCTAAACCACTACTGAAGAACTGTTAGGGTGTGTTTACGCTTGCAGTTGGTTGTCTTGGTCCGGACCAAAGCAGCATTTTAGTTCTGGTTTGTTTAGCAATCACACTGACATATTTAAGATGTAAACAAAGTCATACAAGTAAAAGATTCTGATTGATTGATTCTATGATTTTATGACGTACAGTAACTGTGATGTCCACTGAGCTGAATCGTGCAGTTCTCTGCTCTATCTGGGCTCTTTGGTTTTATTTCTGTCATTCAGAATAATAAGCCAGGAGAATCTCTGCGTTATTGTGATATTGCACCACGTAAAGCAGAAAGAAATCCCTGAAACCAGAAAGGACAAACGTCAACATATCAACACATAATATCATTTTTGGGTGCAGTCAAATGAGTATTTGGAGTATTCTATAATGACCTCAGGCATCATCAGTAACCAGCTTTAAAAAGCAGCTGAAAATGTCTGAATTTAACATTCTGATCGGATTCTGTTTTTATTTTAAAATTTTCTTAATCATTTATTGTTCTTATTTTTCATTCCCTCCTGTGTTCTTTTATATTTAAATGTTTAATCACTTGCTTCTATAAGGGTCATTCTACAGAAACGTCCATTTTTGTGTCCTTAGGGTTTACAGATATATTACACTTAAAAAACATGTTAGGGTTACAATTTATTTATGTTTTAATTTAAGTTATTTTAACAGTTACACCTTCTTGAGCCTCAATTTAGCAATATTGGTTTTTAAAAAAACTCTTATTTTGAAATAAAAGTCACACTGATGACATCACTCGACTTCCTTTTACCTGTTTTCTGAGGATCTATGAAGAAAAGCTCATGGTGAGTCCACTGTGTCTTTCAGTTATCAGAGATTTTCTCATTTAGCTCATGATTTCATATGAAGCTTTTAGCTGAAGTCACTGGTGTGACCCACTTTATTCTGAGGTAACTGTGAAAAAATAGAACACAAATGGATTAAATTTCATATTTTAGTGGATATTCCCTGATTGACAACATGTGGTTTGATGCTCTGCAGCAGCCGTTTTGTAAAATGTATTGTTCATTAAAAATGTCTCTGGTGTTCCTTTATTATGTGTAACACCAATGAGGATCAGTAACACCAGTGACTCCTATGGACAGACAGAAAAGTGGACGTTTCTGTAGAATGACCCATTTATTTTTTATTAATTAATTTATTTAATATTACCATTTTTATTAAACAAACAGTTCTTTCAATTGTTTTCATTTCTTATTTTACTGTTATGCATACATGATTTTGTTGTTTTGTTTTAATTTTATTAAACATATAAAAAGTTTTACAATATAAAACCATTGTGGTTTCAGAAAAATGTATGGGAAATGTATAAAATAAGTTATTGAAATGAATCATTGTGAGGCACTCTGAGCTGCATTTTTACGTACGAAAGGTGCTATATAAATAAAATTATTATTATAATTACTTCAAACGCATTTTAAAACCCAAACTCTCTCTTCTATAGTTACTAAAAATGTTTATGAAGAGAAGATCATTCATGCCTCAAAACAGCATCAGAAACTACGTCTTTTCCACAAAGCAGAGAGGTTCTAAAGAAAGGAGACGCTGGTTCGTTCCGGTGTTGGGTCGTTTAGATGTCTTTGATCTGTATCACGTTTACAATTCAAATTCACTGCACTAGAGTGGGTTCTAAAGTGAACCAAAACCGACCTGCTCAGGGGGCCTCAGTCTGCTTATTTGGTGCATCAGAATTCGGACGGCAGGGTTCACACTCGCTCTGACGAACCGCACTAACAGACTAAACCGGACCAAACCTGTCAAGTCTGAACGCGTCCTAAAACGCCAACTCCCAAAGTGAAAATGTTACCTTAACGTCCTTTACAAACATGTTATAAGCTACTAATGTTGGTGTACTGTTGCTATGGCACCACAGTGTACCACTAACACAATACTGCAAACGCTAGACACCAAACACGTCCACCAGGACTGTCCTGATCACGATTAACTGCCATATAAATAAACTGCTTGTACTACTTAACCTTTTCAACCACCGGTGGTTCCAAAATGCACTTTGTCGTATTTTTCATAACTGTCATATTTCATAAGCTACATTCTAAAGGTGGGGGTCGTATGAGAGCTGTAACTGTCTTCTGTCCAGTCAAATAGATGGGTGATGTAATTCTAAACCCTTATAATAAAAGAAGCTGAACTCAGTTTTTTTTTGTCTACTGAAAGTCGACCCATTTTTCCACAAATCTGGGCTATAAACTATAAACAGACGGCGTCTCTTCAGTGATCTGCTCTGTAAACATTATTTTTATAAAATAATACAAAGAGCGTCTAAGATTTTTGGCTTTCAGCAGTAAATTGTAAGCATACAGTGATATGTGTGATCATAAAACATGTTCTGTTAATTTGAGGGGAGCTTTTACTTCAAATAAATAATTAAATAAAATAAAAATGTACATTTATTTCATGCAGTTACTGAATAATTTGCCTTATGATAGAAAAAACAAAACATACCCTGGAGAATAAGAGGTTACATATATTTATTAAAATAAAAGCCCAAAGTGGCCAAACTGTGATTAGCTGTCGACTATTAGTAGCTCTAAACTGATGACAAACAGCTCGAGCTCAAATAAACAAACGTGACTCCCTGCTGGATGAACATTCAGACTGAGAAGGCTAACAGCTGTGGAAAAATCACTGCAATCAGCTCAAATAAATGCTATTATTGAACAGTGGTGGACGAAGTACATAAACCATGTACTTGAGTTAAAGTAGAGAGACCCAAGGTAAAATATTACTGCAGTAAAAGTAGAAGTTCCTCCCTTTAGACCTCCACTTGAGTAAAAGTACAAAAGTATTTGCCTTCAAATGGACTTAAGTATCAAAAGTAAAAGCATTAAAAGATTAACTTAACTTAGTTATAAGTTTAACAAAAACTTTAAACTCAGATTCACAAATGAGTTTTCCTTTACTAAACTGCATCTGTAGGTCTCTTTTCATAAACATAAACTAGCCAAAACTAATTTACTATATAATGAAATGTGTTTGTATAAATTCAGAAAAAAGACACGTCAGTCACAACTGCATATGTGTACATATTTCTATATTGTGGTCTGTTTACACAGAGTTAGGTTAGTTCATCATTTATGTTGAATAGACTCCCAAAATTTTACGCTGCTGTACTGATGTTGAACCGTGTGCTGCACTGGGTCGGTATGACCAACAGGTCAAAACAAGCTCAAAACAAAGTGACCGCTGTGCCCTGATTGGTGTTTTTGCTTTGCGCTTCTTTTGTTTTGACGTTACATTTTTATTCACACATAAACCAAAAGGAACGATCGATTTCTCATAATGTAGTCGAGTAAAAAGTGAGATATTAGACTTTGAAATGTAGTGGAGTGAAAGTAAAAAGTCATAAAAAATGGAAAAACTTCAGTAAAGTACAGATACAGGAAAAAACTACTTAAGTACAGTAATGAATTACATTTACTGAGTTACTGTCCACCACTGTTATTGAATAACTATGCCAGGCCTAATGTCCACATGCATCTGAATTTCAGTGGAAGTGTTGCTTTAAGCCCAATAACACTGCCTGATTCATGCTACCTCTGACCTGATTCCATCTTTTAGCCCATTCCTGATCTCCTTCTAATGAAATCTCTACTGCTAAAGACAGTTTGCCATCACTCGCCAGGACCAGTGTGCTGAATAAACATTTCACCATTCTGCATGCAACTGGGGCGAGGAGTCTGCAAGAAACGAGCTCAAACGGAGCGACTCTCCACGTACGGCTGGTCTTTTCACTGGAAGGGCTGCTGCTAACAGCCGGAGAAACAGACCTCTTCTCCTTTTCTGTATTAAAAAAATCCGGACCTGCATTATTCAACAGGAATAAATGATATGCTATTTCCCCCCACTGTTCGGCGCGGGAGAACAAGTGTATGAGGCCTAACACCTTGTTTATAATTTAGCGGGCGGAGGGCTGCCCTGCTTGCAGGGGTGGAGAGGGAGCCAAGAGAGAAGAGGAAAGACAAGTGAACAAAGCAGTGGCAGAGGGAGGGAGGGAGGGCGGGAGGGCTGGAGGGAGGGGGGATTGTACCGAATAAAAATAGAAAGAGAGGGGAGAAAGTGTATCAGGATGGATGGCAGAGCTGAAGAGGGAGAGCAGGGGAGAAGGAAGAGGCTGAGAAGACAGAGGAGGTCACTATTTCTTTCCCTTGGCCTATTAGTTTAGATGGGCCGGAGGGAGGGCAGAGCGGAGGATGGATCCTCGAGAAGAGGACAAAACTGGACAAAATATAATCCGTCGAAGCTTTTTAAGACATTTTTAGATTGTCGGTTTGCTGTAACTCAACACACTAAAGAGTAATCTGGTTTATTGTAAAGAAAAAATTTAAGTGTGTTTACATGCGCTCAGTAATCTGATTATAATCTGATTTCTGCAGTTATCTGATTATTCAAATGCTCATGTCAACAGCACACTGTTTTCTTAGATCGGAGTAAGGTCTAGAAATCTGTTTAAGAGGCTGGATTTTAGCTCAGTAATCAGATTTCTCAGTGAATGTAACTCTTACTCTGATTTCTTTCAGATTTCTCAGACTGAGCATGTGTGAAAACAGACTGTGATACCTGAAATAAGCAGCAAAACACTTTCGGAGCGACGCTGAAACCAAATACATGCTTGATGAAATGAAGGACTTAAATATTCTTCATCTTCTAGATGATATTTGTTCATATTTTCAGGTAAAATGACTCAATATTTTAAAATAAAAGCCGCAACATGAAGTTCGAGTTTTACGTTACGTTTCTTCTGTGAGTTTATTGGCTGGTTGTAAAGCAGAAATCTGATTACTGTCTGACTCCTAATGCGAGGCCATGCCTTATTAACGTGTGCGAACAAGATCCTAACACGTGGCCATGCCTTATTAACGTCTGGGAACAAGATCCTAATGCGTGGCCATGCCTTACTAACATGTGGGAACGAGATCCTAATGCATGTCCATGCCTTATTAACGTGTGAGAACAAGATCCTAACATGTGGCCATGCCTTATGAATGTGTGGGAATGAGATCCTAAAGCGTGGCCACGATTTATTCATGTGTGGGAACGAGATCCTAATGCGTGGCCATGCCTTATTAACATGTGCGAACAAGATCCTAATGCGTGGCTATGCCTTATTAACGTGTGGAAACAAGATCCTAATGCGTGGCCATGCCTTATTAACATGTGGGAATGAGATCCTAATGCATATCCATGCCTTATTAATGTGTGGGAACAAGATCCTAACATGTGGCCATGCCTTATTAATGTGTGAGAACGAGATCCTAAAGCGTGGCCACGATTTATTTGTGTGGGAACGAGATCCTAATGCGTGGCCATGCCTTATTAACATGTGGGAACGAGATCCTAATGCATGGCCATGGCTTATTAACGTGTGGGAACAAGATCCTAATGTGTGGCCACTCCTTATTAGCGTGTGGGAACAAGATCCTAATGTGTGGCAACGACCAAGTAAGGTATGGGAATGAGATAATTAAGTCGTGGTCACGATTTAGTAAAGCTTGGGAATGAGATCATGCCTTCCTAAGTCGTGGCCACACATTATTTTTATTTATACAGGATGTCGCCAGCAGGGCTCCGTACGAATCAGCCAGTAAGTACAAGTTAGTTGTTTTTCAGAATCAGGAAAAAAAGCAGAAAAAGCACAATTATCTGAAAATCACACAAAAACCCACTTGATTTTCTCCTCTCTCTCAGAGATGAAAGCTTTCAGTGCTGTTTATCTGATGGGGCAGTTTTGGGGTCGACCAGGTCTTCCAGGTGGTTGTTAGGAGACACATTTTCTTTATAGCTTATTTGAGCTCCAGTTTTGGAAGCTCTTGTTTTTCTACTTATTTTCTCCTTCTGTGTGCAAGTGGATTATCTTTATATCTACTTATACTATCCTCAAAATGAAAAACGTGTACTCACTGCTCAACTGGGATTACATAATAACATCTGAACCAACAATAACAAGCTCAATAACTGACAGCTCAGTTAATACAAATGGGTATACGTTGTCCTTGTTTGCAACAACATAACCAGGTTTATTCTGAGGAAAACATTTATCACAACTGTAATTGTTCAGGAAAATATTAGAAATTCTGTTTTTTAAACCTTGTCTGGGAAACAAGAGTTCCAGTCTGCACTAAAATCGTTTGGGAAAATGACGCTGAGTGTCACAAAACACACCCACATCATTAGCAAACAGCTGCTTTAAGTCGGCAAAGCCTTTGCAGGTATTTGTTCTTACTTGGTTAAACAGAAACAGCAAGACCGATTCTAATTTCTTGCGCAGCCAGTGCATGCGCTCTTGCAGTATGTTGCTCCTCAGTTTATCAAAGAAGGGCTTAATTAAGTGCCAAGGCTAAAATGACTGAAATTACAGAGAAAAACAGAAGATTATTAGTCATGAGAGAAAAAACGAAGAAAACCAAGAATGGAAGTCAGAAAAAAAGTCATTGTCAATTTAACTGAAGGCACTTTGAAGCAAAGCTGCAAGGTGGCTGCTGGGAATGCTATTAGATACCTTTCGCTGAGTCATTTCCCAGCAGATAACATCTCAGCCAAACTGCCATGACAACCTATTTCAGTAAATCATCTTGTCAAATAATGCTGGAGATACACTCTATATTGAACTTTCTCACGGCACGTTATGGCTGATGGCTATTTTTCATTACCTGAAGCTATACCACGTCAGGGGTCATATACTTTGTAATCGGTGGAACTCCATGATTTTTCCGTGACGTATAATGACATTTCCATGACATTTAACGTACAGACAAAGAACTCATCTCTTCTGGGAGAAAAAGAGGCTTGAATTCTTTCAGAACGTCCTAAACGCTTCACGTTTGATAGACAGATTGTTTTAAAGAGCTCATTTACCCAGCATATCGAGCAAGTCGTATTAGTCTCATCATTTAAAGCCCCTGTCAACATTTAAAATACTGTTTGATAGTAAAGATATGCTGCGGGATGAGCATTTAATAGGGTTATATTCAAGAATTAGGACAATTTAATAGCAGAATGCTCCAAAAACTGCTGCTGCTTAGGACTGTGTGGGCGTGTCAGAACTGAAAATGATTGACAGTGCTGTCTCCCAGGCAACGTGAACAACCCAACATCAGTGGCAGCAGTAAGCAGAATCAGTGTGGTTCCGTCCTACACGTACGAGATCCTCCCTCACTCTCAGAATGGAGAGTACAAAGTGCAAAGAAGAAAAGAAGCTGTGTGATGGTCAATACAGCCAATGTTGGAGAACTCATCTTTCAGGCTTTCATCTCATGATGGTTAGATCACGAACATATTCCTCAAACTCTGAGCTCCTGTTATGGGTCTAGACCAGGGGTCGCAACCCAAACGTTGAGAAGAGCCATTTTGTCCTTTCTACAAAAATCAAACCATCTTGGGAGCCAAAACATTTTATGTCCATTTTACCATCTTGGCTGTAAATGTGTCTCAGTATGTGCTGATGTTCTAGTATAGACTTAAAATATAATATAAATGAAACACAGACTTACTTTGCTCTGCTTTAAGCTTTAGCTCAGCTATAGCTGCTTTTCTCACATCTCCAGCAGGAAACTTTTCCTCAAAAGCCATTTAAGGTGGAACGGGAAAATTCAAACAAAGCTGGCGAATAAAAAACTGACTTCAGCTTTGTGACTTTTTAGTGTTTGTCAGTTTCTCGCTGCAGATTAAACGTATCAGGAAACCAGCTGGAGTGACTATAAACACAAATCAGTCCATTCATCTCCAAATTATTGATGTTCATCTTAAATCTCTCTCTTTGCCGTTTCGTTAGCTACTAACTAGGCGAGACTGTTGTCTGTGTTGCTATGGTGACCAGCAGTCTGCGCTGATCTTCAGGGTTAAAGGGTGAATCAGCAGTTCTACATTAACTCCAGAGTTTAAGACCATTTATTGTTAAACTGTGTTGAACGATCAGCAGAGCTTTATTTTACTGTAAAGGAGGATTATTTTATTTTTACCTACAAATCTGATTCAGCTGTGGAGCCGCAACAGGACAGGTAAAGAGCCGCATGCTGCCGACCGCTGGACTAGACGGTCATGTCTGCAGACGCGGTATAGAAAGTTCTCGTGTCTTACTGTACGTCGTGCCTGTGAAGCACAATAACAGGGGAACTCTGTGAGCCTGGATGTTAGGAGGGTAGCTAACGTAGCACTAAGCTAATGTATCATGTTATTCCTCCAGTTAAGGTGGACCGCTAGCTATCGTGCTCTCGTAAATGAAGTTAATCTCTTATAGTAAGATCCTGCAACAGGTTGCTAACGCAAGTAAGAAGCAGAGTCTAGCTACACTACAAACAACCTTTATAACAAGCACTGTTATCACATTTAGAAAAGCTTAAATAAGCTGCTTGCTGGGAGTTTCGTCTGGGACTCAGAGACAAATTTAGTTCCACCAACTCAAATCAAACAGAAGCAAACAGCAAAAAAAGTATTTTCCACAATCGCTCAACTGAAAAGACCAACAGCACCGTTTCTCAGCCAGTTCAGATCAACAGCATAACAGTCAGAAACAATGACAGAAGTAAGTACACAAAAGCTGTTATGCTAGCTCAATGCTAATAATTAACTAGTCACATGTTCCTATATTTTGGCATTATGTTTGTATGAATAGCAGGGCACCCAATCAGGAGCGCCCTCATCTGCATATGTCCCAGGCACTGACGGGACCGTACCAACTGCAGGAGAAAGTTAGGGAGCAGAGTTAGAGACGTTTAGTCTGATTTTAGTCATGTCTCTTGGTTGAAGCTACTCAGTGATGTTATTTTTAAAGATCAACCTTCCCAGAAAACAGCAGATGAAAATAAGCCACTGTGGAAAAATGATGTCAAACTGTATTTATATATTCTGTTAAAAAATATAAAATAGCTTTGGACTTGTCCTGTGTGGTGGGCAATAACTAACTGTTCATCAGAAGTATCTGATCTAGAGATTTGAACTAAGCTTATTTGGGCTAATTAACACACATTCAAAAATTCCAAGTAGGATTAAGGAGGCCGTGGCCTTTGCTTCTCTTCTGGCCAGGAGGAAGATATTGATTAACTGGAAATCACCGTATCCACCAAAAACCCCAGTGGCTTTGCGATGTTATGCTTTTCCTTAAATTAGAAAACATTAAGTTTTCATCTAAAAAAGGCTTCTGTGAAATTCCACAGAACTTGGGATTCCATGACTAGATATTCTGAGAAGCTGGAATGTCTCCCCACTAACTAGCGCCCCCTCCCCTCTTTTATGTGAACGTCACTCTTTAGCTCAAATAGCTTAAATCCCAATATCTGTATTTGTTTGTTTTCTTCCTGACCTATTTATTAACGTGTAACTATCTATTTGTTTTTTTTTCTTTTTTCTAATGTTATTTCAGTTCATGTTATGATGTAAAACATGGAACGTATACAAGTGTCTGTGATTCTGACTTTGCGTAGACCCACTGTCACGCATCCCTCAGGCTCAGAGGTCTCTGGGGACTCCATTTCCCAGAACCCCCAGGGGGATCACATGATTCTCAGCCCTCCATCTCGCTCCAATCACCGCTCTCTGTTGCCTGAGTACTAACTGGTTACACCTGTTCTGAGATCATTAGCTTAGTATAGAGCCCAGGCTTTTAGTCTCGTCTTTGGACTTTGTTCGTTTCGACCTTTGCCTGTTTTTTGACCATGTTTTTGGATTACGACTCGAACATTAAAGCCTCACTCTCTTCTTTTAACCGCGAATGTCAGTTATTCTGCCTCGTTACACCCATGGATAAAAAAATACTGTTAATAATAAATAAATAAATAAATAAATAAATACTTCCAAACAGTATAAACAATGTTTTGGACATTTGTGACCATTTGATGACTGAAGTGCAATGACTTTAGCACAGCAAGTGAATTTCTAGAAGGCAAACTGGTTGTTAAGACATACAGGCCCCAATATGGTCTACATGTCAATACTATTCACTTATATTGAACAAACCAAGCAGAATTTTTGTTTTTAATAAAAACAGACAAAATCGTTTTACTAGTAGCCATTTTTGTTGCTGCATGAAATGGCCGCTCTCTCTCGCCCACTGAGCGAGGAACAGTGAGCTGAACATCTCATTTAGCTCTAATACATCATTCAGCCTTTTCAGCTTTAGCTAGAGCGCGACATCACTCAAGACAGATGTCCCAAGAGGAACATGTGGATCCACAGGTCAGTCCAGACTCACCAGGTGGAGGTCAACGCAGGTGGAGTTGTTCTGACACATGTTGTCCACACAGTCGTCGATGTCCTGCTCGCACCGGACGCCGGCGTATCCCGGGTTACAGAGGCAGTAGAAGCCGTCCACCACTGCAGGACACAGAAGGACACGGTCCTCAGTTAGGGCAGGTTCACAAAAGTCTCAAGAAAGAGAAGCTTCTGAAATGTGTCTCTCTCAATTCGCTCAACTGTAAAATCAGGTTAAGAAAAGATTGTTGGTGTTTCACTTTCGTTAACTTAATTTTAATGAACATTTCAAGTTAACTCAGCCGCTTTTTTAAGTTAAACGAAACTTAGGAACCGTCTTCATTTCTGTTTAACTTCTCTCTTAAAAACAACTCTAAGAAAAATTAGTTTTCTTAGAGAAAAAATCAGAACCTAAAAAGAGTGCATATCTATGGAAGTCTGAACAGGCCATGAGGTATTATAATTTTCTGGGTTGTTATCTTGAGATAACGAGTTAATTATCCTGTGAGATTGTGATAAAGTCATTATCTTGAGATAACATGTTACATATCATGTGATTTCAAGATAAAGTTATTACACTTCAGATAATGAGTTACTTATCTTGTGATCTCAAGATAAAGTTGTTCACTTGAGATCACAAGATAATTAACTTATCTCAGGATATCAGTCCAGAGAATTACAGAAACAGCTCATGGCCTCTGGATTCCGTACATATCCCACATTTTCTTTTTTCCTCCGAGGTTTGTTGTACATGTACCTTTGAGACTGACATATGCAAACAACCCTTGTTCTGATTGGCTGCCGTGCATAGTGGCTATATAAATTAAGCAATCTGGGCTGAAACACTGCTTATAACTTCAGTGTGAGTGGGTGGGGCAAAACTTGTACAAGCTGAATAGGCAGATGTATGCAAATGTGTTATTTTGTGACATCACAAAAACATTTTATTCAAAGTGGGCTGTTTTGGCAGCTCAGTTTCCATATACTGACCGTATGGACTGAGGGAAGAGTGGTAGACTGTGGTACGTTGACGATGTTTACAAACTACATCAAACTCTCTTAATAAAAAAATGAGGAAAATTCATTTTTCCATGACACTAACCCTTTAAGAAAGCCTTGCGTTTGTCTTCGACTGTAAGAAATGGCAAAGTAAACCTCTAAAACTGTAACTTCACAAAATATAACTGTTAAAATAGATCATCTTTTCCTCTAAAGGCCATTTCCTCCATCCATTTTGCTGATCAGATTAAACCGAATATCTGGTTAATGCAAAAAAAAACAAAAAAAAAAAACATTCAATACCATTTCAGTAAGTATTGTTTCATTTATGTTGAGCTGTAACATAATATCAATAGGCTACATGACAAATAACAAACAAGCAATTAGTATTTTGTGAAGGAAATCTTAAGAATAGGCCAATGAGGAACAATTCTAATGAGAATATTTGAGAAATTAAGAACAAAGAAATTCCTTCTTAAACCCCACTTGTGACGAAGACTCAGGTAAGAACAGAATCTACACACTCAAGAGCACAAACAGTTCTGCGCTTTAAGAACACGTCATGAACCTGACGTAGACTTTTTCTTAGGACCTTCCTCAAGAACACACTTAAGAACAAACTCAGGACGATGTTGGAGAGTGAGGCCCAGTTTTATATATTTCTTAGTGTTTTTCTTAGGAAAGCTTTTGTGAATCCGTCTCCAGGTTCTTTTCAAGACGCGACTCAAGCCAAACAGCCCTGAGAACCATCTGGCTCGACAGCGGGAAAGAGGCCATTCTGATTCCAGGCTCCCATCACATCACTGTATAGAGTTAAGTGTGTAGAAAAGTGAGTAAAGTTCAGCACTGCATCCCAAACTCAACGTGATGGAGCCATCATGCACTGTGCTACCGCTTACAGTGGACTCAACGCTCCCCATAGACACTGAATGGGATCTGTTGCTGAGTTTGCACCAATGTTTGAGCAGCTTTATCCTCTCGTCTGCGGCTGTTGTGCAAAAGGCAGCACTCAGTTCAAGAGTAACTGCATTTCCTTCGTCACTTAGCGCATCGCCGCGGTGAGAAGGACGGACTTCATGTTAACCACGAGGAGTTTTGTGGTGACTTGCTTTACAGGCTTTCCACATGCTAGAATTCCTGCTCACCTGCCTTACCAGAGGCTAATAACCCAATTCTCGAGCCTTTAATCAGTAACGATGTTAAGAGAGACGCGTCTCCTGCCTTTCCGCAGCTCTGACGGCCGTACACAGGCAGCCGCTGCCAGCGGTAATTGTGGGCTTCTTCCAGGAGCGAATTTATTGCAGGCCTGGCTCCTCGTGTCCCAGGATTCTTCATTATGCCAAAGATTTAGCGCGTAATCTGCGCTGTCACTCCGGCTCCGCGTGTGTAGCTGCTATTGCTCTCATTAACTGCTCGGGGTCCTGGGTGGCAGCCGCATTACTCATACCAGCTGCCGCCGAGAAACACCTCTTTCTCCCCCCGCGCACCTCCTCCCCCCGCGTCCAGCAGCTCCCGCAGCCCGCAGGTGTGGGGGTGGAGGGGCTGAGGAGCATGTCCTGCGATGGGGGCTGGTGTTAATGGAAGTCTCGGTGTAGATAAAAGAGCAGCTAGCGCTCCTCGCAGGCAATCTCTCCTCATTTCTTTTACCCACCCTGATTTTTTGCTCCTCAATAAATCAAAACAGCATGTTCGGGCCAGCTAATGCGCTGATGTGATTACAGGGTAAATATTTGCGAAGTTCGTCGTGTTGAACTTTCAAGCAAACCAGACACAGAGAACTGCTTGTGTTCTGAAATTACATCAGCCTCAAACTTAAGTTAATACACTGCAAAAAATAATATCTTTTCAAGTAACATTGTGTTAATTCTAGCCAATATATCTAATATTGCTTATTTTGAGATAGTTGTGCACTTATATTATGCAATAGTTTTAATTATTATTTTAATTAGACATTTTTTACATGTTTTGAGTACAACCCCATTTCCAAAACAGTTGGGACGCTGTGCAAAATGTAAATAAAATCAAAATGCAGTGATGTGTAAATAAACAAACCCTATATTTCATTGAAAATACTACAAAGACAACAAATCAAATGTTGAAACTGAGAAATTTTATTGTTTTTTGAAAAATATATACCCATTTTGAATTTATTGGCAACAACACGTTCCAAAAAAGTTGGGACGGGGGCCTGTTTACCACTGTGTTTCATCACCTCTTCTTTATCAACACTCTGTAAGTGTTTGGGAACTGAGGAGGCACTGCTGTAGTTTAGAAAGTGAAATGTTTTCCTGTTCTTGTTTGATACAGGAGTTCAGCTGCTCAACAGTTCAGGGGCTCATTTGTTGTATTTTTAATTTCATAATGCGGCAAATATTATCAGTGGTGACCGGTCTTTTTCAGGGAAGGCCTTGATTATTTCAGCAAGACAATGACAAAGACGTTGCCTGGATGCAGCAAATGTTGCCAAAACATTATATTATATATATATATATATCGATGAGCATTAATGGTGCCTTCACAGATGTGCACGTCACCCATGCCATGTGCACTAATGCCCCCTAAACCATCATGAATACTGGCTTTTGAATTGTACACTGATAACAAGCTGAGTGGTCTTTAGCCCGGAGGACACAGTGTTCATGATTTCCAAAAAGAATTTCAAATGTTGATTCATCAGACCACAGGACACTTTTCCACTTCCCCTCTGTCCATTTTAAATGAGCTCAGGCCCAGAGAAGGTGGCAGTGTTTCTGGATCCTGTTTATATTTGGTTTCTTCTTTGTGTTTTAGAGTTTTAACTTGCATTTGTGGATGCAGTGATGAACTGTTTTCACAGACAGTGGTTTTCAGAAGTGTTTCTGAGCTCATGCAGTGATTTCCACTACAGAATCATGTCTGTTTTTAATGCAGTGCTGTCTGAGGGCCCAAAGATCACGGCCAGCAAATACTGGTTTTCGGCCTTGACCCTTACATACAGAGATTTCTCCAGATTCTCTGAGTCTTTTGATGTTATTATGTACTGTAGATGACGAAAAGCAGAAGTTCTTTCCTATTTTATGTTGAGAAACGTTATTCTTGAATTGTTGCACTATTTGATGGTGCAGTCTTTCACAGAGTGGTGATCCCCTCCTCATCTTTACTTCTGAAAGACTCCGCCTCTCTGAGATGCTCTTTATACCCAATCATGTTACTGACCGGTTGCCAATCAAACACCAGGTGTTTTTTTAGCATTACACAACTTTAACAGCCTTTTGTTCCCCCATCCCAACTTTTCTGGTATGTGTTGTTGGCAACAAATTTAAAAAAAAAACAAAAACCTTTCTCAATTTCAACATTTGATATGTTGTCTTTGTACTATTGCCAATTAAATATAGGGTTTAATTGATTTACACATCATTGCATTTTGTTTTTATTTACATTTCACACAGCGTCCTAACTTTTTTGGAAATGGGGTTATAATTTTATTAAGTAAAACGATCTCACTATACTGGCAGATAATCAGTGAATAAAACTTTTACTTAATAAAATTACTTAAAACAGGTAAAAAAAATTTGGAAATAAGTTAAACTTACAACAGTCTCAACAGGAGATATATCGGATATATTGTTCACTTGACAAGACACAATTTTTTGCAGCGTACAACATAAAACCCTTCACCGAACCTACTATGCAATTCTGCCCTTAATGAAGACGTGGACATTGAGTGGGCTGACAGATGTTTTGGGAGGTGAAGTTACAGAAAAGATTTGGGTGACTATTGACTTTTAGTGTTTCTTGCAACGTTAGCCTCATAGGCTCCAGCTCTAAGCTAAAGAACCACAAAGTGGACACCAAACACATCTTCACTAATCGAATATACCTGAGGTAAGAGGACACTGTGGAAACTGCAGGTGAAAAGTTCGTATTTGTACCTTTTCATAACCGAATGTTTTAAACAGAACAGTAAAATAAAAGCCTGGAGACGAGACGGGGTGTGTGGAGTCAGTACAGCTTAGAACATATCATTTCAGTGGATTATGGTTCAGTTATGTTCCCTGACTGAAGGTACTGAGATGGAGCCTTGAGGGAACCAGCCCAGTGACAGTTTAGCACCTTTAACTCAGAGTGTGGGCTGAATGCTGTACTGTATGTCCTAAGATTAACGTTACTATGCATGTTCAAGTGTTTGTTTCATGTTCTAAGGATATTCTAAGCCATGTTAGGCAAACTGAAGCAGACTGGCTGTGTGTTTATATTAAAAGATTAAATGAAAATGTCACCTCCTATACGCGAGGAGAGCACTTCACAGAACTCAGGGGAGAAACAGAGAAATTTATGTTCATTAAAATGTTTCTGCATCTCCAGTTTGAACCATACAATCATCAGCGTATGTCAAGTCTGCTGAGATTCATCTCCTTAAAACTAATAAATAAAGAATTTGACAAAATTAATAAATAAATAAGTAAATAAGAAACTTGTTCCCTCGCAATGAGGGTTAAATTATTTATTGCTTTGCGATGTGTAATTCTTGACCTACAACATCTCTTTGATCTATCGCTTTCTTAATGATTTATGCCGGGGACGAAACACAGAAGGGGGAAAAAAGATTATCGGATTGCCGAGGGAGGAAAAACAACACGCTGCCTTTGGGCTTTGATTGTATTAACTCTGTCATTTATCATCCATTATTAAAATTACAGTGAACCGTTTACGCCCAGCTGATCCACTCTCACACGCGGATAACGCGGCCTACGTCAGGGTCGTCGACTGGTGGACCAAGAAAAGGGGCCGAAGTGAGCGCTTCTAAAAGATTTCGCAGGAAAAGCTGATTAATGTATTTAAAAATCAGAAGGCTGTCATTTTTTTTTGGTGACTTTCATGAACATAAACCAGCACAGCTTCTTACATGCATGCATGCAAACGACTCTAGCTGAAGGCACCTCATTAGAACAGAGACTACAGGGCTGGATCAGATCAGAAAGAGAATAATTTCAAATATTTTCACAGATTTTTAGGTCCCATTTCTTCTTTTCACCCCTACCCCTTGTTTTCGAGTGTCGCCCCTTGGAACTGAGTTACAGGGTAGCGTCTGAAATCTTCCCTCTGAAATGGGACCCTCAAATAAAAAGAGCAGCACTTCATTAACAGCTACCAGCGCTGCTCTGTAGGCGACCCTGCCAGTCTGCAGTGACAGCAGAGGAGGGTAAAGTTCAGCTCCTCACTGCTGGGCTTTAGTTACATTTAGGGCATCATATGATCTTCAAAGAGGGGGCAGTTATTTATTATCACCCACCCCTAATTCTTCAGTGATATGAAGCTGAAGTCAGATATTCACCAGATTCTTGTTCGAATTTTCCTGTTCCACCTTAAATGGAGCAGCAGTTACATTCTGGCGCTTCAGGCGTCAGAACCGCTGCACCACTTAAGGTGGAACGGGAAATGTAGCCAGCTACTGAGACGTCAGCACTACTAGCAATATTTTATGCTTGTTATGAAGAAAAGGACCAAAATACATTGAAATGACATTAAACTAAGATAAAATGATGGTTATTGTAATTTTTAACAGAGAAAATTCTCGTATTTGTGGGTTTCTTTGGTCTCTTGTTCTCCATCTTACCGTTTATCTTTTTTTCTCATATCTCTCTGTTTGGAGTCTGAAAAACCTCCGTTTGGAGGGTCATGTAGCCCCAACACTTCACCCTCCCCCTCTATCTCAACAAGAATCAGGACACCCTACGCCTAGACCTGAACACGCCAAATGCAGGGCTAAGGGGCGAGGGGTGAAGTGTGAGCTGGTGGTGTGGCCAATTTAACAGGCTATTTTATAAAAACTACCAAACAAAATGTCTGGCTGATGTGCTGTTTGTATGAAAGTCCATTTCTGCAATGTATGATTAAAAACAGACTTACTGTCTGTTTCAGGGTTAAACTGTGACTCATTAGGTCGAAATAATGGCTTAGCGATAATGGCTTTGTTTTAACTTTTTTAAATGTTATGTTTAGAGCATGATGTGTTTTTCTAAGTGACATCAAACCTGTAACAAAGACGTTCTTGTGCGTCTTAATATTCACTGTCAACAGTAAATACAAACCGCTTGTCTAATGTTTCTTGCAGAAATCGTGAAATCCAATACGGCCCACATTTTTACTGCTAAACTGCTGCCAGCCCAGCTGTTTAAATGCAACAAGACAGTGACCGTAGCAGCGTTTTTAACCCCTACTTCTCATTTCCATTACCACTAAGATTATATGTATAAAGTATAAGACTTGGACACTTCATTTCCAGCCTAGTTAAACTTTGTATGTTTTTTTATCAGAAAACAAAAGCACCAATTTTCACCATTTTCAGTCACCGAAATTTCATGCATTCCTAACATTTACTCTTTTTTTGCCTTCCTCCCCTCATTCCAAGATAAATATTAGGGTAAAGCTGGACGCTCAGCCACACCCACTGTCCTTATAAGCTGATTAGTGGAGCTAATGTCTGTGTTTTAACTGCAGATTTTCTGTTCTGCAGCAGTTGGAGGCTGCTAGTAGCAAACGTACTGGGTTGTACTAACTGACAACACTGGTCTGCTGCAGAGTGACTGAGCACTTTCTCTGCCAATCAAATGTGTTATAGTTGAAGAAACTAGCCAATTACACTCTCAGTGAGCATTATTCCATTTCTAAGAAACAGCGTTTCATTTCTCAGTAACTATTTACGTCAATCTGATGCTGCGTTAAAACTTGCCCGATTCCATTACTGTTACTATTCTTCTTATACGGCACCAACACTAAGAACCAAAACATACGGATGTTTGTACGACTCCCGCAGGTCCACTACAGTAATAATGCTTGATTGCTGGTTCACGTCAGCATGTATGAAGGGCCGGTAGGGGGTCGACTTTCACACGTACACTGAGGGCTGTTGGGGTGCGGAGAGAAGACAGAGGTGCTTACCGTCGTAGCAGAAGCCGTGCAGGCAGGGGCTGGAGGCGCACTCGTCGACGTTGAGCTCGCAGCGGGGGCCGGTGAAGCCCCGGGCGCAGCGGCAGCGGAAGCCCAGTGGGAAGCGCGCCTGGTCGGCCTCCTCCACGCACTCGGCCCCGTTCTCGCACGGGTTGTTCGCTTCACACGGCAGGAACTCGCAGTTCACACCTGGGTGCAACAGGAAGCGGTGGGGCGGAAAGAGAGACGGCACGATGTTGAAGGTTTGAGAAGAGAAGCAAACAAAGTTCCCTGACAAAATGAATTAAGAGCAGATCACATGATGATAAAGAACTCCAGACATTTGTGGAAAAAGGTGCTTCTATGTTCCAGGTGCATACATGTGGCCGCCTGCATAAAACGTCTCAAGTATCTTAAGATATCTTATATATCTTAAATGCTTAAGTGATGAACTGGAATGAAATTTTGCAGCTGAAACTTGGAGTCTAGGGGCAGATTTACTAAGCGAGGCGCTAATTACCAAGAAGCTACCAACACTCTGAGCTGGTGGGCGTGGCCAATTTAACAGGTTCTCTACTAAGAACTACCAAACAAACACATGTACAACTTCAAAAAAAAAAAAAAGACTTTGTTTGTTTGAGGATTAAATTGAGACTCATTAGGTCAAAATAATGACTTAGTATGTCATTATTTCTTAATAAGTCAAAATAATGATGGCCAAAAATTACTTAAAGATTATTTGATTATTTCAACATAATAAATTGACGATTTGAGAAAGTAAGACATTAATTTGCAGTGTCAGAAATTATTTTGACTTTCCATAACGTGACAGGTCAAATCCAAAATAGCAAAAAGGCAAAAGAGTGCAAACATCACCAGAACCCGAAAAATAGTCCAATACATCAAAATGGTAACCGATAACAGACAGGAAACGCTCACCTCCCAACTGTACTGCTCTAAAGCCTGGGCTTATACACTAAACTATAGCTAGTCATAACACAGGTGTAACGAGTTTTCAGGAGTATTCCGGAGAGCTGGAGCAATGATTGGTTGAACGAGGAGGTTCAACAGTCAAACGATCTCCCAAAAGGGTTCTGGGAAAAGGAGTCCCCATGCGAGTCGAGGCCAGAGGGATGTGTGAGACTTTGTTTTGAAACATGCTCATTTTCGGCCGATGGTTCTGTGCTGAGTTTCATTTTGGCGCCCAAGTTAAGTGGTCAGCGTTTTCACACATGCTGCACGTGTGAAGCGGCAGAGCGTTCCAGACGCCACACTGAAGTGTTCCGATATTTAGAAAATCTATCCAGCGCCGATTTTTTCTGCATGACGCTGCACCTTGCAGCAAAATACATTAAAATAAGCCGTGAAAACGATTAACAATTAAATCTTAAACTGTATACATACTTAAAAAATGCTATTTTTAAATGTGATTTAATTCACAACGAAATTCTAGTTAAACATTCTGTGCTACAGACAGATTTCCCAGGTGGTCTACCAGGTTTGAAACTTTTGCCTAATCACAAGACAAAATGCTGTCGAGGATAAACAAACATACCGTGCACTTTTATAAACTGTATTTCTATTAAGAAGAGTGACTGAAGTGACCTTTTATCTGTCTGGAAACAGGAATGTGTGTATAACCTCCTCGCTGCTCCGCTCCACAGCACAAACACTGTACGTGTGAAGGCCTTGAGCTGTAGCGCTTACACTGCAGCATCGCTCTCACCATGCAGACATAGCATGTGTGAATAAGGCCTAAGTAACTGCATTTGAAAACCTCTCTTTTTTCTCCCTGAGCACAAATCATGGTTATTAGATGCTTATAGCTGTAGCTTTTAGCCAGGAGAAGATGCCGTCAGGTGGCGTCCAACATTCCTCAGACGTTTCGACTCTGATCCTCCAGTTGGCGGGTCGGCAGCGATGGCCAGTCAATGCCCAGCTTCCAGGTCAACTCCTCCCACCTGTTCCAGAACCCTCTGCAATCCTGTGCTGTCACTCGCTGAGGGCCATTTCACTCTCCCTCTCGCAGGCTGGGTACCTGGGGTGGCATTAGGAGAGTTCGCTCCTGTGGCTTTGGGCCGGAACAGCTGCTGAGAGGTCTCCTGTGCTGCGGGACGCTTCCTGACTCGAGTCCTCCCGCATCTCACCAAGTGTCTCCACTGTGCGCTGCATCTGTTTCTCCCCTCTTACGAATTTAGTCCTGGGTTAGTGTATCTTAAGTCCCTTTGCTCTTTCCCCCTGTGAGTGCGGTTCGGATGAGCCGCCTCGTTTTCCTTGTGTTAAGTTAGCACCAAAAATAAGAGCTTTTCTCATGCGTTCAATAACGCAGTCAGTATTCACCACCAGTCTCGGTAAATTAGAGTACGTGCTTCATTCTGATCATCTCCTCCTAGTGTTTTGCACATTCATTTAAGCAAAAGCGCAAAAGAGCAGCACCTGTTTGACTGCTTGCTGGACGCTAAAGAAGCACTGCGCTCATTTAGTAAATCAGTTATTTTTTTTTTAAACGAATTGGAGTTTGTGACGGCCCAAACATTAGTAAATCCGCACAGTAAAGCATTATTAAATGATTATTACTGAACATTAGTAAATGTGGCGAATTTATTTTTGAATACAAAATGGAAAAGCAAATACGTTGTGCAGGTACATTTCCCGTTTTTCAACGTATAAACAATGTAAATATATTGTCAAAGGTTCAACTACAGTTTTAGGGTTCAACTATGTACCTTAAATATGTTTTTACAGGTGAAAGGTGCATAATTCCATCATTTTAACGACCTAATGATTTAAAACGGAACAATAAATTAAACGTGGGGTCGAGAGCGAGTGTGAGGAGGCAGTACAACTTAAAATACAGAACTATAACGGAATATGATACAATTATGACCCCTAACTAAAAACAGTGAAGACGGTTCCACTCCAATGACAGTTCAGCACCCTTTTTCCTGAGAGTGTATCAGCACAAATAAAACTATAACTATATTATATTTACGTGATACTTTATTACACTCTTCACACTGTGGGTTGTTTATGTGGTTTAATATGGTGCCACATAACCTTGAGTGTGATTAAAATAATACAGGAGTGAGCAGAGCGACTTAAAACACACAATATAAAACTTTGATGGTACTAAAACAGGGTCTTTAAGGTGAATCTGGAGAACTTCCTGTCAGATTGCTGTCAAAATTTGAGACATGAGACGTGAGCTGGGTAGCAAACGAGCTGTTAGAGAAAGGAGTCTCTGCTGATGTACGGCGTAGCTGTGGCCGACAACACAGGCCAGTCTCTTTTAAAGCTACAATAACTTCCATGTATGCGAAATTAAACAGACTCTATTCAGGAATCACTGCTGCTCTTTAGGGGTGTTAACTGATGTCACATTTGGCTGAACACAGCGCTGGTTTGACTTGTGTTTGCACTCGCTGAGCAGCGAAAAGGCAGGTCCACCTCTGTGCAGCAAAGCTGTTATGCTAATAACGTTACGCATTTAATCCATGAGCAGCATTTACAAGCCTAACGCAATCAAGTGATGGGTGCTCCATCTGATTGGCTGCAACGTTAGTGTTTTTTTCCTGTTTATAATGCAGTTAAGCTCAAAAATGGCTGAAATTTCAAGAACTATTGGGCTGTCACTGGATTGCACCGACTCTCAGAACAGATTTTATTCTTTTTAGGCTGCTTTGCCTTCTTCAAAAACATATTAAAGGGCAGTCTTTAAAAATACCTGCATAATTCGATCACTGAGATGCCAATAAAGTCATTCAGAGTGGTTTGGTGTGAAATTGTTCAGATGTCTTTACAGTGGTGGTGATGGGAACCAGGGGTCGCCATGACTACAACACAAATATAGACATTTTATTTACTATCCAGAACCACCAGTGAACCTACACGAGTCTTCTGAGTTTATATGGAATGTTGATGATGGAAAATAGTGGAACATCTGAAATAAGTTTTATTGGGGACTATTTTGCCTCACAGCGCCCTGCATGTATCCCTCCACCATGAATACATTTTAAAAACACATTTTAGGGCAAAATCTTCTCAAAAGTATCATAAAACAGTGTCTCAGACATCAGGCACTGAATTCATAACCATTTAGAGGCCTTACACTCTTCAGACGTCTGGTTACTATCACCACTAGAACCATCTGACTTTACTTTAACTGGAGATCCTCTTTGTTTGCGAAATGCGTCATGATTTCGCAGCTTTCCAAGTACGCCAAGACATTTTTATCAGAGCTCTATCTGAAGTGTTTAACCTCTGCTCTCTCACTCCATTACATGCTGGTGGACTAGCACAAGTAAAAAGACAGCAGTGAAAGCTGAATAAGTAGTAGTAAGAATTCGGCACAAAGGCGAACATTTTCTCTCTATTTCTCATTTTAGGAAACACTGAAATATAAAATATATCAAACGTCACACATATGCTTACTGGCCACTTCATAAAAAACACCATCCTAATAGGCCCACTTCACGGGAGAGCTTTTGAAGCATAAAAAGTGTTACATAAATAATGCTATGACTATTTATCATCATTTACATACATACAATTTGGCTAATTCTAACCCAACACTCTACCACCTCACCACATCCATGTCAGGGTCACTGCTGTGAAAATGGCCCACCTTCAAAATAATACCTGGTCAACAGCGGCCCTGACAACTGACCAATGATGAACGGGGTAGAGGTTGTTCATGGCAGCAGATGGGCTACAGTCTGCAATTATACACCTACAGCACTGAGCAAAAGCCAAAGACCGCACTTCATTTATTTAATTTCCAGTCAAAGCGGCCATTAAGAGCACATTATTCACTTTTCAACGCCAGGAAAAAAAAACAGAAAACACATCTAACAGACAATCACAACCTGAACGGCTAAATTTATCAGTGAGTCACTCTCTCCCTTTATTCCAGCTTCCATTCTATTCAGGAGACTCACTTTCAGCTCCTCAAAGTATCTGCAGACACACCTCCAAAGTTCAGTCTTAGAAGCTGGTTGATCATTTTCTGAAGTAATCAAACACATTCAGTGGTGTTGAGGTCTGGACTCTGGGGTGGTCAGTCCATCGTTCAGCTTCTTTGTTTGATGTGTCCGTCTCCTTTTCTCAGTGAGGTTCTTCTTGACAGCTACACATCCTTTCAGACCCACAGCGCTGAGTCGTCTTCTCACAGTGGAAGCAAGTGGAGCCTGATTTTCTCCTGAAAAGATGAAAGCTTCGGAGAACCCAATATTTTAATGATCTCAATAATGTAATAAGCCCAAAGATGTAAGAAATGTGTTCACTGTACTTGATGAAAATGTAATAAACCTCAATAATGTAATAAGGTATTAAATATATTAAGCCTGAAAAGAGGAATAAATTCCTAATGATGTTCTAAGGTATGATGTCATCAGTAAAAATCTAATTACATTATCAGTTTAGTCAGTTTACTGTATTACATTATTGGGCTTTATTGTATTTTTAAACAAATTATGTGCTTAATTCTATTATATTTCTGGCTCTTATTACATTATTGGGAAATTATTATATTATTAGGTTCTACAAGCTTTAAGGACCGTTTATCTGGCTATGAGTCCCATTTTCTCCATGTCTCTTTGGGAGCTCCTGTTTTTATTCTCCTAAAAAATGAATGATATGTACTTAATTATTATTTTGACTGGAAATTACGTAAATGAAGCGTGCTCTATATGATAGACCTATGACTGATGGACACATAAGTGGACAGCGTTACTAATAAAGTGAAAGTCGGTGTCGGTCCATACATTATACACACATGCTCATCAAACAAAAAGGTAATACATTTTAATATTACCCCTAAAAAGTAATATCAGTGAGTGCAAAGTATACTGAACACAAACAGGGCTCGGCGGTATGAGTTAGGCTCACCTTCACTGTGCTAAGAGCTCTGAAAGACAGTTATTCTTCTTACTTAGTCCAAAGTTTTATTACTTTTTACTCAAGATATTTGGAAAGCAGCCAAAAAAGGCAACTCTTCAAGCGCTCATGCAAATCAGCGTATGCACGTGGACGCTGAGTAAAGCTGCACAGGGAAGAAAGAGAGCGCAATGCAAATCGCTCATTGGAATAATTCATGAATATGTACATTATGTGGATGTGTGCTGTGCGTTCGCCAGTCAGACAGAGTTAGCTAAAGGGAAGAGGGGATGTGGAGAAGGCTTTGAGATGTTTGCACAATTATAAACGCATACAATTGCAATGGCCTGTGCAATTACCCACAGTGCACCGCTGCAAGCTGGAGTGTGGTCAATTAACCAGCGTGAACCGCACAGACTGACGCTTAAAGTTAATGACCCACGGATGAAGACAAAGCTGCAGCGGGACTTTACACCAGCCATGTAAGGCTGGCACTTAAAACCTTGATGTACAACATACAGTGAGATAATTGGCGACAGTGCAGCGACTGGAGCCGCCAGTAAACTGTATACACTGCACAGGAACGTCTGACAAGTACAAATGAGGACTGAATCAGCGACCCGCCTCGCCCTTTTACTCGTCTTGTGACTCGACTTGGAATTGGAAATGTTTATACGATACTAAACTTGAGTGTTACATTAAACATCCAGCTGAGCGTGAATGTGAAATAACATATAAATATGCTAAAACAGCTTAAAACCCGCTGATCAGACCTGTCCGAGAACTGTGTGGGCGTGGCTAATGAGCAGCTTGATTGACAGCTCTCTGTCCAAGCCTGCTCCGCCCCTCATACAGAACTAACAATGTTTGTGTCGGATAAACAAATAAACAGGCGACAGGCAGCTACAAACAGCTGGTCTAGCTTGCTAGATTTCGGTTATGCTGGTTTAGCTTTAGCTTGCTAAGCTTCTCTGACTGAAGCTGTTCTGTGTGGGCGGGGCCAGAGATGCAGCCTATGATTGGTCAGGGGACTGATTACGGAAGCATTACCCAAGATTAGGACCACCCAGTTTACATAGAGAGGAGAGAAATATGGTGAAATATAATTGGTAATTTATTGATTAGTGGAACATTATTCAAAGGGTGAACTTGGCGCATGTTTACTGTTTGCCTGCAAGATGAAAATTAACCTGATTAGGATGAAAACACAGATTCAGGCTCTTTAAGAAACTTTAGAGAAATAACACAAACCAAACTGACTAAATCAGGACTGCCATCCCTGCGTACGACTTCGCCTGTTAGCTTTGCTACGTAATCATTACTGTGAAGTTCTTCTCCCGCGGTCAGCACCGGCGTCAGGTTCAAACAGCTTAAATAACCTTTAGTCACAGAAAAACCTTCAGTCTGCTGGACAGAATCGATTGCTACATGCAGCAAATGCTGTGTTTGAGAGAAAGAGGCAAAACAATGTGAAATGGTTGGCTAGCAAGTTACAAATCATGCTGCTGTTAAGAAGCTCTTACTGTGAAAACAAAAAGCCCAAAAAATTAGAAACTTGGACTGACCACCCCAGAGTCCAGACCTCAACACCACTGAATGTGTTTGATTACTTCAGAAAATCATCAACCAGCTTCTAAGACTGAACTTTGGAGGTGTGTCTGCAGATTCTTTGAGGAACTGAAAGTGAGTCTCCTGAAAAGAACGGAAGCTGAAATGAAGGTGAAGAGAGACTCACTGACTCACACAGCTGAGAGTAGATTTAGCACCAGTGGACCTGTGATGTAAAAACCGCACTGTATGCGACTTTTCACAAGAAACGTACGTGTGTAAACGCTGGTAAAACAAGTTCCACTGTTGCCTTACGGTCAGTTTTTAACCTCACAAACACAGGCGTTCCATCACTTCAGCTCATCACAGACAGGTGTCTCACTTTATCTTTGTCATAGCTGCCAAGATTGGCATTCAAGGATGAGTCCAGAACTGTTGGAGAACCAAACACACAACAATATGGGAGTCCAAACTAAATAAAGGATGTAAAAACTCCTTCACCGCTATCAGAGCACAGTAACGCCAGATAACTTCCACTGAGAGATCAATCAACGAAGGTGAAAATAACTATAACCAAAACGCTCAATTAGCCATGTTAGCTGGAGATGCTAAAACAGATCGCTAACAATAAACTAGCTGGCAAAAAGCTAAACACGCACACACACACCAGCAGGGGGCGCCAGGTCGTCAGGGTCTGTAGCGCCACTGTAGACACTTTACACAAATACCGCCTCCAGTGAACGAACATCTACTCCCTGCCGAGCTCTCGCTCTCTCAGATACCGACAGCTTCAGAGGGAGGAAATGAAAACTGTTCCTCTGAAAGCGGCTGAAGCAACAACTTTACACCACGACCTGCACGTTAACGTTGGTCAGCAGCGCTGAAACACTGACCCAGAGGGTCTTTAACTGCGTATGACAGTTTATTCCTTTGTTAAGTTACACAAACCCATTCTCCTCTGCTCCTCATCAGCTGATGAACCACTGAAACTGAGACGAGGCTGCTTTTGATTCAAACTCGAACACCTGAGTGAGCTGTACACGCTCTACTCGTCATCGTTGTTGCTTTAGCGGATGCAGCGCTACCTTAGAACAAGTACTTTCAGCAGAAAAAAAATACGCAAATGTGAAAAGAGCCTACTGTGAAAGTTACAACTGTGGAAAATAATCGCGATCAGCTCAAAAAAACAGGTGTTTATGTAATAAAGGCTGACACGTAATTCCTTTACATCACTGTAAGTCAGGGATATTTATTCGGTTCTTATATTTTATTATGGCGAGACGTTACTGTCTTGGAAATATATGAAAACAAACACACGCACGCACACACGGAGGCATGCAGGGCTGCTGACTTCAAACTGTTTGAGCTCATTTCATAAACATGCTTTTAAAGGAAGGTGGGTGGGGGCACACCTGCGAAGCAACAACAGCAGCCTGGAAAACTCATCACAGCTACATCTGCTTACAGAGGGCAAAAATAGCTTCCCCTGCCTCCCTCAGAGTCGCAATTCTGAACATATTGTACTGCCCTAAAATTAGACGCTTGGAAAAAAAATAAATAAATAAAATAAATAACATGCGTTCCTACATCAAAATAAATAAATAAATAAATAAATAAATAAATAAAAACAACAGAAAAAGAAATTAGGGCATGCGTGGCGATGGAGTTGAAGAGGAAAGCGCATGCATTTTTAAGACAGAAGAAAAAAGAAAAAACATTTAACTCCTACCTTTGATCATTTCTGGGGGGAAAGTGGGAGGGAGTTATTAAAAATCTGAAAGCAGAGTGAACTTTAGCTGCTGCTTCTCAAAGACTTTTTCATTTACAGCAAATCTGCTTTTATATTGTTATACTGTCAGCTTTTAATCGACAACACATCACCAGTTAAACGTTGACAGTATGATTGATCACTGTTGCTGGGTGCATTAAAACAGCACTCAGAGTTGGCCAGTCATAAAACTGGGCCTAAAATGAATAAGAAATGGACCAAAGCAATTAATTAGTCCTATCAGATCAAGAGAAGGAACTTGGAGGAAATCAGACACAGCTCTATGAGTATGAACACAAGCCAGAGAGCTTCCCTCTGACCCCTCAAATCAATCCGGCTAATGATGCCAATCAGTTTGAGTGCCGCTTTATGGCGCACCTGATTTTCAGACCCACCTTTTGCTGGGCAATTATTTGTTTAAAGTACACCCTTGGTACCAAGCCTCCTCAAACGTGTCCTTGAGCGTTTTTTTGTTTTTTTCCCCCCTCAGCACGGCGTTCGCTGTAGCACGACATGAGACAGCCTCTGCTGAAATTAGAACTGGCCTCTGTTATTCGGGCCACCATTTCCTGTGATTTTCTCTTTTTTTGGTTGTCCTCGAGCGTGTCCAGAGAATGAAGACGTACCAAAGTGGCGACGCTGGCGGAATGGGTTCAGGCAGGTGAGAGGAAAGCTTTCTGAAGTTAATTAACTTTGCTTTTTTTGCCCATCACACACACTTCACTCCCTGTGTGCTTATTACCTTTAAATGGAGCCACACATTGGCAGTAGTAATTACCAGGCTGGTCAATGCAAGTGGCCCCATTCTTGCAGGGAGAAGAGGCGCACTCGTCAATGTCCAGCTCGCATTCGGGTCCTTTGAGAGGGGGAAACACAAAGAGAGGGAACAAATAAACTTGGGCACGGATACTCAGATGGGGTCTCCAACATGACAAGCTGGTAATGACTTTCGTTATCCTATAAAAAGACGAAGAGGGGAGAAAAAGTTCTTCCGAAAAACACTCTCAAAACAATGCATGTGTGCTACTAATAGACTCACCCGGAATGGGAAAACAGCACAAACCGTACTGCTGCTGCTCTGACAGTTGAGAAGCAATACGTAGGAATTATTATAGGAGCTCATATAATGGAAAAACACAGTTTCCTTGCTTTTTATTCTTTTTTTTTTAATTAAAGAGTAATGTAATATATAAACATCAAAGCATTCCACTCACTCTCCAATTCACAGTCTGTAATCATCTGTTTCAGTCATAATGACTGTTTCCTGCTGTGGCTCAATGAGAATAAAAAGACGAACACTGTTATGCCAATAAAAATACATTTACTGCATATACATGTATGATTTTCTTAGTGAAAATGAAATATATCCTCCACAGGGAACAAACTTTTGCACATTTTAATGCACAATTACTGTTTAACTGCTGAATTTAACAGATTAAACATAAAATGTGGCCTGCGCAATGAGGCCTAATGGAAAATGCGTGACGATATTTATAAATAAAATAAAAACTAGTGCGATTATCTTAGTTTGTTAATGTTCGGCAGATTAGCCAGTGAACTGTGGACTGGTCGAAGGGCTTTGATTAGTTTAGATGAGGTCATAAAACACTTCTGTGGGTTAGCTTACACAGGAACACAGTAAAACCTCTAACCGCTGTTTTCTGCTGGCTGCTGTTGAATCAAACTGTTTCAAAGCACACGGGACAAAACTCAGTGTTTTCGTGATGTCATGAAAACCAACATATACACACTACATAGCCAAAACTATGTTCTAATTCTTTCTAATTACTGAGTTCAGGTGATTCAGCCACATTCATTGCTAAGAGGTGTTTAAAATCAAGCACACAGCCTTGCCTTGGGTTGCACTGATGAACTCAGTGGCTATAAACATGTCACTGTCATAGGATGCCACCTCAGGCACAAGTCAGTTTGTGAAGTTTCTGCCCTGCTAGATCTGCCCCAGACAACTGTAAGTGCTATTATTGTGAAATGGAAGCATCTAGGAGAAACAACATCTCAGCCACGAAGCTGTAGACCACATAAACTCATAGAACAGAGCCACAGACTGTTAAAAAGCATAAAAATCTCTATGCTTCTCTATCTGGCAGTCTGATGGATGAATCTGGGTTTGGTGGATGCCAGGAGAACCCTACCCTCTGGAATGCAGAGCCAACAGTAAAGTTTGGTGGGGGAGGGATAATGGGCTGGGGGTTCACTTCCCATGAAGGGTGATGTTAATGCTATAACACACAAAGACATTTTACACAATTATATGCTTCCAGCCTTTCCTGTTCCAGCATGACTGAGCCCCTGTGCACAAATCAGCTCCATAAAGACATGGAATGACCAGTTTGGTGTGGAGGAAGTCCAGTGGCCTATACAGAGCCTTGACCTCAACCCCACTGAACACCATTGGGTCGATTGCGAGCCAGGCCCTCTTGTCCAACATCAGTGTCTGACCCCACAAATGCTCTTTTGACTGAATGGACACAAATTCCCACAGACACACTCCAAAATCTGTGGAAAGCTTCCCAGGAGAGTGGAGGCTGTTATGCGGGAACTACATATGATGCCCATAGCTTTGGAATGGGACGTCCAACAAGCTTATCTACGTGTGATGATCACCTACATGTCCACATACTTTTGGCCATGTAGTATAGATCCACCTACAACAGTTTAGTCCCGCCGAGTCAAGCTGAAGTTATAAAAAAGTGTTTCAGCAGCAAAATACACTGAAGCCAATCAGAACAGAGGTCATTTACATATATCAGTTTTAAAGGCACTGTAAAATCAAAGCGATGGAGAGATGCTTTATAAAACCGAATCATGACGAAAGATATAGGATATGGCTCCGTTCAAGTAGAACGCTCCACTGTTATTTTCATGGAGATAAATATGTGGCATATAATTGTCATATAATTAATTATACTGCATACCAGTGAAGCCTGGAGGGCAGATGCATTCAAAGCCATTGGCAAGGTCCAGACACGTGGCGTTGTTCAGGCATGGCGACGACTGGCATTCATTGACATTGATTTCACATAAGCTGCCTGAAATGAGAGAGTGAAAGGGAGCGGGGAAAGAGAAAGAAGAAAGAGTGATAGAAAACAAGGAGGAAGAGCTTCATCGAAATTCCCATGCCAACCAATTATAATCAAACGTTCTTACAGTATGCAGATGGAGAAGAAAAGGAAAACCCAATCTAGAATCCCTTTTAAAGGCTCCTCGCTTTGCACCTCCCGGATTGAACTATATATAGATGAGCTGAACATCCTGTTGGGCAGGAGGTTACTGAGATATGCACTGTGCTAGACTAGGACAGCTAATTGCGCCTGCTTCCTTACCAATTTGCATGAACATGAAAGAATTGCAGGGGCAAAATGACACTTGAAAATATAAAGTTAATTTGGCTGGACATGAACCGCAGCACACTTTGTCTTCAAAAGGGCTGAAGTGAACTTTAAACTAAGGAAACAAGCAATGAGCAAAACAGATCTGGTGTAAAGAGTGCATTGCGTGGTGTGAACTCATACTGTTCAGAAGAGTTAGTCATACAGTCTGACAGCTTTGTGGTAATAAAGCAGTTCACAACAAGGAGGTGATGGAAAGCAGATGTCTTTGTTCACAGTTTCGATGAAGTTATTTCAACTGTTTGTTTATTTATAACCACAAACACAAGAAAAATATTAAATATTTACTAGCGGCTGCTTTCCCTGACAGAGATTAAGGCTAGTTTTGGGATAAACAGCACTGCCAATGGTGACACACTATTGGAAATTCTTTTTAATCTAGCCTTAATCTAGGCCAGAGTTCGGCAACCCAAATGTAAAGAAGAGCCATTTTGTCCTTTCAACAAAAATCAAACCACCTTGGGGGCCACAACATTTTATGTCCATTTTACCATCTTGGCTGTAAATGTGTCTCAGTATGTGCTGATGTTCTAGTGTAGGATAAAAATATAATATAAATGAAAAACACAGACTCACTTTGCTCTGCTTTAAGCTTTAGCTCAGCTATAGCCGCCTTTCTCACATCTCCAGCAGGAAACTTTTCCAAAAGTAGATCAGTTTCTTGTAAAATGTCTCTCAACGTTCGACTTTTTACGAGGCTGAAGATTGACTCTCATTCTCTAGCCTCTTGTTCGAATTCTCCCGTTCCACCTTAAATGGTGCCTGACGCTGCAGAATGTAACTGCTGCACCGTTTAAGGTGGAACGGGAGAATACGAACAAGAAGCTAACAAACAATAAACTGACTTCAGCTTTGTGACTTTTTAGTGTTTGTCAGTTTCTCGTTGCAGATTAAACGTATCAGGAAACCAGCTGGAGTGATTGTAAATATAAATTCAAGTCTATTCATTTCCAAATTATCAATGTTCGTCTTAAATCTCTCTTAAATCTCTGAGTTTATGATCATTTTAGGTTATCATAAGAATAATATCAGTGTAAACGCCTGTATCTGATTACATTCCCTATCGGAAAGTTTAAGTCCGTTCTGATCATGTTCGTCGCGTCACAGTGAAAGTTTATACCGTTCAACATGGCGGAGCAGAAACTGGTCTGCAGAGGAGACGAAGTTTATGCTCTGATCTTTAAAAGACGGCGGTGGGACGGACGTCCAGCTTATGTGTCTCAGAACACGACGTCTTCCTCTCGGCCTTCTTTAATAAGGACATGTGAAGGACGTTTTCCTGAGTCTGACATCATTTTAAAGCAGTTAAAAACACAAGCACTGCTCACTGCTGCTCATCTCACTCTGACTGGACTCACGTGATGCTGGTTGTCATGGTAACGTCTACACTAAGTGGTTCTCTACGCGTGTAATTTTGGATCGGATTACTTGTAGTGAGCATGTAAACAGAGATTTTCATCAGATTGTTGAGTAGAGTGAGAATAAACACCTCAGTCTTAATCTATTATCGGAATTTATTCAATCGGATTGGAGGAAATCTTTGCATGTAAACACAGACAGTGTAATATTCCATGTGTGCTAATTCATTTGGCTGTCACTATTTCAATGTAGTTGAAAATAATAAAAACAAAGAAAATGCCCTCAGTTTGGTGTCTGCATATTTTGTTATAATTAAGGTAAAATGACGCTGATCCCACATCAGCTAGTACCTGCGGTTCCATTCGGGCAGATGCAGCTGAAGGAGTTAAGCTCATCCGAGCAGGACGCTCCATTCTGACAGGGCTGGCTTAGACACTCGTCTACTTCAATCTCACAGTTATTACCTGGGAAGGAAGCAGGAAAGGTTCACTTCATTAAGGGTCCCCTAGCTGTTGACTCGTCGAGGCCACAGGCAGCCCCCTTTCCAAATAAAATAACCTACAGTTAATGATGTGGAGAAATAAATAAATAAATAAATAAACCTCTCCCTTCAGTCAAACAGATATCAAAGCATGCAATCATGATGATAGAGTAACGTCTGCAAGGTGAGCTCTCTTTGATAAGCCGAGGGCCCTGCAACACTGTAGAACAGCAGACCACAGCTGGGGCAACAGGCCTTTGGCCCTTGAGGTCGGCCAATAAGGGGAAATTAGGCAGGGGTGGGGGGGTTGGGGGTTTTAAACTGTGCCACGGCCGAGAGCCGAGCTAGTAGCGCAGTCTGTACTCTGAACAGACAGACTTTCAAAAACTTTGGAAGCTCACAGTTGACAGCTACCGAGGCCCACAGCGTCCACGGAGGAAGTCCGGCAAAGTGGCGGTGACTGGATCAGATGCTGAACACACTGAAGTGGACCTGGCGTTTGTATGTTGTTGCTATGGATTTCCCAAAAAGATGAGAGTAGAGCGAACTCTACACTATCAGAAGAAATCGGCTTCGATCAATGATCAGCCCTTTTTAAAGCATCGGATCTGGGAGATACGCCTAGTCAACGTCAGGAACCTTTTCAAGCGGCTCCTGACCGTGCAAATGAGCAGCGCATCACGCGAAAGGAACTTCTCTTGCTTGCATAGACTGAAAATCTAGATGAGACTGTCTGACACTGCAGTGCTGAGTACTGAACAGGTCATTCACGTGCCTTTGATGCTGTGCCTGGTGGGCGGGCTTGCACTTCACTATGGTAGGACATCATTTATATTTTATATATATAATATTATATTTTATATATATATGATATAGATTATTTGCTAAATACAGGTTTTATACCTATTATGTAGTTGATTGAAATGGCTTGACCCCCCTAACATAAGTCTTAAATGTTGCTCACAGCAATGAGTTTTGCTAACTAACTTCTTCCCATTCATTTTCAACCAGTGCATTGTCTCCTCCTCCTTTATAATGTCTCTGGTAAAACATGAATTTTGTTTAGTTTTCCCATATTAATCAGCCACACTGGTACACGGCAGATAAAATCTCAGAATGCCAACACAGAATGTGATTTTCAAAAATTAACTTCTGAAAGGTGACTAGTTCTGAAAGATAAAGTTACCTTCAGACATTTTATGACCTTAAATTTTTCAGATATACTTTTAGACTTTAAGGATCTGCAGGATCATTGCTAAGGTGATAATTTTGCATTGCGGGGCCTCTAGTGATTCTCACACCTACCGATGAAACCAGGTGCGCAGAAGCAGTCGTAGGCGTCGATGCCATCTTTGCAGATGCTGAGGGCACCGCACGGTTTACTGGCACAGTCGTCGATGTTGATCTCGCAAAATCGTCCGGTTAACCCTGACGACAGAACAGGAAAAGAAATGATCTGACAGCACGCTCCGCCTCTGAGTACCTGGCCACCCACGTGAAAAGCAAAGCTTTAATGGCAAGGATAAAGGATGAAGCTCCCAGTCAGAGTGCAGGCTGGCTTTCATAAACCTCATTGTGCTGTGCAGTAAGTTGTAATCAATCAAGGTCTGTAAAGGAAACTGTCATTAAATAAGTATTCAGAGGCAAAGCTGATGTTTCATGCACTGCCAACGTGATGATGTACTCCGGTGTCCTCGCAGCTGCATCAGTTTGGCTGAAACCTGTCACAGAGACAGATTTAGGACAGATTTGACGGCTGTATGGATGAATGGGCTGTGGGTGTACAGAATACGACAAAGTGAAAATATAGTCGCACTTACCAGGCAAGCACTCGCACACGAACCCTCGGGGAAGGTCCACACACTTGGACCCGTGATGGCACAACCCCTCGATGCAGTGGCTGATGGGAATTTCGCACAGTCTCCCTGTGAAGCCATGACGGCACACGCACTTATAAGTGCCCCCCAGCTCTTCGCACATGTACGTTCCTCGGACGTCGCATGGATCGGACAAGCATCTTCTGGTCACTGTGGAGCAGTCGTCTCCCTCGAATCCTGCGTGGATCAGGGTCAAAGAGCAAAGACAACATCAAAGGGCTCATATCGGGGCAGTTTTCCATTTTTTTTTTTTAAGTAAGAGTTTGTTGTGAAATGTAAACAAACATTGTTTAAAGAAGTACCACCCACTCCTCTTCAATTTGTTTAAGGCACACCATCATCTAGTTTAAAATAGTCCATTGTTAGGCTGGCTAAATTAAATTAATTAATAAAGAGATCATGGACGCCATCTCCTATTACTGCAATATTCGGAGTGACTTTACAGGAGTCTCACTAAGATAACTCGGCCAAAAGGGCGATTGCTTTAGCCACTCCCTTAGCCAGGCGGCTTATTCTACTGAAATGGAAGGATGAGTTCCCACCCACCTTTAAATACTGGGTAAGGGATTTAACGCATTACGTGAGTCTAGAAAAGTTTGTACTTTGTGACTGGTTGTGGTCATAAGTCCTATAAGACCTGGCAACCTGTCTTGGCACATGTAGGAAACATGGACTCGGTCGATATTCCACATTTTTGAAATTTCCCTTTGAAAAAATGTGTTTATTTAATTATTTGTTTGTTTATTTCCTTTTTAAATCAGCATCACTTTTCTTCTCACTGTATTATATAATTATATAACAATAGTGTTTTCATATCTGTGTATATACACGTGTGTGTGTGTATACTAGTTGAATGACCTTTCATGGTGCAATGGTGCAGCACAGATGGGGTGTTGCTGGGAGGGTTTTTGTTTGTTCTCTCATTTTTCTTTTTTATTGTCTAAAAACAATAAAAAGGCCTTGTTTCAAAAAAAATAAATAAATAAAGTACCATCCCATTCCTGACCATACGGACCATAAATGATAATTAAACCTGCAAAAACAGCTGAATTGGAACTCTCCGGATTTGTTAAAAAACAAAAATTATATATCAATCTGTTCAGTTATAAGGAGTGTTGTCTTATGAATGAGGCATAATAGAGGTTGGCTAAATAGAACAGGGCTCTTTTTAAATAATTTGGTTTAGTTCTAAAGGAACAAAGAGTTTTAGGAAGAGTTCACATAAAACCGTCTTTGTTCTGGTACATCAGCAGACCTAAATGTCTTAAGTGCACCTCAGGGTCGAGAGAGCATCTGGGGGCCCTATGGGTTAAATGTGGACGGGAACAAACTGAGTGTGAAATTTCTAAACAAATCCAATGTCTTGTGAAGACAGAGCTCAAAGTAGGGGGTGACGGTGAGCTCGTCAACACTGTCTGATGGACAACAGGCCTGCTGTGAGTCCATGGATATAATGTTAAGTATGTTCTAAAAAGTTTCCCCTTCAAAAAAACAACTAAGGAGTATGCAGAACACATGACATGCGGTAGAAATGAAAACAGTTTCATTAAACTAGACGACACTTCAGCTTTAGAGGATGCAGAGACCTGAGCGACTGTCTTCAGACCAAGCATCTGAAGTGGCTTCATGGCTGGACAAAATGACGTTCCGGAAACATTAGTTTTGAATAAGGAACGTTAGCTAACGATGATGTTTACCGACTGTACTTGGAACGTTAAGTTTGACAAGTTGTCCCCAGATGTGTTGTCCCCAGATCTTGTCTGGCCCCGTCAGAATAGGCCATTTCTGAACATTCTGGGGGGCTCTGAGCATCATCCCACCTGGTGGGGGCCCACTCCATTCCGTTTATTAACTTGTGGGAAAGAGGTTTGGGGCCCTAAGAGGCTCCTGAAACCAGAGCTCCAGACTACGTTTTTCAGAACCATCCTGAAAAACATTGTCAGATATCCCAGATTCAAAAATGCCCATCCAAAATAAGTGAACTGCTTTGTTTATATTACATTTTTCCCAATAAATGTTGTGCTACTACATCACAAATTCCCAAATGTACGGACACAGAATGCAGACAAACACATCTAAGGTCCACCAAATACATGCATGTGCACAGTATGTACGAGAGTATATGTTTCACCACTATAACTAAACATGAGTTTTAAAACACTTTATTACTCGAAAAGAACTGCATTCTTGGAATCTGTAAATTCAGGCTGTGTTCAGGTTTTCTTAACAATAACTTCTTGCAATAACTTTTAAATGCATTATATATATTAAAACTGGACTGGTGCTGCTCTTCAGGACCAGCATGCATTGTAATGGCCATCAGAAATAGCTAATAAACAGTAAATATACACAATTATTGACATTATCGTCATTTAGACTGGTTGTCTTATTTTGGAGTCTCCGTGAAGACAGGACGGTGTGAGTCTGGAGAACTGGCCTCTCCACCTTTTTTGTTTGTTTGTTTTTGCATTAGCATTTTGGGGATGCAATGTGTCCTTTTACGTTTTCACACTTCCGTAACTCTTCCATCACTTTTGTACCCTTAGTTGTTAGCAGATGCCATTACTGATGCTTTACGCATTTACCTACCTTGAGCCAAAAGCAGCGGCGTAATTAAATTGATGGATGAGAGGCAGGCCTATCAAACTGCAGCGCGAGAGAAATGTTGAGGGTGCACTGTTACTTTTATTCTTAAGCAAATGCTCTCCATTACACTCCAATGTGCTTCTCAAACGAGCTTTTAAGCTTCTTTTCCACCCTTTTTTTCAAATGGGCTCACTAAGTAATCAGTAGAAGTCTGGTGCTTCTTTGTGGGCTAAACAAATGGGATTAACAACGGCTACCAAACAGCCTGGAGCCACAGTGGACGAGAGAAATGAAAACATTACGATGATTGCCTACAAGATGGCACAAAGTGATTACCACAAACTCCCACGTCCTTTCAGTTGCATTTCAAAACATCAGATGAAAGAATGCAATTCGCTTCAAAGCGCCTTTGATATACGAAGATAAACAGAACACATTACGTTAATGACCCTAAACAATTTTGCGCAAAGGTGCTAATCGCTGGATTATACGAATTAAGAACTTATACCTGGCGGACATCTGCAATGGAAGTCTCCGTTCACGATGTAGCAGGTGCCGTTGTTTTGGCATGTCTTATCCAGAGATGTGCATTCGGTGACGGCAGTGGAGCAGTTCTTATCTGATAGGAACAGAAGAGCTTAACTAATGCTGTAAACAGGTCACAGCTAGATTTAAAAACAGGGAAAAAGCAAGGTCAAAGACACTGGCGCTGTCATATAACTGACACGACGAGCTTGGCATTATTTAAGCTAATTTATTTTAACAATTCAGCACACAATTTGTGACAGAAACTGGAAATATACAAGAATAAACATCTTATACTCACACTTATAACCCCTTTGGCACATTTTCACTACTTTCTATTCTTGTTTTAGGAATTTTCACCCACTTATCCATGCAGAACGCTTCTGGTTCTGCGATGTTCTTGGACCATTCCAAAAGCTTCAGCTTGCCTTTCTTCAAGGAGTTCAGGGTATTTTAAGTTATGTTTTAGATCGTTGTCCTCTAGTCGAAGCCAACCTCTTTTCAGCTTTACTGTGTCTGAAACTGTTAATATTTAGTGGAATCCAATCTACCATCTACTCATGTAATGTTTCCTGTGCCACACAACAGATTTACCTCTATGCTTAACAGTTGGCAAGGTGTTCCTTTCATCAGATGCTGCTCCTTTTTTCCTCTAAACATGAGCATGTCCAAAGAGATACATTTTACTTCATTAGCCTTCAGCACTTGTTTTGTGGCTTGTCTAGATGTTTTGGTCACAGGTAATCACAGGTTTCCTTCAGATGGCTCTTTGATACAGAACATGTTTGTGCAAGCAACAGTACACAGTAGAGTGGGGCACCACCAATCGTGTGGCAGCTAAACCTTCCTGCCGGTCCTTTGCAGTCATGTGGGGGTTTTGCTTTGCCTTTCTGGCCAGAATACAAGCAGTTCTTTCTGGGAGTTTTCTTGGTCTTCAAATCTTTCTTTGACTTCTTCAGTTCATCTTAATTGACATTTCTTAATGACATTTTGGACAGAGATGGAAGCACTTTGATATATTTTTATATCTTTTTATAGCCTTTCTGTGCTTTTCAGGTATCAATTATCTTCAAATCCTCACACAGCTGCTTAGAGGAGCCCATGGTTGTTGAGTGTTAGCAAAAGGCTGAGCCAGAGTGAAGATTACTCAACAGCAGTCTTTCAAGTAGAAAGTCTACTCAAATAGTTTTATTTAAAATGGTTTATTAAAACATACCAGATTTTATATCCACTACTAATAAGTAATATATGGTCTAATTGCACTTACAATTAAATTTATAATCTATTAAAAACATTGGTAAATCCTTGATATAAGGAGTATTTTAAAAAATGATGGCTCCAAATGTCATGCTTCATCCAAACACCCACAGAATCTCATCTGGAGTGTTGGGAAATGGCTGAAATCATGATGCTCCCATAATAAAAGACTTAGTAATAGGCCAGAGGGCTCATTTACATATTGCAGCCTTCTGTGATATCAGTGCTGCAAAAGCCAATATTAAGCAGTATATTTACCAGCCCTAAAGAGACATTTATGAATGAATACCTTAATAAAGTATGGAAATGTTCATAAGAATTCATAAAACCTTGTCACACACATCTTTCTGACCTACTTTAGCAACAAAGCCTGTGACTTTTCACACTCGCAGGATATTTATCCAACTAGTCATCTGCCTAAAAGGACATACTAAATTTGACAAATCATATTTTCATGTTTGCCTTGATCACCTGTCACTCACATGTTGAGAAAAAAGGCTTTTCAAACTACTACATATTACACAAGATAGAGATCACAGGCGTCCTGGTTTTAATTAAACACCCAGTAGGATCTATATTAGGACTTGACACGTCTGCATTGGCAAAGCAAAACCAGGAAACAACTTTGTAGCAGTTCAAAGCCACTTTTCTCTCAGCCTATTAGTGACAAGTGATCAAAGGAAACGTGTATGTACAATGTTTAGTGGAAATTTCCATTTAAAGAGGCAGAAACACTGAGAACCACATTCATCTTCTCAACACTGTGGCTGGGTTTCCAAACATTTCTTACGAAATTCTGGCAGAAAAAAATGTAAATTGAGTCATGTTTCCATCCCATACAGTTATACGAAGAAGGTTTAGATGACGTAAGCCACCAAGATTAGGGGCTACATCGAAACAAGCAAGAAGGAGAGATTTTTTATTTATTTATTTTCAATTTTGTCCCCAATTTAGTCGCATACAATTCCACCCACTAGTTAGGAGTCCCCCAATCACCCGATTCCACCAACGCTGGGAGGGTGAAAGCTGGCACAGGCTTCCTCCGAGACCTGAGAGGCTCCACTGCATCTTTTTAGACTGCTGCTAACTGCTAACGCAGCATCACTGGACAGCTGAGCACGCTCAGAGGAGACGCCTACATGAAGTTACTACATGAAATCGTTATTAATACACTGCCTGAAAACGTTTACCACTATTGGTATGTTTACCACTGAAGACACGTGTTGGCTTACTAGCCATTTTGGATAGCAATTAGTAAATTAAACTAGCTATATGTGCGCAGACACTGTGAATCCTGGTCCTCATTGCCAGCAATGTTAAAAAGAAAAATCCAAGGCCTTGAGCTCCTCTACAACGAGCCCTTTTACACCAAACCATTCTGAGCGACTGTTATTATGGAGAATCACGGAGAAATTTTGAAAAATCTGTACAATTCCCCAAATACGTTCAACAGTTCTTATGACTTTTCCTGCAAAATTATAAAATGGCATTAAACTCTGAGGCTGGATATGCGCAAATGAAAACAGGGGTTCATATGAGGAAAATGAAATGATCAAGGCACCCATGGGCTCAGGCTGGATTCCTGAGCACACTGCTTTAAAAATCCACACTTTCCCTGGGGTTCAAATATTTACGTTTGGTGTAATTCCAATTAATGATGTGCTTAAATGTCGAATTACCTCTATAACCGCCCAGAGACATGCTTACTTTCAGTTCTCTGTTTCTTCACACATTTTTCCACTCATTAGTGTGCGTTCGGTCATTGTTCATTGGTATGCGCAGAGCCTGGCGCAGCGTTGAGTAGTTTGGATAGACATTATGTAAGAGGGAAATCGGAATAATCAGAGACTGATTGCATCAGCCACTTACCGGCGAATCCCTCGGGGCAGACGCATGCATAATCCCCTGCCAGGTCAACGCAGGTGGAATTATTAATGCAGAAGCCCGAGTCACAGTCATTACGCTTCCTTTCACAGTGGTCGCCCTCCAAACCTGCAGTCCATTGAGACAAAGCGCAATATGGTCAGCCTCCTAAAAACACGCAGCAGTATGTGATATGAATTTTACCATTTTGTGGATTCTGTGATGAGTCCAAAAAGGGTAAATCGCAAATAGCCCCGCCCCCTGGGTATATTAAACCCGAACCAGAGCAATTTAATAAGGCCTGTATCACAGTTTTCTTTTCCCCTGATGTCCACTTATAAGCTTTGTGTGGCTTTATGTATCAAAAGCCATCATAATTCATTGTTACATGGATTTTATAACATTTATTTATCACTTAGAATTAAACTGTTTTGTTACTGCACCTTTAAGACTGATGTATTATGTCTTACTGAAATATTCATGACGAAACACTCCTTATAACTTCACTGAGGATGGGTGGGGCTAAACTGCTGTAGGCTGAATAGGCATACATGTAATTCACTGGTTAGACAGATCTTTGACTTTCACAAAAACAGTGATTTCAAAATAGGCATAGCTTCCATATACGGAGTGCATGGACTGGGAAATGAACGGTACATTTTTACAACCAACAAGTTTCATGACCATAAAGTGAAGAACTTCAGCCCATTAAACAGTTATTAACTTCACAAAATTAGAAAAAGTAAAAAAAAACAAAAACAAAAAAAAACTACAATATTATAGTAATATAACAATGTTATGTCATATCACACCTTATATTCTATACATCACACCTGTAGTGTCTGTGTCACACCTTGCTTGCAGGTGAGGGTAGATATGCTCTGAGAAGGTAGTGAGTTGTAAGAAAAAGCGATGGCAAACCACAATAGCACATTCAGTGCAAGGGTGTTTATTTAGTGAAAGGTGTCGGGAAAATAACAAAATGTTGAAAAAAAGAAAAATAAATAAATAAACAAAAAATATTTACAGAATATATTATAAACTTTGAGGAAGCAACAGTTTTCCTCAAAATACATTGGCTCAACAATCAACCAACCAACCATCTCCTCTCTACAGAAACGCATTGAGCTCCTTAAATAGACCTTCACTGGTCTATCCAACCCACACATACCAGTCCTTCTCCTCTGCGGGGGGAGACAATAATGACCATCAATAATAACTGAAGTAAATGCAGAATCCAAGAAAAGCTTGTTCACAAATGGATTCCTGAATCCAACAGGGTTCTACTGAGCATGTCTGAATTTTGCCCAGGTATTATTTAAGGACAGCTCAAACCAAGCTTGGGCCTTTTCCCAGGCCAGGACGTACTGCAGCTCATGTAACTAATGTATGTTATAAACCTGCTGCTGGTATCATGATATAAAGTCCAGTAGCATTACTTTACCTGTAAACGGTGGCATCATGTACCAAACTAGCAAACACTGAGAGATCAGAGTGATCAGCTGATAAAAAGGTGAGGGAAAGTGTATGAACTACTGTAAGAGTAGGGCAGGACAGAACGGCACTGAAATAGGGGGAAATGTGAAAGGAAATAGATTTAACCAGGGAAACTAGTTTGTTTGTTCTGCCACAGTCTGCACAGTGTAAACACAGCGACAGAAATTCATTGAGATTTTTGATTTTCACAAAAACAGTGATTTCAAAATAGGCATAGCTTCCATATACGGAGTGTACGGACTGGGAAATGAACGGTACGTTTTTACAAGCAACAAGTCTTTTACGAGTTTCCTAACCATAAAGAACTTCAGCCCATTAAACTTCATTTAAAATTAGAAAAAGTAACTATAATATTGTAGTAATATAAAAATGGTATGTCATACCTTATATCCTATACATCATACCTGCAGTGTCTGCATAGCGAAAACAGCGACAGAAATACAGGAGGGGCTGTATATTTACGGTGAAGTACCGTCAGAGTGGCCAGAACAGCAGCCACCTCAGAATCAGCTGTTTTGAAATTGTCTCCCTGCTTACATCTGCGGAGTGAAAAAGCAAAGTCATATACTGTAGATGGGACCAGTCAGAATCCATCCATCAGAGAGCGCCTGCACTTCAAGCGCACTCGAGCATGCTGGGATGAAACCGACTTTGCTCCTGCATAACGGCGGATTATCGTGCTTTTGTCAGGCCCCTTAAAAATGACTTACTACATTAGCACGTTCCACCTTTACAGAGAACGGAGGGGGGCGAAAAAAAAGGTTACCTGAATGAAGTGAAGGAGAGAGCAGGCCTCAAAATTTTCTGACATTTTATGCTCCCGTAAATGTATTCCAGCGCATGGTCACGCTACAAAATGACTATCATTAGCTCGGTCACGGGCGGCGGCGGCCGCGGGAGGGCCGTGACTAATGCCAGGCTATCAGCGGCATCGGCGCAGGGCAAATTCTCATCATTCCTCAAACTGACCATGGAACCAATTTCCACCTCTCCCCATGTCATAAAATTTGACAATTATCCCCGGCTTCATTAATAATGCATAGCAGTCCTCGTCCGCAATCAAGGTTTAATCAGCGGTATGTCTCGCAGGTAGGGGCATCGGCCGAGCCAAGAAATTATTGGCAAATTGCGAGGATTTATTTCCCCCCCTCGATTTAATGACGTAAATGACTCGGAGTAATTTACAATGTTGATGTGTGTGTGTGTGTGTGTGTGTGTGAGTGTGTGTGTGTATCGTGGGGAGGGTGGGGGGGCTAACAAGCAGTACGGCTTTATCAAAACCGAGAAGGAGACGGCAGCAAACGCGGATGAGAAGAGACGCCGCTGCGGTGATATTGAGATTAATCAGCGCTATTGATTTCACAACATATATCAGTAGCAAAAATACTTGGGGGGGATTGATTCCAGACCACCCGAACGGCGAACGCGATGAGAGGGAAGCAAAATATAGCCCAGGCTTATTCGGAGCTGCGGTAATTATTCAGTTTCATGCGCCTGGTTTAGGGCATTCGGAAAACAGGGCCATATTTACAAGGAACGCTTCAGTCGAGATGCATAATGAATGAAATGCTAATGAATGAAAGTGGCTACTTTCTGGCCTGCATTAGCTTTCATTCAGGCTTCAGTCTCATCTGAGTGGTGTAGGATGTGCTAAAAATGGTCGTATTTTAAAGGAATGTTTCACCCAAAATGCTAATGAATTCAATTATAATGCCAATGCTAATGCTAATGAATGAAAATAGCAAGAAATTAGCATCACATAGGCTACCACAGTGGGCAGCACCAGCATTCATTCATGGATCGGCTACTACTTGCATTTTAGGACAAAATATTGGAAAAGAGTGCTCCAGAATGCTAATAAATGAAAAATAGAGGCTGGTCAGCATTACGAAGGCTCTGCATTAGCTTTCATTCAGGCTTAAGTTTCTGACTAGTTTTGAATGTGTAAAAACAGGGCCATATTTCAAAGCAATGCTACATCTAAGATGCTAATGAATTCAATAATAATGCCAGTGGTAATGCTAATGAATGAAAATAGTAAGAAGTTAGCATCACATAGGCTACCCTAGTGGGCAGCACCAGCATTCATTCATGGTTCAGTTACTACTTACAGGTATTTTAGGACAAAATATTGTAAAATGATGATCCAGAATGCTAATGAACGAAAAATAGAGGCTAGTTAGCATCTTGTAGGCTCCGCATTAGCTTTCATTCAGGCTTCAGTTTCATCCGAGTGGTGTAGGATAATGCCAATGCTAATGCTAATAAATGAAAATAGCAAGAAGTTAGCATCACATAGGCTACCCTAGTGGGCAGCACCAGCATTCATTCATGGATCGGCTACAACTTGCATTTTAGGACAAAATATTGGAAAAGAGTGCTCCAGCATGCTAATGAATGAAAAATAGAGGCTAGTCAGCATTACGAAGGCTCTGCATTAGCTTTCATTCAGGCTTAAGTTTCATCACAGGGTTGTATTTTAAAGCACTGCTTCATCCAAAATGCTAATGAATTCAATAATAATGCCAGTGGTAATGCTAATGAATGAAAACAGCGAGAAGTTAGCATCACATAGTCTAAGTTATTGGGCAGCACTAGCATTTATTCATGGATCAGCTGCTACTACTTGCAAGTATTTTAGGACAAAATATTAGAAGAGTGCTCCAGAACGCTAATGAACGAAAAACAGAGGCTAGTTAGCATCATGTAGGCTCTGCATTAGCTTTCATTCATGCTTTAGCTTCACACAGGCCGTCCACAGAGACACACTGTAAAGGAACAGTTCACTCAACAGGCTAATAAATAATACATTACTGAGGGGAGTGCAGTGGGGCCGGTTAGCATTACGCAGCCGATATGTCTGGTCTGCACTAGCGTTCATTCATGCTTCAGCCTCATGTAAGCAGTTTAGGAGATGCAGAAAAACAGGCCTTATTTTGAACGAATGCTTCACTCAAAATGCTAATGAATTAAAAAATAATGAACTCAGTGTTGAAGCCGTCGGTTAGCATTATGTAGACTAGCTTTCTGGCCAGTGTTAGAACAAAAACAGAGCTATATTGTAAATGAATAGTTCCCTCTAAATACTAATGAATAAAATATTAATGAAGGTAATGTATTGGTGCCAGTTAGCGTTATGCAGATTACACTTCGGGTCTGTATTAGCTTTCATTCACACTTCAGCTTGAGTCTCGTTTAGGGCTGTATTTTAAAAGATAACCACTTAGAATGCTAATGAAAATACCATCTAGGTAGCAATACGTAGGCTACCCTTCCGCTCTGCAATGGCTTTTATTCACGCTTCAGTTCAGGACAAGCAAAAAACAAGGCCTTATTTTAAAGGAGCGCTTCACTCAAAATGCTAATGAATTAAATAATAATAAACTCAACGCTGTAGCAGTTTGTTAGCATTACGCAGTCTAGCATTCTGTTCATCATTAGCTTTCATTTTAGGACTTAGAAAACAGAGCTATATTGTAAATGAATAGTTCCCTCTAAATACTAATGAATAAAATATTAATGAAGGAAATGTGTTGGTGCCAGTTAGCGTTATGCAGATTACTCTTTGGGTCTGTATTAGCTTTCATTCACACTTTAGCTTGAGCCACATTCAGGAAAAAACAGGGCTGTACTTTAAAAGATAACCACTCAAAGTGCTAATAAAACAGTGTAGTTAGCAATATGTAAGTTACCCTACTGGACTGTATTAGCTTAGAAAAATGCTACACTCAAAACGCTAATGAATGAAATAATAACACTGAACTCAGTTGTAGTAGCGTCTGTTAGCTTTATGTAGACTAGCTTTCTGGCCTGATTTCATTTTTGAACAAAAATAGCGCTACATTGTAAAAAATAGTTCATTTTAAATACTAATGAATAAAATATTAATGAAGGAAATGTGTTGGTGCCAGTTAGCCTTATGCAGATTACATTTTGGGTCTGTATTAGCTTTCATTCACGCTTCAGCTTGAGTCTTGTTCAGGAGAAGTCAAGAACAGGGCTGTATTTTAAAAGATAACCACTCAAAATGCTAATAAAAACAGGATGTAGTGAGCAATATTATTATTATTAGCTTAAAAAATGCTACACTCAAAATGCTAATGAATGAAATAACACTGAACTCAGTGTAGTAGCCTCTGTTAGCTTTATGTAGACTAGCTTTCTGGTCATGTTTCATTTAAGGCATCAAATAAACAGCGCTACATTGTAGAAGAACAGTTTGCTCAAAATGATGAGGGATGAAATGATGAATGAACGCCAGGAGCGGTCAGTCAGCATCACACAGACCTCCTTTCTAGCCTGCGCTACCCTTCATTCACCGTTATCAATACAGGCAGATTTGGGTGAAGTGTGACTTTAATTTCTAACTATCAGAGGCCCAAAAACACCCAGACAGCTGGGCCGACTCTCCCTCCGGGCCCGAGCACCTGCACGTGTCACCATCCTCCACACAAACTGCTCCGTTTTGGCGCGACGTCGATTCACCTCACGGAACGGGCTGCCAGAGCCTGCGGGCGCAGAAACGGGATCATTACCGGTGTCCCTTCGGTTAGCCGAATCCCACAGCCAATTAGGATTTGTATGACTTTGTTTTCCACTCAAAATCAGCTTTACAGAGCGGTTATTGATTCGGAGAGCTCGGCGGGCGCACGCGGCCTCAGCCCACTGGATCATTTAATCATGTTTAATAAGAGCCAGTCATCCCCGCTCTGATTTATGACTTTAAACAGGCCGCTGACAAATCCAGCCGTGGCCAAGATCAAAGCCAAATATCGCCTTTAGACTGGCACGCAGATGAGGAGGCAAACGCAGACGCATACACACAGCGCTGCGGACTACAGTCAACGTCCTCCATCTGTATCGCAATCAGTCTTATGAGGCTATTTTTTGGACCGAATTGACGGATTGCTTTCACTGTCTGGTCATTTACAATGTCCAGCCGTTGGCCGGTGGCCAGCTCAGTTGAGGCTGTGGTGTTTCTGGATCAAAGCTTTGCTCTGAGACAGAACTCAGGCTGTAAACTGATTCTGGATCAGCATAAAGTGCCACAGATTGGCACCGAACGCTCCTCGAAACGGTGCCATACAGTCATAAAGGGTGCTGTACTTTCACAACAGGGTCTCGGCAGCAGCGCAGCTTCAAAGCAAGATTTATGAATTAACGAGCGAACTTCGGGTTCAGCCAACAATGCTAATGTGCCTAACAATGGACGAAAGCTACCAGCAGGCCGCTTCCTACTTGGTGGCAGCTAGCGCTGATTTCACTCAATATTAGCAGATCTGGTGTCATTAAAGTATTCCGTCAAAGGGGAACTCCATTATTTTTTTCTGTATAATTCAATTGCTAATATGTAAACAAAGTCACTCAGAGTTGTTTGATGTGAAATGCTTTAGAACTGTTCACAGTGGTGGTGATAGGAACCAGACGTCCACCTCTAAAAGCTCCCTCACAGAAAGTTACTACATGAAATAGTTTTGAACTCACTGCCTGAGAAAATAACTGATGTTCGTTTGATTGAAGGTTTTGATTTAAAACTTAATTTTTTAAATCTGTTCATGGTGAATAGGTGCATATACGGCATTATAAGGCAAAATGGTACCCAAATAAAATATGCTTTGTAAGATTTTCTACTATTTTACCATCATCAATGTTAGATATAGGACACTGGTCATTTTGGATGGTAAATAACATGGCAATATTTGTGTTGTAAACATGGCGACCCCTGGTTCCTATCACCACCTTTGTGAGGATAATCAGCAAGTTTCTCTAGTATTTCATATCAAACCACTCTGAACGGCTGAGTGGAACTGGTGGAATTCCTCTCTGAGACAGCCTGGATAGCCTTGTAGCCCAAGTTTTTGGACCACCTTAGCTCAAAGTTAAAACAAACCCCAAAATCTCCTCACAAACCCTTGAATCCAGCCTCCCAGTACACCCCTCAGGAGGCCCAGCGAAGTTTGGAGAGCAGACTTTGTTAGTTCCACCTGAAGTTACATCATTACCCAGGCCTTCCAAGCCCAAACCCTCACTAGAACTCTGACAGCTCCACAGTTCATAGGCAGGAAGCTATACTGCAAGGCTGTAAGGTATTAGTGACTGACTGATCCCATGTATGCAGTAAGTCTGTGTGAAAGGGACTCGCTTGATATCATTTCATCTGGTACACTTTAATAAAACCACACAGGAGTCTCGACGGGGGTCTGCTTTGCATACTGTACGTTGTCGTGTTCATGAGGGACTAATGCACTACAAAGCCTCATATCAAAGGGGCCTTATATAAAGAGGCCCTATAACAAAGCCGCAGAGATTCATGGCGCTTTTGGAGTTGGGCTCCTTTTAAGATTTTCAGCATAAAGATAACAGAATTCGCTTCAGTACAAGCGACTAGCGAATACAGCCCAACTGATAAACATTTTCACTGACACTGATACTGATTTTATAAAGTTTAAAATTCTGAGAACTGATTATATCACGGATGGAAGTTTAAGGTTAGTTAAACAGTGTTATACTGACTTTTCTGCAGGGTTTACTTCCAACCTGCATCTAACATGCTGCCCATGATGCAGCCAATCTTGGACTTCTGAAGAAGCTAATTGGCGTGGCCAGTTGTGGTTGGGACTAGACGGAAGGCAGATCTTCAGGATCAGGGGCGGTTAGCACTGCTCTAGAATGAGATTTTCTGGTTGAAAGTCTGTGTGAAGCAGTAATAAACGTGAGTTTGTCACACGACAAAAAATGCAATATTAACCACCCAGCCAAACTGGACTGATTAAAAAATAGGCAAGGATAAAAAAATTAGGTTTTAAAATTGTGAAAAAGTAAGCAGTATTGTCTGCTCTGAAACGCTGGGGGTGTGTCCACTGAAGGCACTGAAGCCACGCCCATTCGTGGGAAAGGTGCAGCCTCCCTCAAGTCAAAGTTTATTTATGTTGCGCTTTTTACAACAAAGCCTCTTCCAGGAACCTGGGTCTGAGCCCCCATGAGTGTCACCAATGGCGACAGTGGCAAGGAAAACCTCCCTAAGAGCAAGAGGAAGAAACACTGAGTGGAACCAAGACCCAAAAGGGGAACCCATCCTCCGCTGGTCAACACCAGATAGAAAACTGCATTAGAATAAAATATTAGAATACAAAACAGGGAAAACAGACGGAGCAATGGTTAGTTAGATAGACTGAGTCTGTGCAGCAGCAGCATCAGGAGGGTCAGTTCATGCAGGTGAGGTTTGCACAGCTTTGTACAGCAAGAAGCTCCATGGTGGTCAAACTGGTCCAGAAGGCTGGCAAGCAGTGGGCACCCGATCAAGGCTCTCAGGTGTCAAATACCACTACAACTGCAAAATGGATGCTCCGTCTAGCAGCTTTGTTGGACCTGTACAGCCATATATGTTTGAACCACCAGAGCCAGAATCCAGTTTGGATCCAGGGACACTGACCTGAGAATTGACTCGTTCCTCTTAGTCCACAACAGAACGGTCATTTTATTTCTCTCATTTATACAAAGTACAGGGTGATTCAAAAGATTGATCCGATTTCAAAATGATTGATTTCACTTGTAAATCATTACAGATCAATGCAGTAAACTGTAAATGGTTTAAATGAGCATAAAGTTTATTATGTAATTGTAGAAGGTCTCAGTCTGAACCTCCTCCAGCTGTACAGACAACATCAACACCATAGTCAAACTCATCCCATACTGGATTGAGCGTGTCGGGTGTCGCTGCACTCACGGCTCTTTCAGTGCGATTTCGGAGATCATCCAGTGTTGTGGAACCAACGCCGAACGCTCTGAGCTGTTGGAGCTTCACTGCCCACGAAAATCACACTGCACAGTTATGACGGATTCACTCTTATTGAAGTGGAGAACGCAGAACGCTTTCTGCTCAGGGGTCGCATCTCCTCTCAGACTGAAGGGAGCCATCTTCCACTGACAGTCAGAAACTCTATGACCCCCTATTTCAATTGGATTGTGATTGGTTCCTAGGCGCCTCACGGTTCTAAAAAATATGGCGCTTTGAAATCGGATCAATCTTTTTCAATCCCCCTGTATAGGTAGCATAAGTTACTGAGAAGTAGTAGCAGTTTTTTCTAACATGTATAATGTGTGAAGAAACAAATCTGTAAATTTACTTTACACTGGCTTTAATACTTAGGAAAGCCCCTTCTGATGATGCATCTTAAGGGTGGGAGGAGGTTTGGAAAAGCTACAACTGTTTTTGGGTGGATTTTTAGATGATGGGCTGTTTTTTTCACTAGCTGATGAGTGAAAAGGGAGGGCAGCTTAGCCAACATTACAGCTTGGAAGCTGAATATCTTATCACAGCTGTAAAACTGTAGTAAGTGTCTTCAAATGTGTGTCTAACATGGACAGAATGGTAGCTGGCTATCTAAATACACTGCCTCAGTTTGGCTCCTGTTCTCTGGCTGAAAGGGTCAACAACGTCTCTATTTTGAGCTGTATCAAGATAGAATTACCATTACCAGTTACCATGGTTTGTCAAAAGAGGTCACACTTACACTAATGCCACCTTGGTTGCATATATTAGCCTACAGATCAGTGGCTAGCAGTCATGACTGGGTGACACCACAGGGATTCCCATTGGTTCTTTGCGTAATGCATACTGATGAACAAAACTGAAACTGTAAATTCTGTCAAACCAATGAGGCTCTCGGAATATCCTTTTAATACTGGCCAACTGATACATCGGTCAGACTACTGACTAGCCATTTACAAATTAAATGGAAGATGAGACCTGAGGGGAATTCATTGGGATATGCCTTATTAATGAGCTATCGTAGAAAAGGAACAGTTCCCCAGGAACCTAAAAACAAATGGTGCCATTATTCTAAATCCACTCCGTCTGAATCTGCACAATAACGCATAATACAAAGTTAATTTCTAACAAATGATTAATAGCAAAGAGCAAACCAAGAGCTTATTTTTCTTACATGAACACACGGAATAAAACATTTCGGATACGCTGCCGGAACGTCAGGCAACGGTTATGAAAGACAAACTGCGGTTTGCGACTTGTCCTTGAGAAGGTGCACGCTTAAGTGAGGCTCACTGTGGGTTGATTTCATTTACATAAGAAATCACTGACAATCTCTCATCCTGACACATGTCAAAGAATAAGTGCAACTAGAGTAATGAAGTTGCGGTTATTGATACGGTGGCGTGAACCACTGTAAAATCATCTTTCAGCCGCAGATGGTATTTTCATTTGGCGAGGTGTAGGGCTGAATAAATGATATGAGACGGGCTGGTCTCTCCATCCTCGCTGCTTGTGTGAATTACATGCTGATAAATGCCGCAATCATAACAATCAATTTCCAAGCCGTCTTCTTACGGCAGCATTTTGGATTCTGCATTTTAAAAAGGGAACATATTCTTTTGGGGTGAAAAACAGCAGCTCACGAAACTCGGAGGACGGCTGGAGGCCTTTGAGTTTGGCTTTTTCCTCATCCATCTTATTAATAACTGCAGGACTTGACCTTAGCTTATGTGATGCCCACCACCAAGACGCTGACAGCTGGCTGAAAAGTTCCACTGCCCCTCAGTCCAACGCTGGGGGGCTTTCTATCCCTCTAGCCGACACTTGGCACTGGGCATGGTGACCCCAGGCTCATGTGTGGCTGCTCCAGATTGTCTCATTGTTGTGGCAGTGCTTTTCTATGGAGATTATACAAGCTGTGTTTGCATAAAAATGCCAGTGTGAGAATGTGTGAGAATGTGTGAGTAGCAGTAACGCTAACCAATCAGCGCTCAGTAGCAGTAATGTTAGTGTCGTTTTCAGTAGAAAAAAGTAAACGTTCAGGTGAGTTTTCTTTGCTTTTTTAGTGAGATTCATTCTTCTACTTTCTGAAATGAAAGGAAAGTTCTGTGTAAGTGATGAGGAACTATTTCAACTTTTCATTTTTAGCGTTCAAAACCATAAAATCCATGATGTATGGACTCCTATGATGCCTCACAACAACAGAACTCTGTATCACTGCACCCTGGCGCTGTTAATGAAATAATCTATGACTCTAATGCTGCTCACATGGAGCACCGAGTGGACTGATAAAGTAAGAACCCGTATTGTGTTTACACCGAGGGGCTGACAGCTTATGTTCTTAACTAGAACTGGGCTGGTCAGCTAGCTAACAGGCTAAAAGAGCCAAGAGCCTAAACAGCTCCATCATTAATATCACAGGCTTGAATTAAAGCACTGACTGTGTGATTCACTGTAAAACTGCAGTATAAACAACTAAAAATGTCACCTGAATGTTTTACACACTTCAGATGTTCGTGTTTCAGTCAGAAGTCGCGTCAAACCCAGACTGAATCCCAAACAGCTCCGTTCTCCCTAAACAGTGTTCCAGCTATGAAAGTTTAGAAATTCTAGCCTCTACAGTCAAACAGTGCATCCAAATGACTAAATGACTGTTTCTTAGCTGTATTTTGCTCTGTTGGGCTGCAGGATCCAGTATTTAAACTCCTACCTAGTGCACTATGTAGGGAGCAGGGAGCCGTTTGAGATTCAGCCCCAGTGTGAGAAGAGGAGCCGCTGGATTGGTGCCAAATAAGACTCGCGGTTGTGATTTAATGACCAAAAAGTACTTATAAAGTGAAGGTTTTGGCATTAAACAGAGCTGTGATATCATATGATCACTGTTACACGACTAAAAATTAATGAAATGACTGCTGTATACAGCGATGGGAGACCGAACAGTTTTTTCATTGTCCATGGTTGCATGGCAATGATACCACAGTCTAAATGAACTATATTTCTTGGTGAAATACTTTGTTGATTATTATTAATAATATCTTAAATTACTTTCTGAAAAATCATGTATTTCATCATATTTTAATGTGTTTTCGGCTTAGAATGGTTTATATACGGTATAAACAGTGGGGCGTCTTGCACTGTCTTGTTGTTATATCTGCCATAATCATCAGTGTGTGACATATGTCCATGCAAGCAGTGCTTTCTGACTGCCAGTGTTCACGTACAGAGGAGATACCAGTTGCCATGCCAGCTGTAGAAAACGGTTGGGCTGCCAAATATATCAGATCAAGCAAGCAATGCTTTCGCTTCGTGATCACACACACTGTACTGTCCTTTGGGCCAAACTGTAAAAAAACAGCTCGCAGCAAACCGACACGCGTCCAGCTCTGAATGGTTCCACTGACCTTCCTCGCACGTACAGGTAACACTCTGCCCATTTTCTGTTTTCCTGCATTTCAGAGTGCGTTTCTGGCACAAACCTAGCAGGCACAGGTCCACATTCACGCCCCAGCCATTAAGCTAGTATCCTGGAATAAGGACAAACATAATCAAATCACTGTAATGCGCTCGTCAGCCAGCTTTGAACCATGTTGGAGAAAAAAAAAGAAACAAACACCATCCAGTACTGTGCAAACGCTTTATGCACCTAAGCGAAGCGTTTAAATGCGTTTATATCAGCAGTGAGTGTGTTCTTGCTGAAAAAGCACCACCAGAGCAAATACAAACAACACAATGCAGGACTGAACAGCCAGTTTTGGCTGATAGGTACAAATAATCCTGGGCTTCCACAAGGAGAAGTTAGGAAATGGACAAACACACTGAAACAGAACGTCACTACATACTGTAATCCTGTATGACTCAGTGTGTGAGACGTAAACAGAGAGATTCAGAGTGGTCTGGTGTGAAATGGGTCAGACGTCTTTACAGTGGTGGTGATAGGAACCAGGGGTCGCCATGACTACAACACAGATATAGACACTTTATTTACTATCAAAACCACCAGTGAACCTACACGAGTCTTCTGAGTTTATAGGGAATGATGATGATGATGATAAGACTGAAAAATCAGAAATAATAATAATAGTATAATAGTAATAATAATAATAATAATAATAATAATAGTTTTTCTTTAGCTCGCAACACTCTGCAGGTATCTCTCCGCAATTAATACATTTTAAAATTACATTTCAAGCCAAAATGTTTTCAAAAAGCAAAGTTTGTAACAATTTAATGCAAAGACTTTCTGCTATGTAGTTTTTAGAGGCATTAAACACTTGGGACGTCTGGTTCCTTTCACCACCATTGTGCACAATTCTGACTCGGTTAGTTTCGGGGCATTTAACATAAAACCACTCTGAATGACTCCGTTTACATCTTAAAGACTGAATAATGCAGGAATTAGAAAAACTTCCATTAAAAAATTTTCCTCTAATATCATCTGTATGTCATATTCGTGTGTTTTAAGCAAACAGACACTGACAGTTCAATTAAACAGCTTTTAAATGCCTAAGGTTTTGCACACTACTGTACATTTTACGGATGGCTGTAGAGCCAACTTAGGTTTCCTGAAGAACCTTTCAGTGGATGGCTCTTTAAAGCTAAGGTTCTCAACCACCGGCCCACAAACTGCTATTGTGTGTGGATGGTTTGATACCCGGCCGCAATAATGCAGCAGTGAGCAGCATTTTGTTATTGTCGTTAATGTATTTCATATCATTATAGTTTTTTTATTTAAGGCTTAAATCTTCCCATTAAAATTTACAGATTTTTAAACATATCAGCCAACATCACATCACCAGGCCCTGTGTGAGCATGTAGGTTGCAATAGCTGATAAATAAATAGCAATAGATGAGAAAAAAAAAAAAATTAAGCCAAGCCTAAAGCTCAAATCTATCATAAAACAATGTCTCATGCATCAAATTGTTAGTAATGATTTTATGTGATAACTCTGTGTGAGGGCGCAAATGATTGAATCACGCAGAAATTTTAAAAATGTGGTGGAATTCCCCTTTAAAAGGGTTGGAACCCCTGTTTTAAAGGAATACTCCAATATTTTTCAATCTCATCTCTGCCTCTGTAGTCTACTGCCAGTTACCGTGGACAATAACTTCAATGCTGTTAACTGTACTTACGAAAACCCAGTGACTCAAAACACATTTCCATTGGAATAACTGACTTATTGACATGAGCAGCTGCCAGTACGCTTCTCATCACGAACGTTTTTGGGGTGAATTTGTTTTCTATTCGTCTGCTATGTACAGGGAAACGTGCCTAAACAGCAGATAGAGGTTGGGTTGAAAAACACACGGGCACTCCTTTAAAGAAACATGCGCTGAAAGGCTCTTTAGGGAACCAACAGTGGTTCTTCCATGGCATTTCTCCCAAAGAACCCCAACAGTGTATAATACACACGAGCTTCTCTCCTTAATGCACCTCTTTCTCCTTGACAAATTTCTCAGGCCTTGTTAGCTGAGCTGTAAAAGCAACTCGCGTCTCCAGATTCTGACGCCGTTTATGGCTGTTTTATGTTTTATTAGGTAAAGACATCCTTTCGGCCTGCAGATTTATGAAGCCATTGATTCCTCCTCTGGCAGTCTACCTGCTGCCTCGTATGCTAATAGGCCGCATCTGTGCCACGGAGGCTCGCCGTGGCCGATCTGATCCATATCACATTTGTCTGGCCGGGCGCAGGCGCTGACTGCGGGCCCCTGATGGATGGGCACGTCGATAGCCTTTGTTATAAATAAAACACAGCCATGCGCGGTAACTAATATTCGATCGATACCTGCGGTAAATAAGGCCGACTGATGTGTGCTCCTCGATAACTGAACAAATTACAACCCTAATAAATGACCCGGGGGTCCTGTGTCGATAGTGTCCAATAAGAACGGAGAGTTTGACACTTTATCGGGTATTGTTCGGCCGATTGTTACAAAATAAAAAAATAAATAAAGGAGTGGACGCCGAGTAGGAGAATGTCAAACACACTCAGCTGAATTTTCACCAATCTAGAACCAACTCTGACTACTTTTAACCACTGAAACACAGAGCAAAGTGATGCAATTTATACCATTCATTTATTTTCCAGTCAAAATGAGCATTTTGAAAGTGCAGGTTATACAGAAGCATAAATATAATATCAAAATGTTTGTGTTTATGCTTTTATTCCAGCTTCCATTCCTTTCAGGAGACTCACTTTCAGCTCCTCAAAGAATCTGCAGACACACCTCCAAAGTTCAGTCTTAGAAGCTGGTTGATGATTTTCTGAAGTAATCAAACTCATTCAGTGGTGTTGAGGTCTGGACTCTGGGGTGGTCAGTCCATCGTTCAGCTTCTTTGTTTGATGTGTCCGTCTCCTTTTCTCAGTGAGGTTCTTCTTGATCAGCTACACATCCTTTCAGACCCACAGCGCTGAGTCGTCTTCTCACAGTGGAAGGATGGACAGAAACTCCTGTGGATGTTTTCAGATCTGAAGCAGCTTGATTTTCTCCTCTCTCTCAGAGATGAAAGCTTTAAGTGCTGTTTATCTGATGGGGGCAGTTTTGGGGTCGACCAGCTCTTCCAGGTGGTTGTTAGGAGCCACATTTTCTCTGCAGCTTATAATGATTTTTTTGTTCTCTTGATTTGGAAACTCATTTTTCTCAGTTATTTTTCTTTTGAGTTTCTCCTTCCTCGTGCAAGTGGATTATAATCTATCTATAATCCATGCATACAGAGTCCTATCAACTTTCAAGAGACTTTAGAAGAACAGTTCTGATCAATATTGGTTTTGTAATGTAATATATCAACATAATTATTGTCAAAATGGAAGGTGAACCAAAATTTCTGCATAATGTGCACAATGTGTTTGAGATGTGAACAGAGAGGTTCAGAGTGGTTTGGTGTGAAATGGTTCAGATGTCTTTACAGTGGTGGTGATAGGAACCAGGGGTCACCATGACTACAACACAGATATAGACATTTTATTTACCATCCAGAACCACCAGTGAACCTACACGAGTCTTCTGAGTTTATATGTGATGTTGACATTGGTAAAAAGGTGGAAAATCTCAATTAATGTTTTCTTTGGGGACTATTCCACCTTACAAAACATATCCCTCCCCCTGAATGGACTGAATGGAAAAAATAGATTTTAGGCCTTCTGTATTTCAAAAGTACTGTACAAAGAACAAAGCCTCAGGCAGTGAATTCATAACCACTTCATGTAGTGACTTCCTGTGAGGGAGCTTTTAGAGGTGGACGTCTGGTTCCTATCACCACCACTGTGAACAGTTCTGACTCAGTAAGTTTATCTAGAACAAAGCATTTCACTCCAAACCACTCTGAACCGCTCTGTTTACATCTACCAATCTACCAATTGGTGAAACTCCCCCTTAATCAAACTGCAAACTGAAAATGATGTAATAAACTTCATTCATCTGGAAATGATGTGCACATTTCAATCAAACGAATTCAATGCACGACTTTTTTCAGAGTGCAAATGCCGTAATTCTGTGAGCTGCAGAGCATAAAAGGACAACCAACCTTACCAACAAATACATCAACCGCAGCTTAAAACAAATCATCCTTACAGGCTCGGGCCGCCTAAAGCTTCTCTTCCTCCATCATGTATTATGCACCGAGCCATTAACGGACGGCGAGCGCTTCCACCAAATCATGGGAGCGGTATTTAATAACCAATTGCGCGTGCAATTCACTGGGAGGTTAATGTTGCATGAAGGAATGTCATACTTACCGTGCAGCCTTGTCCAAATGGGACTCGCTGACCCAACCCACAGCCAGGAGTTACTTTCATTACCCCAAAGCACTGGAGCGCCGCGCACGCCCCTAACAATGCCATCACACTCAGAGCCGGGCACCGTCTCAACCAGCGGGCCTGACACACACCTTAAAAATGCATTACACAGGCAACGCTGGCACCAGCGACTGCTGCTCTCTGCCAAGTGCGATGATCTCGCCACTGCTGTATACAGGATATAGCTCACAAGGGAAAATGAATAAATAAGCAGAATCAATAAATAATCTCATATCTGAGCCTTTTTGTTTAGGAGTAGTCAGAACGCAGCACATACAGAGAGTGAGCCATCATATGTTAACACACCTCTGGTCAAATTACAGTTTTTTCTGATTTTCTAAAATATTTTATCCCGTCTTCTACACCAGGAGTTCAACTACAATATGTAAAGATCTAGTTACATCAAATTTCTTCCTCACAGGTCTGGATAAACTAACATAACTGAACAGCGATAACGAGTCCCTTTTAAGGCTGAATCATTAGTGACTGAGTATATTTTCATGAACTATTTTTTTTTTAGATGTACTTTTACAATCTAACGAGCAAAACTGCAAGGCCATTAGCTGTCGTGTTTTTTTTAATTGATTAATTTAATTATTTTCTTCTCGTTTTAATTTCCATTCACTTTTACTTTTTGTACTTTTTTTCTCCCCAGTTTTAGTCGTATCCAGGTTCACCCATTATTTAGGACTCCCCCAATCACACAATACCACCAGCGCTACGAGGGCGAAGGCGAGTACAGGCTTCCTCCGAGAGCTGTGAAGCGCCATCACATCTTTCTAAACTGCCGCTCACGCAACGTCAATGGACAGCTGAACGCGCTCGGAGGAGAACACGAACCGCCAGTTCTGTCACATCACCTATCAGACGCCTGCACTGACTAGCATCACCCTGAGTGATGGGGGAGACAGGGGGCCTTTCTACCCACCCAGAGAGAGCGAGGACAACTGTGCTCTCTTGGACTCCCAGCCACGGACAGCTGTAGCATCACCAGCGATCAAACTTGTGACCTCCAGCTGACAGGACCAACACTTAGACTTCAAATGATGCAGTGTATGAAAGGTGCTACATAAAACAAATTGGTCAGAAAATCTGAAATCTTGAAAGAAAAAAGTCTTAAAGCTCTAAAATATCGGTCTGCAGTGCTCTTGTGCTGTTAGGGAGTGGATGAGCACTCTAGTGGATCTTTCACGCTGAGCTTTGGGTTTATTTGTCCTCAGAACTGAATTTTGTGTGTAGGTTAATTTGCAGCAGCGCTTCATGTTCAAACTCTTATCGAGACTCTGAGTGGATCACATCAGTCTGGAACTTGAAATGGAGAACAGCTCGCAGTCTATTCACTTTTATACACTGTTTATCGTCAGCTTTTCTTTTTTTTTTAAACAATCTATGTTGTCGTTTCGCTACTCAGACAAAAATACTGAAACAGATTAACAGAATACTAACTTACTGACCAGATATTTAGCCCTGTAGGTAGTCTTTTGTCTTATGAGCTGCTTCCGGATAAGTCACTAAAATCAGACTGGATAAGCTGTAACACAGGTCTGCTACAAAAGCCATGCTGGTTCATGTTCGTATATGCTGAAGTGCGGTTTGAGCTGCTGGAAAACTGGGTCTGCATCTACTGTACAGAGAGTACAGTGGTGTTCATTCAGAATACACCTTTAGATGAGTAACGACATAAACAGATTTATGAGGAGTTGATGTTTTACAGGTCCACCAAACTGATTTCTTTTGGTCAGGCTCACTGGACATTGGACCGAGAGCCTGTTTACACCATTGATTGGTGTCTGTGGATTCCATTTACTGAAATCCGTCCTCGGTTTGAGCAGGTGAGATCCGACTGCACTTTTCCTGCATAAAAACCACATCGACGAGTGGACGAGCTTGACTTGGACTCTTCCATCAGCCTCACTTATCCTCCATTTCTTGTCGTTTATCCCCTCACCTGCTAGACAACATTCGGCAGATGCATTTGCGTTCACGGACAATGAAAACATATTCTTTTAAATGAGGTCAAGTTCTGTCTCTGACCCTCCGAATGTGGTTTGAGTGATCTGATCGCAATCGGCTCACAGTCCTGGGGGCGTTCACATCCGGCTTTTCAAGTGATCGAGTGAAATCATGTTAATGCAAAGTGTAAACAGGCTTAACTAAACCGGTCTAGTGCAGCATATTCCTCGTTAGCCTCGTTAGCACTGTTTGAGTGAACTATCGCTTTAACCCGAAGCTTCTGCAGTCGTTAAGCGTGTCCAGGGCATTTGATTTGAAAAAGCTCTATGCACTTTTTGTGGATAAATTAAGGCAATAAAGCCAGAGTGAGTCCGTATTTTCTAACAACGTTTTGTCAAGGTGCTCAATATGAAAGTGTAATTGACCGCAATGATTATAGAGGAGGCACAAAAACACGGCGCAGTTAGCCGGAGAATTAGGAGTGTGGATACTCCGCCGTCCCACCTGACTGTAAAGCAACATCAGCCAGCAAGTCATCTATCAAGGCAGCATTCGGAGAGGAATGTGTTTCAAGCTACATTTGATACGGCGTCTACTACAACGAAACTCATTTGAAAAATAATTAGACGCACGGTTCCGTATACGCGCACTCTCCTGCTGGAGGACCGCCGCGACACGATTCTGCGTTTTCCTTCTGGAGCAGGCCGAAGCTGAGAAACAAGAACCGTCTGAAGTCAAATAATCCACAAAAAAAGCCCCGACTGCAGATCAGACAGGACGCAGATACATAAACACCATACCTTGCAGATGAGCATGAAATAAACATGAATATTCAGAGAAGCCAACCTGTCATATCATTAAATAATTCATGCGTTTTGCAGCTTTAAATGTTAACACATGAGTCAGACGTATAAAAAACTGTAAGGCTTGCATATTTAAGCAACAGTCATTATTCACTGATGGCCATGAAGTCCCATGCAGGCTCTGAGGATGATGAAATATTATAATTGTGGTTTTGGCGTTGATTATGCACAGCTTGGGTATTTACAGAACGATATCCTATTATGGATGTTGGGAGAATACCCGACTGAAAAACTGATTACACATTGTTAAAGTGTGGACCTGGGATCTAATTATGCTGAGATTTTTCCAAATGATTCATAAATCTCAATTGATTCTTTAGCGACAGCCTAAAATCCTATTATGCATATCCAGGTTTCGCCAAATGATTCCTAATTTTCAATTCGTTTTGCCTGCAATATTATGGGCACTTTTTAAAGCCTTTATTTTAGGATGCTTCCTCTCGTGTTTGGGCTGGTGACCCTAACTGGCTCTCAACTATTCAGTTCTAGACACTGTGCTTCTAACAGTCATTGTGTTTTATTGGTCAATCTGAAAGCTTCTGTCTAATGATCAGCCTCTCTTACCCTCTTTGGTCATTATTCTCATTGCTACTACTGCTTTTGTTTTCATCGACCAGAGGACGACGCTCCCTCTCTGAGTCTTTTTTGGGTTGTTTTCTATAGGTTTCCGATAGAAGAAATGCACTTTGCTCACCGTGTTTGTTTGCTGAGCACCTTGTGTTTTATGTGTCCTGCACAGCTAAAGAAAGGTCACCTTAAAGCGGTCAGGTAGCCTACATCAGGAGCGCTTTTTTCTGGGCTGACCAATCATTTCAACGGGAATGCAGGCCTTAAGAGACAGCTGTAGTGACCAAGTATCCTGAACACTGCACAAAATAGTATCTTGTCAAGTAAAATGCTCTTAAATCTAATCAATAAACCTAATATTTCTCCTGGTGAGATCGCTGTAAGCTTATTTCAAGATTATTTAACTTATTTCCAAACATTTTACTTATTTCAAGTAAAATTATCTTACTATATTGGCAAATCATTTTGCCTATTTTAAGAAATGTACTTGAAACCAGCAAAATGATATGCCGGTATAGTGAGATCATTTTTCTTGATAAAATTTCTTAACAGGTAAAAATGTCTTAGAATAAGATAGATAATCTTATAATAAGTGCACAACCATCTCAAAATAAGAAATAAGAAATTATCTTAACAAGAATTAAGATAATTTCACTTGACAATATACTAGTTTGCAGTGAACAGTATAATTTCATGTATTAAAATAAGCATGACAAACAAAAATCTGATTGTTTTCTAGCTTAGTTTGCTTTTGCTAGCAGCATGATGTATGCCAGTTTTTATAAATTAATTTCCAGGCCTGTTTTGTGGAAAAAGAAGACCAGAAGAGAGAATTTTTCTAGCATGACGCTTGAATGCTGAGTGACTACCACATAACTGTAATGTCACAAACAGGAAATGAGTGTTTTGTTGCTTCTCATTGGCCTAACTCATCCACTGGCAGCTCATCAGCTGTGATTAGGTTACATTTCATCTATTTAAAACTAAAGACAACATTGCTGATAGTGTTTTATATAATAAAAATTCACTTTGAGTGAATCTCCCTGTACAACAGTGGTTTTGAGGTCCAATTGTGTAAATTTTCCCAGGGCAAAGGTGCATATTTGTACATTTCATAAGCTAAGGGAAATAAAAAGCACAGGGTGTGTGGAGTCAATACAACTTATCGCTGCTGTTGGAACGAAACCTTGTATCTCCAAAATGGTAACTTTACAGGAGAAGGGAAAAACATGCTTTACTTTTAATGCAAGTCAATGGAACCAGACGTTTTCACAATTTCAGTCATTTTAAGCCGTTTCTTTTGGTCCATTCATCATGAAATTTACATACAATGTAAAGAACAACAGGCATTTTCATATTATGTCAAAAACTGAAAAATGACAAAAATGGACATATGAGGTTTTCTTCCGACAGCAGCGACATAAAAGTGATACAATCTGTGGAATATGATTATGTTCCTTAACTAAATGGTACTGAAGACTTGATGGTCACAGTCACAGTTTTCTGAGAGCGTACATATCAAAATAGGTGTGACAACAGCATGTTGTTAAAGGAAAAGAGTAGATTAAAAGCAAGACCACTTGTTGGCTCAGCAGTAAATGGTTAAGCTATCATATGCGTTTCCTTTAAAATGTAGTCCAAACGTTGCAGTTCTCGGAAAAGCCGCATCGTTTGGCCATTTCCAAAAAACACAATGCATATGGTGCCATCTGTCATCCAAGCGCAGCAGCTAAAGCTTCATCTTCGCTGGGAAACCAACTCGACTCCCCCACCCTGATGGACTACAGGGCCGTGTTGCTAGGACGAGGTGAAAAACGAGGCATTATGGCTGAGAAGAAGGCCAGAGTTAGGTCTTTAGGAAGAGCTTTCCTGGTACATTTGTTAACCCTACCAAGACCTAATCACATCCCACTTACCTAAGTGAATTTCTGCGAGGCCAAAGAGATCAAGCGCACCTAAATCACATCTGCCCCTGAACTCGCACCAGCCAGGGAACCTAAACCTGACAGGACGGCTCGCCTGTTTTCTTTCACCGTCGGGTTTAAGAGGGGTCCTTTTAACCAAGGGTGGAAAATTTACACTGATGCGCTGCTGTATTTTCTTCCCCTGAGGTAAGGTGACATCACATCTTCATCACAGATGGGAGATGGAGCCCATGTTTCTTAGAAAAGGACAAATATAAACAGCCCCGCGTGTACATGTCTGCGCAACCTCATAAGTGGGCTCTTTCAGACGGAGGCGGTGGAGTGATTACTTATACGCAGAGGCAGGCCCCGCTCCGGCGCTGTCATTTTTCAAAAGCAAACCCCCCATTCCGAGCTCAATCAATCAGCGGCGTTACTCATATGTAAGCACGACCGTGTGTACGGCTCAAAAACATGTACGTTTAGTGGAAGAGCACGGTGGACTGTACTTACCGAGCGGACAGATACAAATGTAGTCATTGATTAGATCCACGCATGAACCTCCATTAAGGCAAGGCATCGACCAGCAGTCGTTCGTATTCTCCGAACAGGTCCGACCTGGGGGTGGAACAGTCAGAAGGAATTGTATGGTGTAACTACAGAACTCTTGAAAGCCATTAAAAAAGGTCAAACTAGACGTGAACAAAAGCAAAGTAGTATGATTTTGCTGTATGCTGTCGTGCTTAATGCTGCGTGTTACCTGCCTGTCACTTAACACCTTCGATAAAAGCTTAAATGTCATCATCTTGAGAAATATTACTGACTGTGGTTTAGAATACATCAATTATTATTGCCAGAACACAGTTCAAGGAAATGCGACGGCTTTGTAAGCACACTCTTTAGATGTGCAGCACAAATGCTTACTTATTTTCCAAGTATGTATTTTCCAGAAACAGATAAAGCACGCTAAGTACACTCTTAAAAAAGATGGCTCTTCAAGGGTTCTTTAGTCAAGATCATGGTTCTGTACTCAAAGAACCACATGCATGTTTAAATGGCTCTTTGTATGGTGAAATTGTTCTCCAGACTGGTGGAGAAAGTGTTGTGTAGGGTTCTGTATAAAACCTTTTTGAAAAAGGTTCTGCTGTTGTTACAAGATGGTCTAGGTGGTTGAGGAGCTGGACGTCCAGCTGAACAAGACAAAAGATACCATATGTTCATCAATCAGCTGGTTAACCGGTGTACGGTATGTTTTCATTTCAGTTTGATGGTTTAGCTGGTCTGCCAGCTTGACCAACTTGGCCATGCAGGTCTTCCAGCTTGGTTGAGTTGGTCATGCAGGTCTTCCAGCTTGGTTCAGTTGGTCATGCAGGTCTTCCAGCTTGGCTCAGTTGGTCATGCAGGTCTTCCAGCTCAACTGACTTGGTCATGCAGGTCTCTCAACTTGACTGAGTTGGTCATACATGTCCCCCAGCTTGGCTGACTTGGTCATGCAGGTCCTCTAGTTTGGTTCGGTTGGTCATGTAGGTCCTCCAGCTTGGTTCAGTTGGTCATGCAGGTCCTCCAGCTTGGTTCAGTTGGTCATGCAGGTCCTCCAGCTTGGTTCAGTTGGTCATGCAGGTCTTCCAGTTTGCTCATGCTCTTCATGCTGGTCGACCAGCTAAATCATCAAACTCAAACATACCCTGGGCTGGTCAACTAGCTAAGCTGCTCTGGTCAAGACAGGCAAAGTCACTGGGCTGGAAACAAAAGGTTGTATTTATTAACAGGATTAGGGATTATGGTTCTGTTACTGGATTATGGTTCCGGGCCTGTTATTGTTTTCTTTCCACAAGTCTTAAGTCAAAGTTGCAAGTAACTGACTCAAGTTCCCATGTCTGCTGTTAGCTAGCCTCCTAGCTAATAATTCTGACATAATTCTAAAAATGTGTTGTTATTTTGAGCAATACTGTAAATATGATTATGAATTTTGATTTAAATCAATTCACATCTGAACTTCAGCTAATTTATTCACTTCTTAGTCCCAGCACATAGTCCGAGAAACATCAAATGCTTGGTTAGCACGCTCGTCTGATGTAGCTAGCAGCTGGAAATGCTTAATTGTTTTTCTGTTGATGCACAACTACAGAGATTGCCTGGACCACAGACTTTGGCAGCTAAAAAAACAAATCACGATTTAATTAAGTGTCCATTAAACTGTCCCTTTTCTACCTAAGTAACAATTACTATACCAGTGGGAAGTAACTGTCCTCCTGCAGATCCATCTCTCTGGCTTCAGTTCCAATCCAAACACTCAGAAGCTCCACAAAAACACCTCATTCATCTGGTAAAGACCCTCTGAAAAAACTCTGACTGATGAGAGCAGGTGAGGCCAATTAGGGGCGGAACTAACCTCTGAAGGAAGGATCTCCAGGAGGCTGCTTGGTGACCACTGCACTACACTGGCAGAATGTTTCAAGGGGCTTATTAGGCTTCCTCTCACTGCAACCAGCGAAGAGGGAAAAGCTAACTATAGAGACGGTCGTTATGTCCGCATTAGCATCCATATCCGTCACGTTTCGCTCTCCCTGAAGAGAACAAACATACATTTGTTCCGTCTGGCTCAAAATGCAACACTGAAGGCCTCTGTATTAGTGATGCACAAATTAACTGCGCATTTGCATATTCCCTTTAAACAAACCTAATCACAATGCTTTCATTTCCCCTGTATTTGTTGGAAAAACAATAATTTGTTTATTAGCTTATTGCTGTCATAATTATGTTTATTAGCTCACTGCTGTCATAATTAGGGTTGTTATAATGTGTCATCTCCGTAATTACGCTTTCTCTCTCATCCGGTTCAACCTAAGCAGCCGCTGACAGTCATAGAACATGGAACTACACACTTAGTGTATCACACGTGAAATGTAATGACTAGTTCGCATGATTGCGTGTTCTATGCGCATCTAGAGCTCCTGCACTGTGAGTGGCGGAGGAAATCCCTGAAGTAGTCATCTGTGATTAGTCAGGGTTGTTCTAGTTTATATGGCTTTCCACATCATTCAGGACTTCAGAACATGGACAAAAGACATTCACTGAAAAGTGAATGTAAAATCAAATAAATCAAAATACCTAGAAAATAGTGCAATATCTGACCCGGGCGATATTAAAAAAATAATGTTTTGTAGTTAAATACTGTGTTGATATTTAGTTAGAGAGATCCAAGCTCCAGAGGACCACAAATGCATGTGGTCTAAAGCAGCTTAGACCAACTTTCTATTTTTAGTTTGCTTTTTAACCTCTTTTTCTCCAGGGTATATTTTGGTTTGTCCATCTGAATTTCCATGACCAAATCATAAGGCAAATTATTCAGTAACTGCATGAAATAAATGTACATTTTTATTTTATTTATTTTTTGTAAAAGCTCCCCTCAAATTAACAGAACATGTGTTTTATGATCTACACATGTTGCTATATGCTTACAATTTACTGCTGAAAGCCAAAAATCTTAGACACTCTTTGTATTTTTTTATATAAATAATGTTTACAGAGCAGATCAATGAAGAGACGCCATCCATTTATAGTTTATAGTCCAGATTTGTGGAAAAATGGGTCGACATTCAGTAGAAAAAAAAATTGTGAGTTCAGCTTCTTTTATTATAAGGGTTTAAAATGACATCACCCATCTATTTGACTGGACAGAAGACAGTTACAGCTCTCATACGACCCCCACCTTTAGAATGTAGCTTATGAAATATGAAAGTTATGAAGAATATGACGAAGTGCGTTTTGGAACCACCGGTGGTCTCAAGGAGTTGAAAAGGTTAAGCAGAAAAATCTAAATGTAAGTTAATTAAAGTAGGCGAGTACCTGGAACAAAGCCCTTAGACCTTTTTGCACTTTCCCTTGCACTGTTTTGTTTACTGTTCTATTTTTTTTTGTATCCTAATCCTCACTATGTTTGGTCTGTTGTGCATAATAAGAAAAACAATCAATAAAATATCTGTTTTAATGAACATCACTGATAAAAAATCCCATACTAATCAATATAATAACAAAACAGAATAACCCAACATCTTTTGAATTATACTTTGTCATTTTAATAGTTGTTATTGCAAACATGCATTCGTGAGACACCTTCTGGTGTGGATTTCTGGCAGCTTGTATGCTAACAGCGCCCCCTGCTGGAGAAACTACAGACTGCTAAACATGCTCAAAATGAGTCATTTCCAAAGTCACGCCTATGTGCTTTACACAATGAGAAACGAGGTGTTTTCCTTTGTTATGGCAGAGTCACTCTGACATTCAGCTATAGAAAAGCATGTGCTGTTATATTTTTATAATTCAACTCATCTGAACCTCCAGGACACTTAAGTTGTACGAGAAATGATGAGAATTCTTCAAAGACAAGAAACTCTCTCCGCAATTTTGCGGTAATTTTATTCGGTGGTAAGTTTATTGCTGTCTGGATGTGAGAATTTTATCACTGGGAATTTTTAAACTAATCCAATCCCAGCAGGACTATAGCTAAAGTAGTTAAAATCAGATTTAAAAATTTCAGATTTTTTGTGTTCACACAGCTCTGAAAAAATGTGTTTATCCAAAAAACGTGTTTCACTTTCACCCTGTAATGTAAATGCAGCCTATACTACTCTCTCCTCTCATTTAGGACCTCAGCGCCTCCCAGAGGCCACTCCTAGAAGCAGAAAGCTCACCTTCAAAGCCAGATGCGCAGAGACACCAGTAATTGGCGACAGAGTCCACGCAGGTGGCGCCGTTGGCACATGGTGAACTCCTGCATTCGTCGGTTTCGGTTTCACACAGCGCCCCCTCGTATCCCAGCATGCACCGGCAGGTGTAGTTGTGCCGCTGGCCCAGGCATACGCCGTGCTCTGAGCACTGATGGCCCAGGCAGCGGTCAATGTGGAGCTCACAGTGGACGCCGGTGTATCCATGGTCACACTGACAACTGCAGGTGCATAAAAACGAGCATGTTTTTAATAGAATCACGTACCTCAGTGTTGAGGGAGGCATGAAAAAGAAAGAAATAACTGGATCTAATAGATGCTTTGTGTTTATTACGGAGGCACTCCGACTGTCACGGTGTTGTCTAAATCTGGCTCGAGTGAATTTGAGTCAGGGAGAACATTGCTGTGTTTATATAAAATGACTCATTTCACTTTCATAAAATCATGAATAGCCCATAATAAGCACATTATTCTTACTGATACCACAGACCGCTGTTATACATTTCAAATTTCCACTCAGGACGTTTACGTCAGCACCAAAATCAACCGTTATTCATCTTTATCTTTAAACAAGCTATGTTTGTTACTGTGACTTTAACCCTATACGGCACACATTAGGAGAGCAGTGGTGAGTTGACTTTTTGCATGAACAAACCAGATAACAAATATTATATATGTGCAGGAGTCCTTTGGGGATATATTTTCTTTGGGGTTATACTGCAACACTGTGCAACAATGGAAAGAAACGATACAGGGCGTTACACAGAAAACCGGATCCGTTATCTAAAAATTTGGTATGAAACTGAGTAACTATACGATTTTTGATCTTTAAATACTATAAATGTTTTTAAAAAAAATCAACTGTTATTTTTAAAGACATCATATTCACATAAAACCTTTAAAGTATTTTTTTGATTTCTTGAACTTCAAATAATCATTTAAAACCATGAATAAAAGTTAAAACTATGCTAAATATAAAATTTTGCATTTCTAATCACTCCAGCTGGTTTCCTGATACGTTTAATCTGCAGTGAGAAACTGACAAACACTAAACAGTTGTGAAGCTGAAGTCAGCTTCTCATTCGCCAGCTTATTGTTTGAATTTTCCCATTCCACCTTAAATGGTGTACCAGTTACATTCTGCCACCTCAGGCACCATTTAAGGTGGAACGGGACAATTCGAACAAGAAGCTGGAGAATGAGAAGCGACTTCAGCCTCGTAAAAAGTCAAACGTTGAGAGACATTTTACAAGAAACTGTTCTACTTTTGAGGAAAAGTTTCCTGCTGGAGATGCGAGAAAAGCAGCTGTAGCTGAGCTAAAGATTAAAGCAGAGCAAAGTAAGTCTGTGATTTCATTATATTATATTTTTCAGCCTACACTAACAGATTAACACATACTTTGATTTTTGTTGAAAGGACAAAATGGCTCTTCTTAACATTTGGGTTGCGACTTCGGCACAAGAGGGTGAATGATATGTTTTGAAACTTCTACAATGTTTATGTAGTAAATCACATTCTTATTTTAAAAAGGTGAGAATAATTCAGCTCTATTCCATCATGAATATGTAAAAACTTATTTCAGGCTTTTTTTTCAGCTTACTTTCAATATTTCCATCGCTTCCAGGTACAGCTGAATGCAGAGGTTTGAACAGCTCGGTCAAACTCAATGCTTTGTTGATTTTCTAGGTGTAAATAAGTTACACACCCTCTACAGTGAACACACTTCTGCACATTTTAATGCACAGTTACAGTTTGGGGAAAAAAAATCTAAAATATGGTGTGTGTAAAAGTTAAGACATACTTTTTTTTATTTTATCCAATATGTTAAAACTCATCAAATAAATAGAAACTGTGCTCTAACATTTGCAGAAACAGTGAGCTCTGTAGAGGATGTGTTAAGTTATTTTCAGCAAAATGTGGAAATTGACTGTGTTCAAACTTTTGCATATGGCTGTATGATCTGCACTGGCTGATTGGTATGTTCTGAAACTTTATCACCCCTCATCTAAATACAGCATATGGAACCCTGCATGAGGCACAATGCCCATTAGTTCAGATACACAAAGTATTTTTGGAGCATAATCTTTAAGTTTGGGTTGACAGTTGCAGGTGTCTTTGTGGCTTATATATTTTTAACACCCACTCACCTGTACCCACCAACCTCATCCACGCAAGTGGCTCCGTTCTGACACCGGTGCTGCACACACTCGTTGATATTGACCAAGCAGTTTGGGCCCGTCCAGCCAGGTGCGCACACACAGCTGTAACTGGCGCCGCTGCTGAGGAAACATCGTCCCCGGTTGGCGCAAGGCTGTCGAAAACACAGAAAACTATAAATATTTAATTACCCATGATCATATACCAAAATGCCTCATCTAAATATGCACATATATGCAGATTTGATTTGGAGACAACACAGGTGTTTTCATTAAAAGACGCTGAATATTCATGTGAGGCTGATGTTTTTTAATTGTTATTGTTATCGGCAGAGGTTATTGACATGATTAAAAGTCCCCTGACTGATCTCACACTCTTCAAAGTCACATACGCACTAAGTTACCCTCAGGGGTTGTGCTATTATCCAGCATTATAAAGCTCAACACGCAGTTTATAGCCAGTAAACAATCACTTCCACCGACACAAACCAACACGTGGCATCTACAATGCAGATCCTTCATCTCCTTAAACCAGATGGTTTTAATGTGCCTATGAGGGCAAAATGTGGGACGGCACTTTAAGACAATCTGTAAGGGCTTTCATTTGTATATGAAACACCAGGGCTGGTTAATGCTAATGAGTTAAACCGCTTTAAAGGCCAATTACCACGGAGGTGATGTCGATACATCACTGCGCTCTTCCCTCCGACTCTTTAGTGGAGTGACGTCTCTAGTCGCAGCCCTGCGCTGGGGAAGCCTCAGCTTTGGAGGGCGTCAGTCAGCTAGCTAGCTTACTAGCTAGGCCTGTCACAATTATTACATAATCGCCTAATCGCAATTATTTGAGATGACCACAGTTAGTTAAGGCGACTGCAGTCATTTTCCACTGTAATCAGATTTCACAGTCATATTAAGCTGCAATTGGGTTTTATTATTACTTTATATAATATAGTATATAATAAACAATATTATATAGTATAGAATAAGTAAACATATTTAAAAGAACATGCAGTAAACATATCCGCTGAGACACATCGTAGAACTCCCGAAAAATTTCTAATGTGACGTATATTTAGAGGACATAAAGCGCAAGTAATGTTTTTGTTTTTTAGCTGTGTTCTAATGTTTTGACAGTCTCTCACTGGAAACCAACCGCTCTGCTTATAAATGTGAATAAGTCCATTCGTCTCCAGATGTTCGTCTTAAATCTCTCTTTGTCTTTTCGTTAGACACTAGCCAGGCGAGACTGCGTCGCTATGTGACCTGCAGTCTGCACGCCGGTTCTCAGTCGTTGAGAACCAGGGCTTTCGCGCTATGTTGCACACTTTGAGCCGAGATACAGCGTCCAGTCTCGAAGATATTTTACTGACACAGCGACCGCCCAACTCTCTACGAGACCAAAACCGAAGTGTAGCACGGCATGGGCTACCCTGGGCTCAAGGAGGACGCTGGAGGCAGGGTTCAGTGTCGCAGCAGCCATATCTACTTTAATTCACACCAAAATAAACACAAAGCAAAACCTAACCAAAAGGTACGCCGGCCACTTTTCAGTGGCTTCAGCCAGCTAGACTTTCAGTCTTTTTACTCAAGCTTTTCAGCTCTTCAGTTCCCGGCTGCTGCTCGTCCCTCTCTCTCGCTCTGATCCCTCTCTCCTTTAATTGTCATTCCATCTATGTGTCCACAGTGGAGTGAAATTACGTTCCTCCAGGAACAACACGGTGCAACATGGAACAAAATAGACAGAACAAAGTATCACAGTATTTTCTAGATATTTCTCGTTATTTTATGATGTTTGCATCTTATATGACATTTGCATTAGTAAAGCTAATGAAGCCATTCTTCTGGAGGGCCGGTACTCCATGCCAAAAGAACCTCTTATAAACCAGACTGAGCACTTAGCTTGTTGTGACTGGACTGTTCTGAAAGTGTTGTGTTTCTCTCACAATTACAGGAACAGTCCTGTTCCCTCAATTATTTTTCTTGGAAACATCTCTGTGTTTTAGCATAATGTTTCTTTAATCATGTTTTTCCTCAGTATGACAATAAGACTACCTTCCACGTCTCTGTTATACTTACAGCCATATGTATTCTGATATTATATGGTTGGTAAATCAGTGGTTCCTCAGATGGTCCATATTTTTGCTCTACATCTTTGCATTGCATTGATCCAAAAACATGGATTGTCTGGGGAGCTCTGAGATCTGTTCCGATTTTTTGTTTGCAGTAAGTAATATGGACATTATGGACATGCCGCTCCCAAACACAGTGACCTGGCTGTACATTTCAGTCAACAGGAATGAAAACCTAATCTGAGTTACAGGCAAGATTGACTGCTTTCACTTATGACTTTATTTAAGACATTTTTAATATTACACAACATTACTATCCAGCACTAACCTCGCCCTTAGCAGCCATTCCACACAACGCTAATCATGACATTAGGAACCCCTTAATAGGTTTAATCATATCATGTCATATCTACCATGTCATATCGGTGCTGTCGGAACAAAACCTTGTATATCCTTTTTTTGTTCTTTTTAAATTTTATTTAACATTATTTGGAAAACTAGCAAAGTCAAAGTTTCCTGACATTTTTGAGTTTCCTAAACTTCACCCAGACAGAGACCTGATTTCCAGAAAGGAAACCATCTTGAATCTGTGGAGCCCTGCAAGTTACATTCATAAGCTACTAAGACCTACGTTTTAGTTCTCCATCAGCATCGCTAAAACTGAAATCAACACTATTTGTGAAGGCAATACTGATATACTGGTATAAACAATGTATCACCCAGCACTAAAGCTAACAAGTTAGCCCTAAAGGCTGTCTGTTAGTGTGTCTCAGACTTTGTCATGTACATCAAAAAATCTGAAAGGGCACAGATGTTGTTGCACGTTCTGACTGGACAGAAACCCGAAGTCCATCGTTCTAGATTGCTGCCGTGGCTGTGTTTACTTTCTTGCTGCTCTGCTGCTTTCAGAAACATAACGGGTTGCCAGATTTTCAGAACTCAATAAACATTCAGAAGATGACTTGTTTCATTTTTAAACCAAATTTTCCAATTTTTCCAATTTTTAAAACCGAACTCCACCGATTTAAAAATTTTTACAAAATTAAATGGTTAAGATGTAAACAGAGTCACTCAGAGCGGTTCAGAGTGGTTTGGAACACTCTGTTCTAGATAAACTTAACGAGTCAGAACTGTTCACAGTGGTGGTGATAGGAACCAGACGTCCACCTCTAAAAGCTCCCTCACAGATTATTATATGAAATGGTTATGAATTCACTGCCTGATGACTGAGACACTGTTTAATGATAGTTTTGAGATCTTAAACTCCATTCATGGTGGAGGGATACATGCAGGGTGCTGTGAGGCAAAATAGTCCCCAAAGAAAACTGATTATTTCAGATTTTCCACTATTTTCCATCATCAACATTCCATATAAACTCAGAGGACTCGTGTTGGTTCACTGGTGGTTCTGGATAGTAAATAAAATGTCTATATTTGTGCTGTAGTCATGGCGACCCCTGGTTCCTATCACCACCACTGTGTCTGTCAGTTTCTCTATAGTAAACCATTTCTCATAAAACCACTCTGAATGATTCCGTTTATATTTTTAAGGACTGAAATATTCAGAATTTTTGAAAAGTTGGTGGAATTCGACTTCAACTTCTCTAATTTCCTCTACACTGTAAGTCTCTAAAGCTGCAGCTAGATGCTAATGGGGCTCTGGTCATCCCATGCAGGGTCTGTATTTATTTATTTATTTATTTATTTATTCAACTACATTCCTGCAAATTAACTTTAAAAAAAGCACTGACAAAACCAAACTGATATTATGGTATTAAAAACTTTTATTCCAAACTCATGAGCTGTATTAGGGGGACCCTGAGACAGAGTGGGAGATCCAGGTGACCCACCTGTACGGTGTGGGGGCAAGGCCTGCGACACGTATAGCGCAGGTCTTCAGGTGCGTCCACGCACACCAACCCAGCGGGGCAGGTAACGTTCAGCAGCGTGCACGCGTTCACGTCCACCTCGCAGTCCGGCCCAACGAATCCTACAAGGCGATGGAAACAGAGGCTGTTGAACAGCTGACCGAATGAGGAAGGAATAATTGATTATCAGGTCCAACAAGCAAATAAGCAAATAAGCAAAACGATGAGAGGTTAAGATACTTCCAATTTGTTAATTGCCTTTTTTGATTTATATAACCCTTCAATCAGAGTGCTGCAATCGATGCACAGCAGTCAAGAAATGAGGCTTGAAAATCGAAACCGGTTCAGCGGGTGATAAAACGAACTCGGCATGAACTCGACTAAACCGAGGCGCGTCTGAGGCAGAAACTGTGCATTAAGAAGCTGATAATGATGCTGTCTAACAGTTCTGACAGAGATCTGGGCTGTAAACCTGCTACGAGCTGACAATCACCCTGAGAAGGAACTGCAGCAGGCAGATGGACTCGCTAGAAATAGCTGAAAGGCTTTCTGTACAGGGTCCAGGCTGGCTTACTTAAGGCCGACCGACATATGAAGAAAAATAAATAATGAATCGACACTTCAAAACTGAATTTTCTTATCAGCGAGGCAGGGAGAAGGTGACTGTAGATATGACAGCCGCTATAGACGCTGAACAGCGCTGGATGGTACAGGGACAATGTATGGAAAAGCAGAAATTATGATAAAGCTGCGTCTGTGAGAAGCTTTTCAAAACGCCACTGTTGTCTGAAGTCATTATTAATTTTTGGTGCTCTGAATATAGTCATCGTTTCTAGGCTTTGATGGAGCTGCTGGCATTTTCCTTGATGATGGCTTTCAGGAAATTACAGGTGTGGAGAAAAAAAAAAAGGTTTTTGATTCTGAACTGAGCTCCACCTTTACTGTCCACTTTATCAGCTTCACTGACCATATAGTTCTACAGTTACAGACTGTAGTCCATCTGTTTCTCTGATACTTTGTTAGCCCCCCTTTTACCCTGTTCTTCAGTGGTCAGGACCCCCATGGACCCTCACAGAGCAGGTACTATTTGGGTGGTGGATCATTCTCAGCACTGCAGTAACACTGACGTGGTGGTGGTGTGTTAGTGTGTGTTGCGCTGGTCTGAGTGGATCAGACACAGCAGTGCTGCTGGAGTTTTTAAACACCTCAGTGTCACTGCTGGACTGAGAATCGTCCACCAACCAAAAATATCCAGCCAACAGCGTCCTGTGGGCAGCGTCCTGTGACCACTGATGAAGGACTAGAGGATGACCAACACAAACTGTGCAGCAGCAGATGAGCTATCGTCTCTGACTTTACATCTACAAGGTGGACCGACAAGGTAGGAGTGTCTAATAGAGTGGACAGTGAGTGGACACAGCGTTCAAAAACTCCAAACTTTTGAACAGCAGTGTATGTTTCTGGAAGTGAACAGATGAGAGTGAATATACCATTAGAGAAATCAAAGACGCCGACGCCGTAAAAACTGATAATGCTGTTGGTGAGTAAAGTCATTCGCATGATTCTGTCATGATTCACTCTCTGAGGCGCATGAGTAGCCTGGGGGGGGAGGCAGCTGGGGCTGGAGGGGGGCTCCGCTGGTTGGGCGGTTGGGAGCAGCTGGCAGAGAAGCGTGTTTGTAACCCTGCCAGCGCAGCCGCTGATCTCTCGGGTGGGCCTTGGGCTTTGCCTTGCTGAATGCAAACGAAGCTGGGGGCCCAGGACGACTGCAGTGTGGGGGGAGGGAGTGCAGCAGCACAAAAGGGGAAGAGGATTTCATAACACAATATTGACAATTCGGCGGTGCTAATGAGCTCTGGCAGGCAGCGCGGTGCGGGCGATTTGCGCAGCTGTCAGTCAGAGTGGCTGGCGGCGGTGTGGTGGGTGGGTGTGGGGGGCAGCTTTCATGATGCTGCGGAGGGAAAAGGGACTGGTCGTACCTGTGGGACAGGAGCACTTGTAGTACCCGATAAAGTCGGTGCACGATCCGCCGTGCTGGCAGGGTCTGGATTTACACTCGTTTATTTCGGCTTCACAGTGACGTCCTGTGAGAGAGAGAGGTTTGAGAGAGGTTAACGTGAAGAGAGGTCAGATAAAAATGAGTGTTACACGATTTTCATCTTACAGAAAATGTAAGAAATGTAGTGAACTTCATTCTGGAGTATTTATACGTAAGGTGCTATGATTTATCTAGACCAAAAAGGTCTGCTGATTTTTATCCAGTATGAATCTTAAATTTCCAGGTTTCACACGCCTGACAAGAACTTATTCCAGAGTGAATTACCTTCCAACATGAATCCATCGAATCCATCGAATCACTGAGCGTAAATGGCCCTATTTGAATTAACCTAACGGTAACGTAAAACCTGGTGACAGCCACAGCCATGCTCCGTGTTGTTATTGTTATTGAGTGTGTAATGGTGACGTGTAAATCCAAACGTTTCAATCCTAGATATCTGGAGTAATTTGGGGAAATTACACAAGAACTTTATACAGCATAAACTGGCCATTCAAATGCTTTTAAATTCCATCAAAGCAGGGGTGCCCATACTTTTGTGGCTTGAGATCTACTTTTTCCAGTGGACAGGTCATCGTGATCTATCTTTAAAAAACAAAAAAAAAAACTGATTCATAAAAGGTTTTTAAAAGCTTTCAGTGGCCCATATTAATACTCAGCATTACAGGGCAAATGGCTGAAAAATCACACTGACCTAATTCTGATGATTTGCGCTGAATGGTGTCAGCCAGGTTTGCGTAGTCTGGACCACACGACTCTCAACGTTCCCCTGCTTTCGAAGTGCGATGGCTACTTGGCAAATCAAGCAGATGCGTTTGGAGTTTGACACTGTAAAACCAGTCCTCCTCCTGTTCTGCATGGAAGAGGTAAGTGTTCGGTTTCTTGGTTCTAGGTCTCACACTCGTCTTCTGAGAGAGTCAGTGTAGGTTATAAAAAACGGAAATGCTAAAATGGCGCAATACGAACTGGCTACCGATAATCATCTACCAACGGCGCTGTAAGATCGACTGGTCAGTTGCGATCAACGTATTGGGCACCCCTGCATTAAAGGTTTCTCTGGTGGAACTAACCCAGCTCGAACAGTGTTTCTGCTCCTTTAATTTTGGAATGGAAGCTTATACCCTAGACCCTACAGGCCTAAATCATCATACTTGTTTTACAGATAACAGTACGTCATACAGTGTTAGAAATCTTAAAATCAAGTCTTTGACACTGCCAGTGCATATATGGATTATTCCACCAAATGTAGATTAAAGTGACTTAGACTTTAGACTAAAATCCTTTTGCTCTGAGTGACTCTAAACCTTAATTATGTTTATTTTAATATAACAAATGATTGAACATTCCATTTTGTCTCTACCAAAACAATCATAACTCTACCCAAACCTTACCAAATGTGTCAGTAGTGACTGTTTCAGTGACAATTTTAGCTCATTTTGAGGTCAAAAACACAGCTTTAAACAGCTGTTCACACAGAAAATCATCATATTTTACACTAAAACACTAAAAAGTGCTGAACTGCAGAAAATATGACGATTCTTAATGTTCCACACTGATTTTCAGACTTTGGGACACATTTACTTCAAAATAATGTGATCTAACTGCTCACCATGTGACCATGAGGGACAGGGATGCAGCCTCACTTCCTGCTCTGAAATGTAGGGGCGTGGCTAAAATAAGGCCATGAGACATGAGAATGTGGGACAGCATTTTTAATAAATAAAAAGTATATTTTTTTAATAAAAAGTTAACCCACTCGCCAGTGGGCGCCGGCCATTTAAGAGGTTATGATATGTCCAAATCTTTTAACTTCACTTTTTATTTTAAAAAATATCAAACAGATCTTTTTAAAACAACACTGAAAAACATTTCTTACATTTATAAAAGTTTCTTAAAAAGTATTATTTTCAGAAGTGTAAATTTAGGGGTTAGCCTCTTATTCTCCAGGGTATATTTTGGTCGCTCCATCTGAATTTACATGACCAAATCATAAAGCAAATTATTCAGTAACTGCATGAAATAAATGTACATTTTTATTTTATTTATTTATTTTTTTTTTGTAAAAGCTCCCTCAAATTAACAGAACGTGTTTTATGATCACACATATTTCTATATGCTTACAATTTACTGCTGAAAGCCAAAAATCTTAGACGCTCTTTGTATTATTTTATAAAAATAATGTTTACAGAGCAGATCACTGAAGAGACGCCATCTGTTTATAGTTTATAGCCCAGATTTGTGGAAAAATGGGTCGACTTTCAGTAGAAAAAAAAACTGAGTTCAGCTTCTTTTATTATAAGCGTTTACAATGACATCACCCATCTATTTGACTGGAAAGAAGACAGTTACAGCTCTCATACGACCCCCACCTTTAGAATGTAGCTTATGAAATATGAAAGTTATGAAGAACATGACAAAGTGTGTTTTGGAACCACCGGTGGTCTCAAGGAGTTGAAGAGGTTAGGGGTTGGGACAGAAAGTACCCTGTATATCTCTATTAATGCCTTGAGTTTAAATAGATCATAACACAAAGAATACTTCTTTGTTTATTTAAATAGTTTTTATTGTGAGACCACAGTTTCACTCACTCAGTAAAACTGTCCATGTAAGCTTCTATTACTTATTAGCCACATTAGCCTAGTAGCTCTAAAGCAACATCAAGGAAACTCTGAATAACAAACATGGTTTAACTAATGGGCTACATTTTTGGATATAAGGAAAACTGTAAATGTAATTTCTGAACTACACTCCTAAAAAAGATGGTGCTTCAAGGGTTCTTTAGTAAAGAAAATGGTTCTAGATAGAACCATGAACACTCAATAAACCCTTTGCATGATTAAAGGTTCCTTTGCATCATGAAAGGGTTCAGACTGATGGAAAAGGTGCATGAACGTGCTACAGATGGTTCTATACAGAGCCTTTTTGAAAAAGGGTTCTATATAGCACCCAAAATGGTTCTATAGCTTCACACCTTAACAATAGAAAAAGGGTTCTTTAAGTGTTCATGGTTCTATATAGAAGTGTTTTCTTTACTTCAGAACCTTATAAGAGTGTGTAACATTATAGGAATGAGCTAAAATGGCTAATAATGAATGAAAGTCAGTGTGAAGCAGCGATCAATATCTCCTAGCGGTAATAATGACATTTTTGGGGCTACATGATCCTTTAACCGTTTCGAGAAGTCACCTAGGAGGCTTTTCTTTGGCTGCAGCTTTGGTGGATTCAGTATCGGTAATGTTGCTGGTAACATTGGTGGTGATAATAGCAGAGAAGAAGAAGACGGAAGTGAATTAGCTTCATAGTGAAGAAAGCCAAAAAAGGGGAAAACGTGGAGCAGGGAATGGAAGCGGATGGAGAAGGCTCAGAAAAAAGAGAAGGTCAAGGACTGATGAGCTACGTCAGATACGACGAGACTTCCAACAGAAGGCTGAGATTTGTCTAGACATACGGTGACAATGATACAGTTTCTAAAAATCACAAACAGGTTCAACACAGCTTATGAGTTACGACGTACAGTAAGTCCAAACTGGGATTTAAAAATTTTAGGACTGATACCTTCAAACAAAATCTAATGTAACATAAAGACAACCCGAATAAAACAAGGATACAGTTTTATATTGATTTTTTCACTTATTGAAGGAAAAAAGCTACTCACCTGGCCCTGTGTGACAAAGTAACTAAATTACCCCTAGGTGTGAGTATATTTGTCTGTGTGTCTGCCCCATAATGGACTCTCGACCTGTCCAGAGTGTTTCCTGCCTTCCACTTAGTAACTGCTGGGATAGACTTCAGCACCCCCAGCGACCCAGAAAGACAAGCGGCTTAGATAATGTACGTAGACCAGGGCTCACAACCAAAACGTTAAAAGTCTCTTAATGTTCGATTTTTACGAGGCTGAAGTCGCTTCTCATTCACCAGCTTCAACTTCCCGTTCCACCTTAAATGGTGCCTGAGGCGCCAGAATGGAACCACTGCACCACTTAAGGTGGAATGGGAAAGTGTGAACGGGAAGCTGCCGAATGAGAAACTGACTTCAGCTTTGCGGCCTTTTAGTGTTCGTAAGTTTCTCGTTGCAGATTAAACGTATCAGGAAACCAGCTGGAGTGATTATAAACACTAATAAGTCCGTTCATCTCCAAATTATCGATGTTCGTCTTAAATCTCTCTCTTTGCCGTTTCGTTAGCTACTAGCTAGGCAAGACTGTTGTCTGTGTTGCTATGGTGACCAGCAGTCTGCGCTGATCTTCAGGGTTAAAGGGTGAATCAGCAGTTCTACATTAACTCCAGAGTTTAAGACCATTTATTGTTAAACTGTGTTGAACGATCAGCAGAGCTTTATTTTACTGTAAAGGAGGATTATTTTATTTTTACCTACTAATCTGATTCAGCTGTGGAGCCACAACAGGGCAGTAAAAGAGCCGCATGTTGCTGACCCCTTGGTGTGGATGAAGGAACTGCAGGACCTCGCTCACCTCAGATAAGGGCAGCATTCATGATTCCACCATCAGAAAGAGGCTGGGCAAAAATGGTATCCATGGGAGAGCAGCAGGGCAGAAACCACTGCTAACAAAGAGCAACGTAAAGGCTCCTCTCACATTTACCACGAACACCTTGATGACCCTCCCAGGCCTTCTGGAATAATCCATATCCTTATTATGTGGATGAAGGATGGTCTCTGACTTTTGCACAGTGCTGTATATCGATCAGGACCAAATGCTAATGGATGTTGATCTCTTATCTTTTCAAAATGACAGCAGTTACGACCGACGCAGGGACGGCTTTTCCAGACAGAAACTGGTTCATCTCTTCAATCCAGTGCAGCATGCAAACTGGGAGAAAACACTAATAACACCAGTCTCTCTTTTTCCTCCAGATAACGTCAAACACATTTATGCCAAATTTTCATCGCAGCCCAATCAGCGCACTGATCTCGCTGGACATGCAGTTTGTGTTTTGTAATGCTCGCTCTCAACCCAGTGCCAGCCATCCCTTCCCAGCCACAGTCAGGGGAATGCCATGGAGTGCGCGCACATGTTGCTCCTGTCAAATCCATCCAGAAACCTCTAAATCCAATGAATTATATGGAATTATATGAATGCTGAACAAGCAGACATTTGATTATGCAGTGAAAAATGTGTGGCAGAGACCAGGTGGTGTTTCCTCGCAAATGTTTTATGAGGGAAACGGCCGCTGTAACTGCATTATGAGCTCATCTGCATTAGAATTCCTACGGCTGTTATTAGGTTACCATACTAAAACCATAAGAGCCAATAAGTTCTAATTTGACAGCCATCATTTTGCAACTCATCACCAACTGCACTGGAAAGGACTGTGAAGATCTGTGGCACTGTGATCATGAACAGGCTCCATGAGGACTCTAAGCTCTGTCTGCTAGCAGGGTTGAGTGGTACGAACAGAATTTATATCACTATATTTTTTACTATGTCGCTGCTGTCTGAACCAAACATTGTATCTTTGAAACCGTAGCTTTACAGGAGAAGGAAAAAACCTACTTGACTTTTAATGTAAGTCAATGGAACCAGACTTTCTTCCAAGTCATTTTGGGCCGTTTCTCTTGGTCCATTCATCACGAAATTTATATACAATGTAAGGAGCATCAAGCATTTTCAGACTATGTCAAAAAACTGAAAAACGACAAAAACGGAGATACGAGGTATACACCAGGTATACACAAAAATAAACACCACTAACTTAACCAATGTACACTGAAAGGCTATATCCTACATTTTCTTGTTTTTTGTTGTTTTCTGTATGATGTTTGTGTGGTTTTATGTACCAGAAACAGCCATAATTCCTTTTTACATGACAATTTTCCAGCCTCTGTTTATGCCTTAGAATATAGCAGATATATGTAAATGCTTAGAGAGGCTTGGCTTAACACTATGGGTCTAAAAAGGCTTGTAGCTGGATCATGAGAAGCAGAAAATACAACCAACTTATAAGCCTGAACTTGTGCCTCATTCAAAAAGCAGTCTGATGCTGAAACACTCCTTATAACTTCAGTGTGAATGGGTGGGGCTAAGCTGCTGTAGATCGAGCAAGCGGATGTATTTGTAGACATCACAAACAAACAATCAATTCAAAACAGGCTGTTTCTGCAGTTTAGTTCCCATATCTGACTGTATGGACTGTAGAATGAACGTTACTTTGAAACTTCCATTCCAAACCAGACACTTTTATTTAAATAAAAATAAGAGATAAATTCACTTTTTCATGATAGTTTAAATTAGAAACCAGAATTTATTTTAAGATCTTTACAATTTCATTTTTTGGTGGAACGACAAGAACATAAAATGATCAATATTATTTAACAGGGGTCAGAAACCCAGAAGAACCATTTTGTCCTTTCAACAGAAATTAATCCACCTTGCGAGCTACAACATTTTATGTCCATTTTACCATCTTGGCTGTAAATATGTCTCAGTATGTGCTGATGTTCTAGTATAGACTAAAAATATGAACAAAAAAACTCACTTTGCTCTGCTTTAATCTTTAGCTCAGCTATAGCCATTTGTCTCGCATCTCCAGCAGGAAACATTTCCTAAAGAGTAGAATAGTTTCTTGTAAAATGTCTCTCAACGTTCAACTTTGTACGAGGCTGAAGTCGCTTCTCATTCGCCAGCTTCTCATTCAAATTTCCCGTTCCACCTTAAATGGTGCCTGAGACGCCAAAAACATAACTACTGCACCATTTGAGGTGGAACTGAAATGTATGAGGAAACCAGCTGGAGTGATTATAAACACAAATCAGTCCATTCATCTCCAAATTATCAATGTTCGTCTTAAATCTCTCTCTTTGCCGTTTCGTTAGCTACTAGCTAGACGAGACTGTTGTCTGTGTTACTATGGTGACCAGCAGTCTGCGCTGATCTTCAGGGTTAAAGGGTGAATCAGCAGTTCTACATTAACTCCAGAGTTTAAGACCATTTATTGTTAAACTGTGTTGAACGATCAGCAGAGCTTTATTTTACTGTAAAGGAGGATTATTTTATTTTTACCTACAAATCTGATTCAGCTGTGGAGCCACAACAGGACAGTGAAAGAGCCGCATGTTACCGATCCCTGATATAAAACATACTGCAATTATCAAAAAGTCTTTGAACAGTCATCTGCCTCGAGACTTGATCACCACTTTTAAGATACGACACATTCTGTACAGCAATTTTATTGTAACTTCTTTCTCAACACAACACAGCTTTCTCATCATTCTGCAAACATCTAAAATTACACATTTTTATAGCTTCCTATGAATAAGGACAGTATGACTATGTACAAGGTTTGTAGAGTAGTTGCATAATATTAGAATTTGTCTCCAACAAATGTTTTTTTTTTTAATAGGTAATAGGTTTAAATGGTTCTAAAGGCTAATATTAATAGTACTAATAATATTATGAATATGTATAAAGGTAATAAGTCATTTTATTTAAGCTGTCAACATTTTCTTTGAAAATCAACTTCGATTTCAGATGAAAAATCTCTGTATCTGATTGTTTTAGTTCCAAAAAATGATAAATTACACATCTGTCGCACCCTCTGTCTGAGAGCTATTGAAGATGTGAAGATGTGCACATCCTAACATGAATACAATGGGACAATAACATACTGGTATTCACTCTTATACTGGTGTACCTCCCAGCCACTGCTAGCACAACATGTTTGAACTGATTCCACTGCAGCCTGAGAACATAAATCTTATTAGTGGTGCGCGAATGCATTTTACCTCAAATGTGCAGATGGACAGACAGTACAACGGCCTTATCTGGAGATGATCAATCGTTTTGAGCTTTTAGACCTCTCGTCTGAGCACATCGTCCAACTTTTTTTCCAGGCTAATCATATTCAAAGAACTTGACATTTTGTACTGGACCTCTGAGGGCCGGCAGCCCTGCGAGACACGAGAACAGCAAGAGACTTTGACATATCTGAGGCCATTAATCAATGCAGACGTCATAAGCATCCCAGCCTAAATAAAACATGGAGCCTTGGGCTACAGCATGTAGTCAGCCAATAACATCCTAATAATAATATATTCGCTGAGAGGTCCAAAGAAAGAAAAGCAGAGCGGACAAGTTTGAAATGAAAAACACTCCTCAGATGGTCTACGGTTCCGCTGAGAGAGTTTCAAGATGTCAGAAAGTGATGAATTTCATCAGTCAGTTACATCTGCCGAAACGCGAGATAGTGTCATCATTGTGGCAACAGAGATTTGAGATTTGAGGCTCGAACGAGAATAAAAAGGCGAACGCTAATGAACAGCAATGGAGATAGCATGTACCGCCGAAAACTGTGTCAGCTGGTGGGAAAGATAAAAGACAGCTCTGCGTACGGGAAATACGGAAAAACATCTGACAAGAGAGGCTTTTGTCAGGAAACACGGCGCTGTGTGCGGGTTTGTAGCGTTTTGTGTACCTCATAATATGAAGCTTATTTAGAATTCAATTACATCCATCATGAAAGCAGCCTCAGCTTGTTACGGGGAGGAACATGGGGCATGTATGTTTTCGTGCTACATGTGTGGAAAGATCATAAATCATAAGCTCACGCGCTTTTCAGGCACTTACATCGGAACTCGGAAACAATATAGGCGACTGAGCTCCGGCAAAGCAAAGGTATCAGAGAAGCCATTTCATACTTGAATTGCATCGTTTGTGCCTTTGATTTGCAGTTTCATCAACAAAAGGACTTAATAATGGCATAATTTGCCTTCATTAGCACTTTCAGTTATGAAGAAAACGATCATAATACACTGAAACAACATTAAACTAAGATAACATATCATAATATCATAATTTTTAATGGAGAAAATTCTCACGTTTGTGTGTTTCTTTGGTCTCTTGTTCTCCATCTTACCAGTTTTTCTTTTTTTCTCATATCTCTCTGTTTGGAGTCTCTGAAAAACCTCCGTTTGGAGGGTCATGTAGCCCCAACACTTCACCCTCCCCCTCTATCTCAACAAGAATCGGGACACCCTACCCCTAAAAGAGAATGAACAAAACGGAGGGGTAGGGCTAAGAGTGGTGAAATGGGACAGAGCCTTAAAGTAAATATTGACTGTGCACTGGTTAAGAGTTTGTCTTATTTTTGCGCTAATAAGGCTGCAGTATGGTATTCACTGATGCACGCTTCACAACTAAGTGATCAAAAATCATACAATTCCCAAACTATTAAACAATTAAACAAGGATTCTACACCATCACACAGTTTCCAAATGTGCTCAGCATAAAATTCAAGTTCAGCTTATCCTAAATAATCCTGGGCCGGGGTAGTGGGGGTCCCTCCTAGGCGTCCGGAGCAACATCTCGCTGCCACCTTTAAACTCTCATTTCTCCGCGACAGAGTGGCGTATTCCCATGGGACAGATATTGTTCGACAGGGCTGGGCCTGAGCTTTCCAACGAGCCAATGTTCTCAATTTTCTGACGTTATTTTCTTAAAATAATTATTTCTTGTGTTGACATAATCACAGACCTTGTCAGCTCTTTTGTTTCGATCTTATTTTCACTTACTAAGTCAAAATCTTGAAAATACCTCATTATTTCGACCTGAAGGACAGTCTGAATCTGCGATGATAAAAAGTCTTTTTCTCTTTCACCGGGCAGAAACGGACTTTCACACAAAAAGCATGCAAACGTGGTTACATTGGTTACATTGCACTGGTCATGTGTTCATTTCCATGGGAGTCTTAAACTCGATAACCCCACCAGCGCAAAGTGTCAGTAGACTCTCAGAAAACTGCGCCTCTTTTAATAGATGACATTTCTGAGGAGATCAGATATAAATTTTCCACTTAAGCGAAGTAAAAACACCGAAAAAACTCCTAACAACCATCTAAGTCCTGGATGACCGGACAGACCTGCTTTTCCTGGCCATGAAATATGAACAAGTTAATGGCCAATTTGACTTGAAATTAAATAAATGAAGGACGATCTCTGATATTTGCACAGTACTGTATGAGCACACTGGCAAATATAATGACTCAGGAAATATCCATTAATCAGCGTCAGGTATCTTAAGCCTGTTTAGCGTCTGATATTACCAGTATGTTTTGTTGTCCGTTGATGAGATAAAGGACTTTTTAATTTCTTCACTAGTCCACTGGAAGCTGCTGCCATCTATCATGTTCTGTAGCTACAGCCGAGTGAAAACGGGGACACGTGAGCAGCCGTATCACTTTACACTATTCACAGTTACATTATTTATTTAGCAAATGTGTTTCTATCAGAGCATATTGCATTTCTTCTTATCCGCAACAACAATGTATCCACCTCACGTGAATTTCGGATGTTATTCAATATAAAAATTATATTTATTTGATATGCCTAAATATGGAGAAACACGCATGGATGAAAACTACAGACACATTTTCAGAACTGCATGATTTCGATAAGGCATCACAGGTCATAGTGTGTCCAAAAAGAAATGACAATTTTCCTTTTCTTCTCCAAATATAGTCAATCAACCAAAACATGTTTAGTGTGCAAAGTTGGCTTGTTTACTTTTGATTTGGAGCAAACAAGCAGCAGTGGGAGGTAACGAAGTATAAATATTTGTACTTTAACTGGGTATCTCTCACTTAATACTTTCTACTTTTACTCACAACTTTTCAAAAGAAAAATCTGAACTTTCTACTCACATTTTTCAAACCAGGCTTATTACTGTACATTTTGCAGTGGGGTGAACTAGCGCACATTCTGGACGGTGCAAATAAGTAAAAAAAATCCCCATTTTAAGTCTCACTTACAAAAACTATCCAAGCCTGTAGGTTTAAAAAAACAATTCTTGGTATATGCACTACAAATAAATAAATAAATAAACACAAAAACTGATATCAAAATCAGTCATTTGCTTGATTTTACAGATGATGCATGCAGGTTCATCATAAATCAACTGTTATTCAAGCTCAGCGTCATAGTCATGTACATAATCTTCACTCAATAATGAACATTATTTAAAAAATTGAACAGAAATTAAATAAATCATTTCCTTTTTACTTTAAGTAGGATCATACACTTTTATACATTAACTTAAGAAAAACATGTAAATCATACTTCAAATTCTACCAGTTTTTTCTTCTTTTTTTTTTTACCAGAGAACTTGAACGAGGGGTTTGTGTTCCTCTGCCAACAAGTAATGAAAGCGTATAATTTGGAAATTAGCACAGCGTTTAGTTTAAAGTTCACGGCTAAATCATAAGACATTTGCCTCTGTCCACGTGTCAGGCTCCAGTCCTCGTGGGCCAAAACACCACAGACTTCAGCTCACTGCCTCATTAAACACACCTGACTCAGCTTATCAGCTAATCATCAAAACCTTCATGAACTGAATTCAGAGTGTTAGATGAGGGTGAAACGCTGACCTCCACAGCACTTTGGCTTGGAAGATCCCCAGTTTGACAAACCTGCCTTAAACCATGTTCAGTAATCTCGAGCTGATTTTTTCAGTGGTTTCTGACACTGTAAGACATGCTGTAATCTATAAATATGATACAGTATGTTGCATAGCTAAATACAGCAGTGAAGTTTGCCCAGATTTTGTCCATTTTCACAGACAGCAGTGCACAGCCTGTTTAATAACTCATCACAGTTTGAGGAAAGCTCATGCAAAACTATCATTTCACCACGAGAGACACTGCAAGTCAAACTGAACGCGATTCCTCAAGACTTCAGTGACCTTTTCAAGTATATACCAGCTTCAGAACATGCCAGCGCAGCAGCCATGAATCCTCCCTGAGCATATGCAGCGCGCACCGTCATCCTGACTAGGGGTGCATATCAAACCCTTTTCCTTGTTTGTTTGTGTTTGGCGTACACAAACAAGCACTCGCCATCGCGAGAGCCAACGTGGAGGTTTGTTTACTCCACTAGATTTACCGATGAAGTGTTCTGTAACCTCCGCCTGCCCTTCATTTTTCAGACATGATGAAGCGAATTACGGAATAATCCACTTAGGAAAGGCAATGTGCAAAGATGAGTAACGGGAAAGGCATGGCTTTAGGCAACAGGGCTCATTTGAGTAGAACAGAGGCCCTGGCTTTCATTCAACACTCGCAGCAGATGGCACGGCCAGGGGAGTTGGAAATGCAATAAAATTTAAATGTATGGTAGGTAGACAGCAGATAGAACAGTCTATTGTGGGGTATGGGGGGGGGTTCAATGGGAATCCACTATGGAAAGTTCTTGCTAACGCTGCTTTTCGAGAGGATGGCATAATCTCTAGAGAATGTGCGCTTTAGGTAAAGGAGAGACTTTTTAAATGAACTTTTTTTGCTCGCTCGGTTTAGTTTCATACAATTCTACCAGTGTTTCAGCTTGTGTGCCACTATTCTACATATACATGCATGTATAGCCACTGCTGACATCTTCATCTGTGCACACTGTATGTACTTTAGAACTTCAATACTCTGTGTGACGGTACATAAAACCAACTGCACATCTTTCATGTTAACTGTAAACTAACCCGTATTTTTTTCATATTTATTTATTGAAATTTATATCAACACCATGAGAAACTAATCAGACATCTTGGAGTACTTGGTGAGTAAAAAAGATTCTGATTCAGAGGTCTGAAAAAACCCACTCCCACAAAAAATCGGAATCATCTGTCCCGCCCCCACCCGCAGTTCCGTCAAGGCGAACTGACATCCAGTATCTGACAGAGTCTATTCAGAAATACATTATTCTCTGCTGAAATAACATGCAGTCATGGTCATCAGGCTCACTGTGAGTAACTTCACCAAACGCCATTTATTCCCATAAACAAAAGCAGGAATTTAACCACAGAACTGTGGACGTCGGACTGAAGACTCCACCGTCTCTGTGAGTTACGAGAATTCGCGTGTTTACGTGATCGGCTGCTTCACAGCTCTTTAGAATGACCACCTGTTATCATTTTATAATATATATATATATATATGAGTTAGTGATGGTTCTACTTCATTTAGGCTGTTCATTAATTTGCGGGACTTCTCTTTATGTGTGGTTCATCCCACTCCCACCTGCAGTGGGCTGGTTTCCCACCCACTCCCATGCACAACACTGAACCTACTTCTGCACTGCAAGATATTGTGGCAAACCCACAGGTCCAGCGGTAATCTGCAGGAGTGCAGATCTCTTTTTGGGAGAGATTAGATGTAGGATAATCCACTTGCATAAAGAAGAAGAAAATCAAGTTCTTCTCTCGCTTCAGGTCTGTCAAAATCATGTTTGATGTGTAGCTGCCAAGAGGCCGTTACTCAGAAAAAGGACATTTCCAATGGTCTGACCACCCCAGAGTCCAGACCTCAACACCACTGAATGTGTTTGATTACTTCAGAAAATGATCAACCAGCTTCTAAGACTGAACTGTGGAGGTGTGTCTGCAGATTCTTTGAGGACCTGAAAGTGAGTCTCCTGAAAAGAACGGAAGCTGGAATAAAGGTAAAGAGGTCGTGTTTAAATGTTCAACATTCAATTAGTTTATTACTGGGTGTTTTTCCCCTCTGTAGTGCTGTTTTGGAATCAAGTGCTGTGAAGCTGGTACCTACCTGTGTAACCAGGGGAACATGTGCATGTGTAATGAGGGGGTGCAGTCGGCTGACTCATGCTGACACATGTAGCTCCATTCAAACACCTGTTTGGGTAGATTAAGCAGGCGTCCACCACATATTGACAAAGCTCCCCTGTCCAGCCCGGAGCACAGAGACACTGTCAGAAAGAGAATCAGCGTTAGCTGCACTTCTAACCATAACCGCTCACAGATTTATTGTAAAAGGGGGCTGTTTATAATTGGTCAGTATTTGAAAACTACAATAGAAATACAATAGAAATACACTTTTATTGCTGTTTTTTCACTTCCTCGTTTTGTTCTTGGCTTGTACATCAAAGTTAACAATGAAACAGAATAAAGTGAATGTGTAAGTAAATTAGGCTTTGTTCACACAGCAGGTAAAAGTGGCCCAAATCTGATCTTTTTCTTCTTCATATGTGACACAGATGTGTGTCTGTGTGTCAGTGTGAACAGATAAACACACTGAGTCTGATATTTTCAGTTCAGATTTGAGACGCTTTCATATGTGGTACTGAAATCCGATACGTATCCAATCTGCAGCAATGTGACTCAGTCTGAACAGCCAGATCGGAATTCATGCGACTTTTAGTCAGTCCAATTCGATATTCGTCATAATTTTGCGCTGCTGAGACTCAAACATTTGGGCTGATGTTTCTGTACTAAAATTAAAAAGCACTTATCGCCACTCTGTGTTTGAACAGGTTTCTAAAGAAATGTCCGAACGCGGCCGCAGGAGAACGCGGCTGCAGCGTCAAAGAACAGTTAAAAGTCTGAAAGCAGAGTTTAAAGAATCCGAGGACGCGAACCAAAGAAGTGACCGCGCCCTTTTTAGGGCTCCAACACATTCTGGGTGATGAGCCCAGCTGTCAGTCAGTGAAGCTTCATGATGGCTCCTGTGATGCTGGTGAAGATGAAGCTGATCCTCCGGGAGCGACTGGCGTTCGTTGGCGGTCGTGATTGTTTACCTCTGGATGAGCCGTGAAGCAGCGTGACGCTCTGTTCTTTTGGTCAGTTTAGGAGCTGATCTGTTCAGACTGATGTCGCATACAGATCACATTTAAAAGGTATTGTGAACAGCCAAACTAAACGATCAGATTTGGGCCATTTTTACTTGCTGTCCACAGATGTCACCCTTAAAAGAATAATACTGCACACCATTCCACATCCCAATGAGTCAACATGCGAAGACAGGGCTATGAGACCTTCTGCCCAAATCTTACCTAAACTGAACTACACCAAAAGTGGTCTATGTCTTTAGACTCAAATTCAGCTCAGCGTACACTGTTTCAAAGTGGAGGCCACGGAATATTAAACGTCTGACGCAAATGATGAAATGCTGTTTCAACTTTCAGTTCCTTTGGTGAAACACTTTCATTTAGGGTGTCTATCCGAATACAGCGCGAGCAAAAATAAAACCTCCCTCTCAAGGCCCTGAAACAACCTCAGAGTTACAAGACCGTCTGCACTGAAAAGTTGCAGAGAACTGAGACATCATCATTCTAAATTAACCAGACAAATGGCCTCATTTTCGTCCGAGGCTGAGGATGAAGAAACAGCGGCGACGTGGTTCATTTGCACTGGACAATGTCAATGTTTTGATTACGGCTGACGTTAATTAGGAGCTAGCCCACCAGCAGCCTACGGTCTAACCACTGATTCAACAAACTTATCAGATCACAGCCGACTGAGAGTAATCAGCAGGGAAATACAGAACTATCAAACAATGTCACGACGACAATGACGGCTTAATTCATAAAGATGGAGGCGAAAATGAAGTGACTAGCGTTTTAAGACAAAGGGGATGGTGGAGCGTGTATGATTTTGATAAAGGATGTTTCAGTGAACGTTTCTCTGGCAAGAGCACAACACAAGCCTGTCTAACTCCGTCTAAAACATGCTGGAAAATGACTGGATTGATTTTTATGAAGTAGTACCGCTCATACTGGCACTTATTAGAATCCAGTTGTGAAAAAGTATATAACCCTGTTAAAATCTTCTATTTTTGCATATTTATCACAATCTAAATTACTTCAGAAAAGTTAACATCAGACAAAAACAACCTAAATAAACATAAAACACAGTTTTTAAATGAAAAAAAAATTATTTGTTGAAGAAAAAAAGTTATTCAACACCAACTGTCCTATGCGGGCCTGGACCTACAACCGATAAACTATGGAGAATTCTTGAATTTCGACTGGGTGGTCTTATTTTAATCGGTGTAACTTTTCTAGCCTTTATGGTAGCTTTAGTGTGTTGTAAATATCACACGTGACGCTACTCAGCCAATCGGATCTGTGCATTACAGTGAGCACTGAGACTCGAATGAGTGTTGCATACACAGCGGCTCTGAAAAGAGAAAACTGACAATAAATGTTGTTGAAATGTTACTGAACTGTACTTTATTTGATTTGATATTCAGTTGTTGACTGTATAAGATGTTGATATACCTACTAGGCTACTTCAGTTTACAGTATATGGCACTGAATCATAATGTAAGTTAGACATTATGATGTTCTGGACCTTCGCTTGAGGATATTTTCTCTAACTGGACCTTACTGAATTTTAATTAAAGACCCCCGAGGGTAAATACCCTCTGAGGCATGTATGATCCAAAGAGTCGACCACAGGAGATTGGGTTCCCTTGTTAAGTCTTGGTTCCTTTCAAGGTTTCTTTCTCTTGCTCTTAGGGACTTTTTCTCATAGCTATAAATACAAAGATGTCATGTTGTCTGTTGCTCTCTATCAGAGGAGGTATGTCTGCGAGTCCGCCATGTTGGAGAGGTCAAGATCCGCTGACTTCAATAAAATTTCAATATAATACATACAGGGGCTGAAATTCAGTACTTTCATGGTATTAACTTACTTCAATACTACACTCTCAAAAAAGATGGTTCTTCGAGGGTTCTTTAGGGCCTCATTCACCAAAAACTTTCTTCTTTAAACCCACTTACGCAGTTTTAACAAAGATTCACCAGTGTTCTCTGATGTGGGATTTGTTCTTAGGTAAGAACAGAATCTACACACACTCAAGAGCATAAAGGTGAGAACAGTTCTGCGCTTTAAGAACACGTCATGAATCTGACATAGACTTTATCTTAGGATCTTTCTCAAGATCACACTTAAGAACAAACTTAGGAAGGTGAATGAGAAATGATGAAAATCAACAATGGTGAAATATTAATACCTTTTCTTTGTGCTGTTTTCATTTAAATACTTGTAAAAGACAGTTTACAAATCACTGCTTTCTGTTTTTATTTCTGTTGTACATGTCCCAACTTTTTGGAACTGGTTTCTGAAGGTTTAATAAAAGAAAACCAAACGTAACTTTAATTTTTATATTTTAACTTAACTATACTTCTTATTTTTAAATTTTAATATTTCTGTAAATTACTGTGAAGCTCCATTTCTTGTCTGTAAAGCATTTGAACTGCCACCATGATTAAAAAATGCTCTATAAATAAAGATATCACTTTTAGTGTTTTTCCTACTATTATTAATAATATAGAATAAGATCTACCTTTATTCACCAATTAACCACCTGTATTGTCTTCAGAACCCATGTGAATATTAATATGGGTATTGTGTCATCTCTAAAAATACCTTTTATCCACTTACTTCAACAATTTGAATAGGACTCTGTTGGATTTTCTTCAGAAATCTGATAACAGTGCAGAAATTTGGTACGAGTGTAGATACATAGTCAAATCCAGTTGTTTAATGCTTCCTTACTCCCAAAGAAGATGTCAAATGCAGGTGTTTGGGTGACACTTTGATGCAGTTATTCCATGCAAGAGATAAGAAACAGTCAGCTAATGCTAATCTTTTGAAATTAGGTTCATTTGAGCTCATCTGCCACAAACTGTGAGCATTAATCTGAAATGTATTAATTTAAACTGTCAGAGTAAACAGCAAAAGCAAAAATCTTGACCTCACAGTCGCAATTATTCCAGCCGTTCATTCCTCCCCTGAGCACAACAGCTTACACTAAGACGTGTTCAGCCTTGTTAATGCTGTGAGCATACAGTGAGTAATTAGGAGACAGTACAAACTTTGGCCTACATGCTTAGTCTATGACATCAATTCATATCTGAAAGTAAAAACTCATTTTCAATCTAACAGTGATAGCCTGAACAATGTATGACAACCAGGAGTAAAACTTTGACTGCAACATCCTACATCAACTAGCCAACAGCTCCACATGACATACATTCACTTTGAAATTTCAGCAATTTAAGTGCTGAAATATAACCCCATTTCCAAAAAAGTTGGGACGCTGTGTAAAATGTAAATAAAAATAAAACACAATGATGTGCAAATACTTTAAACCTTATATTTCATTAAAAAAAGTTCAAAGACAACATATCAAATGTTAAAAGAAATTTTATTGTTTATTGAAAAATAAATGTCTATTTTGAATTTGATTTTGAATTTGATTTTGGATTTGATTTGCCAACAACACATTCCAAAGAAGTTGGGACGGGGGCAACAAAAGGCTGGTGAAGTTGTGTAATGCTAAAAAAAAACACCTGGTGTTTGATTGGCAACCGGTCAGAAACATGATTGGGTATAAAGAGCATCTCAGAGAGGCGGAGTCTTTCAGAAGTAAAGATGAGGAGGGTTCACCACTCTGTGAAAGACAATTCAAGAAAAACGTTTCTCAACATAAAACAGCAAAGAACTTCTGCTTTTCATCATCTACGGTACATAATAACATTAAAAGACTCAGAGAATCTGGAGAAATCTCTGTATGTAAGGGACGAGGCCAAAAACCAGTATTTGCTGGCCGTGATCTTTGGGCCCTCAGGCAGCACTGCATTAAAAACAGACATGATTCTGTAGTGGAAATCACTGCATGGGCTCAGGAACACTTATGAAAAACACTGTCTGTGAAAACAGTTCATCACTGCATCCACAGATGCAAATTAAAACTCTAAAACACAAAGAAGAAACCAAATATAAACAGGATCCAGAAACGCTGCCACCTTCTCTGGGCCTGAGCTCATTTAAAGTGGACTGAGGGGAAGTGGAAAAGTGTCCTGTGGCCTGAAATCATGGACACTGTGTCCTCTGGGCTAAAGACCACTCAGCTTGTTATCAGTTCACAGTTCAAAAGCCAGTATTCATGACGGTATGGGGGGCATTAGTGCACATGGCATGGCTGACATGCTCATCTGTGAAGGCACCATTAATGCTGAATGATATATACATGTTTTGGCAACATATGCTGCCATCCAGACGACGTCTTTTTCAGGGAAGGCCTTGATTATTTCAGCAAGACAGTGTAAAACCACATTCTGCATGTATTACAGCAGCATTGCTCCGTATTAAAAGAGTCTGGGGGGTTTTTTGGAACGTGTTGTTGGCATCAAATTCAAAACAGGCAAATGTTTCTCAAAAAGCAATAAAATTTCTCGGTTTCAACATTTGATATGTTGTCTTTGCAGTATTTTCCTTTAGAAATATGGTTTACATGATTTGCATATCATTGCATTCTATATATATTTACATTTTGCAACTTTTTTGGAAATGGGGTTGTAGTAAAAAAGTGCATATTCAGCTTTTAATCCTTAGGCTGGCTTGACACAGTGAGACTTACATGCAACTTTAGTTGCTTGAAACCTACAGGAAACTAAACTCACTTGAGTTGCATAATGTAAAGTATCATGCATCTCATTTGAAAATCAGCTGCAAAAGATGCAAGCGCCTCAACTTTGTGGAGTTTTCATGAAACAGCCGGACAAAATGCAGATAACGCAACACATGATCATATCAAATGAAATCATTTCAAATGACTGACTTCACCAGGTCAATGGATAAATTAACTTCATGCAAGATCGGTAGTTTATCATTTTGTCAGTTTCCGAAGCTAATGTTACTGTTACAAGCTGCCAGCTGACCCTGACAGCTGATAAAAAGGCTGCTTGTGCCAGCGTTTATTCTTCGAGCCTGCTGTTATTGTTATCTAGTCATTGCACAATTACATCAGATTATTGATTTTCTCTTCTCTTTATGCCCCTATTTCACAGAGCTCAGATTAATCTGGGAACCAAATGATAAATTATTATAGTAGAGGCAGCAGAGAGAACTCCTTAATGAACTTGTTGTGCAAGATATTGGGTACCGTAATGGCTCTTTTAAAAACAATATATAGTGAGAACAATACAGTGCACTAAAAAGTACAAGATGTTCATTTGGTTAACTAGTAGACTAATCGAATGTGTTGCATGCAACTTTCTGCTTCACGTAACTGTCAAGTTGCACAGAAATTATGTTTCAGGAGACTCACAACACGCAACATGTAGCTGCATAAGAGTTTCTCTGTGTAAAGCAGATATTACTGTCATTATGGCACAATATTCTATAATCACACAAGTATATAATTAATTATATAATCAGCTAAAAAATGCATTAGATATCTATTCAAATTATTTTTTGAATGTGCAGATATGAATCTTCACTTCTAACTTCAGACCAACAATAATCTGTTCAAACACAAACACACACCCTTCAGGGTCTTACTGAACATGCATGCTTTTGAAAGCAAGATCCTAACAACAGTCCGACAGTTTACAGATGTTTACAGACAGTTTACAGATGTCTAAATTACATCTGACTGAAAGCACGGAAAGGTACAGCCGACGAGTGCATTCCTGTGATTTAAAAGGTTTGAAGAGCATAAAATTTACATCTACACATACAAATTTACACTCTGACATCCAGCTCATATCATTCCACATTTATGTTTCAGACACTGCTTATAATATAACACAGAGACTCTGACTGCTTTACAAATGACATCCATTAAAATCAATGGATATGAAGCGCCCGTTTTGATCCGATCCATAACAAATAAGAACAGAAATATCTGCTGGCTGCATGTGAGAGGCTTTTGGCACATCATTCAAAAGAGCAGATGAGGCAGGGAAAATGACAGTAAGATGATATTAAAATTGAGGAGTATGACTAGGACTCCAGGACATGCACATAAATCACAGCGCGCAGCCGCTAACGTGACAATGGCAAAACTGATACAGCCAAAATTGTTATAAATGAATACTTGAATAGATATGTATCAACTGTCAGGCTACAATGCTGGTTTGGTCTTATCAAGGTGCATTATTTGTCATATCACTGATGCTTCTGGATGGGGTCAAGTGAGCTGACTGAATGACAGCAAGATGTAATTCTTACAATTTACAGAGATAAGATGCAACAGCAGCCTGTGTGGTTCTTACAAAACTAGACTTACAAAAGAGTTTTGGCACAGTAAAATACGCAATATTATTGTCTAAATTGAGAGTCATGAATTGTTCAACAACGGTATTTGCATGTCTAGCACCTTCTCTGTCTGGGAGGGTTCAGAAAGTAGGAGTTAGTGCTGTATTTTCTGAAATGGAAGCAGTGATTGGTGGTGTTCCTCAAGGCACTGTTCTAGGCCCTTTGTTGTTTCTGTTATATACAGTATTGATGACATGACTTCCTGTTTGTAAAGAAGTACGTTATAGTCACATTCTTCAAAAAATAAACTAAATTAAAGCCTGAGAGTCTCTGTGTATATCACCATGTATAATAGCATCTCTGGATGCTGAAAAGGCGTTTGACAGGGTGGAGTGGTCCTTTCTCTTTGCTTCTCTTAAACACTTTGGATTTGGCCCATACTTTATCAACTGGATAAAAACATTATACAACTCACCTTCTGCCTCAGTCTCAACAAACAGACATATATCCAGACCCTTTCAGCTACAAAGAGGAAGTCGACAAGGATGCGCTTTATCACCTTTATTGTTTCGTCTTTTTATTGAACCCTTGGCTGCTTCTATCAGACTCTGATAGAATAAAATCTCAGGTATACAGTCAAAGTCATACCACCATAAAATCAGTCTATATGCAGATGATGTTTTACCGTATATTACTAACGCTTCACTGTCCCTCCCATCAGTTCATGATCTGATAAATAAGTATAGCAGGGTGTCTGGTTATTCCATCAATTGGGCCAAATCTGAGTTTCTGCCTCTAAGTAAATTCAACTGGGATGACGAGGTCTATGATATACCATCTGAACATATCGCCCAGTCTATTAAATATCTTGGTATTCATATCTCTTCTAACATAAATGATTTATATAAACTTAACTACATACCTTTAATGAAAGAAATAAAGGATAATCTAGAAAGGTGGAATAAATTACCATTAACTCTAATTGGCCGAATATCAGCAGTTAAAATGAATATCCTTCCTAAAATCAATTATCTGTTTTCTATGACCCCTGTTACCCCACCGTCAGGCTGGTTCTCCTCTCTTGACAATGCAGTGACTAAGTTCTTTCGGAAGCACTAAAAGCCTCGAATCAAGTTAGCTACCCTCCAGAAACCTAAACATCTTGGAGGACTTGGAGCCCCAAATTTCTACTACTACTTTCTATCACATCAATTGCTTTACATTAGACATTGGACAACTAGCTCAAACCAACCCTGGCAAGATATTGAGGAAAGTTTAATTCAAGAACTGGACATTAATAGTATTCCATTCACAAACAAAGCTATAAAAAACAAAATTTTATAAATGCAGTACAATAAGTACCACCCTGAATGCTTGGTGGAATTCAAACAGAATTCTTAAATACAGCCACTCTCCCTCCAGTCAAACTCCTCTGTGGAACAACCCCATGTTTTTAATAAATAACAAACCTTTCATATTCTCAGCCTGGAAACAGAGAGGAATAACCAGCCTGGCACAGTTGTTCTCTGGTGGCTTGCTCATGACCTTTGATGACATCAAAGAAAAATACAATATACCAGATAATTGTCACTTTCAGTATATACGACTCAACGATGTTCTAAAGAAGACAGTTAATAGTGGAAATTTCTGCAATCACACTCCTCCCCTCTACTTAAAACTACACTCCCTAAAACCTCAGAAAATGTTATCACAAATATATAAACTTAGCCTCAAAGGACAACACTATCTCACTCCCACCTGAAAAATGGACCTCAGATATAAAAGAAACATGTAATGTCAACTGGCAAAATATATGCACTGATATCTTCTCTATGTCCAGCAATTCAAAACTCCAGCTAATTCAATATAAAACCCTTCACAGAACATATATCACAGCCTCTAAACTACACCGTATGGGATTCAGTCACAGTGATAAAGGCCAACATTGTCCAGCTTTAACAGACAACTACTATCATGCTTTCTGGAATTGTCCCCCGACCCAGCAGTTTTGGTCAGAGGTCATGGACAGGCTATCAGAGATTTTGGGCCTTGTCATCCTTTTATGTCCCATCGTAGCACTACTTAATGACCTTTCCTCACTTTCAGCACCCAATCACCTCAAATGCTTTATATTCACATCATTTACCATTGACAAAAAAGTTATACTGCTGAACTGGAAGGACAGAACCAAAATTTCAATAAAGCACTGGCTTAACCTCCTCATGGATCACTGCAACTTGGAAAGACTCACAGCAAATTTTAAAAATAACACAAAATACAAAAATCATTGAAGGAAACAATTTTTTGGTCACAATTTTTACAATATATTGAGAGCTGATTTCTCTCTCCAAATTCATCAGGGAAAGGTTAAAACCCCTACATAGGATTTGATAACTACCCATGTTATAATTACATAAAAGGGGGGGGGCATTACTGCCTTGTTTATTGTTTTGTTAAGTGTTTGTCTGTCCTGTATGTCCAGTTTGTAATTATTATTATTATTTTATTATTATCATTACTATAATTATCTCATCCTTTCTCTTTACTTCTTCTGTTTTATCTCTGTTATTTCTGTTCCTTGTTTCACTCAAAGCAGGGGGTGGGTGAGAGGGTGGGGGGGTGGTGTTTGGAGGGGTGTTGGGTGGTTGTGGTAGGAATAAAAATAAAAATATAAACAGAGAAAGTCACTTCACCACACGTATTACACTGATAAATTTGTATTGCTTCTCGTTCTCCTTAAAAAATAATTAATTTTTTTCAATTTAATATTACTTAAAATACTGTTCACTCCTGTGGCACTCGCTTTGGAGGGAGACTGTAACACAAATTCACTTCCACTGTCACCTATTAAAAAGACTTTTTAATCATGCACAGTTCATTATTAAAATTTGAAATAAAGCCTCATATTAAAATTAGGCTTTATTCCATAACATATCATTAAAACCTGCAACCATCCCTTCCCTATCTGCAAATTACCAACTACTTCATGATTTGTAAGTATAAACGACAACATACTACTATAATACTGTACACTGGAAATGGATACACGGTCGCTTACCAATCCACCTGAAGTAATGAACTGTAAAATACAGTGCACAACCCCCAAGCATTTCTAGCACCCGCAACACCCACAACAAATTAATTATAATCTTTCTCTCTCTCTCTCTCCATAGAAACAGCATTTAACCTCCCCACATGGTGCCCAAAGCAAAATATGTGTGATACGACTTTTCGTTCTGGTGCAACTATTTCATTAGTTTATGCCCATATTAGGTTACTTACATTATATCCGCCAATTAGGTTGAGACACGATCCTTCATTCGAGCAGTTAACAGAGAGCAGCCTGCAGTAGTCAATTATATCTTCGCAGTTCTTCCCGGAAAAGCCTCTGAGGCATCTGCACAGAGATGGCATTAGGGTTGGCATTAGGTTTGGCATTATGTTGAGTCCTGTTTGCATGCAGAGATTTTACAGGGTTACGCCACGGGAATGAGCTTGAGAACACCAGGCACGGCTTCACTCTGATTGCTATAGACGTTATGGAGCAAAAACATCTAACCGCAAAGCATCACTTTATATTACGCTGACATGTTCATGGCTCACAAAAGATCAGCTGTGCACGTGTTTTTTGTGAAGTATACGACTATATGGAATATGGATATGTCTATATATATTAGACATTCTCTAAAAAATCAAAACTTTCAGCCTTTCAAAATGTCTTCAACACACATTAGTTTGTTTTCTTGGTCATATTATAGACTAACCCGGTTTATTTGGAGAAAACAACATTACATGTCTAAATATTAGTGACAATAAGTGTGACAGTACGACCTTGAGTATAATAATAAACAACATACATTTCAAAAGTAGGGTCTTATGGGCCCAGTGCCAAACAAAAGTTGTTTTTTTTTATTTTGTTTTGTTTGAATAAACAAATTAACAACAGTGTTTACGTTTTACAGTTATTATTATATCATTAAAAAAGGTTAACACTCTCAATTTGCCCTCCACTCACTAGCATCCAACCTTACCTTAAAGGTTTGTATTAGATTGCCTGGTAAAATAGCATGTTTAGTTGATTTTCTAAGTGAAAACAAATGAACACATACTCCACACGGACCAACTGTCAATACGACTTTTTCTAAAAATTTTAGTGCATGGTTTCTATTTATTTAAATTTGAGTTTAATATTGAAAAAAAACAAAACAAAAAAAAAAAACATTATTGTGCCATAACGTTTGCACAACATTTTTTTTTTTTTTTTATATGTTAAATTCAGTAAATAAACAGTAATTGTGTTTTTAATTTAATTGTGTGAAGAAGAAACTTAATTACACAAAGAAAATTAACAAAACATGTTGTTACATTTAGATGTGCGACACTGTTTTCTTCCAAATAAACCAGGTTATTTTAGGGATGTTCAAAATTTTGCATGCGACTGTACATCCTCAAATAGAAGGTGCTGTAAATATTATTTCTATAACAAAACACACAAAAAAGCAAGAATACAAATCATTGGAAAACAGCCAAAACTGGATTTTCCTCCCATGGTAGCTTTCCCTCCATGCTGGTGTTCCGACAAACAGACTTTGTACTGGGCAATATGACAATACATATTGTTATTATGATAAATTATATCAATATAGTACAGTATGCTTTTGTGAACACGTTGTGTACATCGTCAGTACTTGTAGGCAATAATCAGCAGCATGTTTCATTATAAAAAGAACAAAATTAGCCCCAACTAACTGGATTTAGTGAAACACAGTATGAGAAATACTGAATAAAATCATTGTAGTAAGTTTTTAATAGTATTTTTTAGTATTAAATTATTATATTTTTGCCATGTTGTCCACCTCCGACCGAACTCTAACCAGTTCACACCGTGAGTGAGTGATCAGAATGAGCTAATGTTACTCTCAAACGTCACTAAAGCTCATCATGTTACATTACTAGTGTTAGTCACTGGAATAGTCTAAGCTGTATCAGGTTCTGGTCATTAGAATTGTTTAGCAGCCATTTAAAAACTACTGAACGATCAGCAGCTCGAGCTGTCACAGTGCTGCATACATTAGAGTGCTAACTACGCATTCCTGCTTCATTCGCTTGAAATAGAATAAAAATAGAATAGAATACAAATAGAGTTTGTAAACACAGTTCTCACGTATCCACTCGTCCTGGAAGGCTGTTCACTTACAGCTCGCCTAGTGAACTTTAACCGGTTAAATGATGCCGCAGCATGAAGATCTATAGTGTTTTTCTACATATTTATTATTATATCACTTATTTGTGGCCATTATTTATTAGCTCTAAATTATAAGCAGGCTTAAATGAAGTGCTACTTTTTTCCCACTGGTGGAAATTCAGTCCTTGGTGAATCCTCAGTTTACCAGATCAGTGCCAGACACTTCATTATTACAGCTCTTCACATTCACTGGCCACATTTAAGCCAATTGACTGATTGTTAGTTGATTAATTCCCATAAATAATCAAATGTCATAACTACTGTGGTGTTCATTTTCACTGGTGCTCTGCAGGAAAAACTGTCAGTTTTCTAGTTTAAGTGTGAAGCGCAGGAAATCAAACATCAACCCTCAGAAAAATTCAAAAGATGGCAAGGTGTCCTCAAACTTTTGAAGGGCGGCGTACATGCTTTTTAGCTAAACGTTAAAACTGTGGGATTCAGGGGTTTAACTGTCAGCTTATTGTTTGGCCATTTCACATTCGTCTGGTCCTTTAATCTTGTGTGTATTAATGAAATTCTTTCCATTTAAATGAAATACAAAATGCCACTCTTTCTAGAATGACAGCAAAATATTTTCCTTTTTATGAGCTGGCCTGAAATAACGTTCGCTTTTAAACCTGCAGCTACGCATCTGAAGTTTACTGAAACTGTGAGCATGCCAGGCTCTAATATCCTAACCAAAGAATTCATATTTACAGTATTTCTCCACAGTTCTACGGAGATTTTAGGCCGCTGCTCAGCTTGCAGGGTTCAGCTGCATCGCCTCGGTACATGCACAATCTTGATTGTACTCAGGTTATTGTAGAACATATTGCATTCATTTTTAATCTTTTAATATTTTATCAAGCAGAATTTCCAAAGTCTGGAAAACCGCTCGTATTGTTCCGCTACACAAAGGAGGCGAGGCATCGGATGTAAATAATTATGGACTGATTTTGAAACCGTCATGCTGAGCTGAAATTTTAGAAATATTAGTGAACACCCAACTCAGAACACTCCCCAATGATAATCATGTTCTGTTTAATCATCAACCTGGCTTTAGAAAAAAACAAAAACAAAAAAAAAACAAAACAAAAACATAGAACCATTTCTGCTACCAGACTTGATTTAAACGATCTTTTAACAGCCACAGACAGAAAGAAGCACTGAGTGCCCTTTTTATTGATCTGGCCAAAGCATTTGATACTTTTGACCACTCACTTCTTTTAAGTTGTTTACAAACAATTGGTTTTGATAAAAATGCAATAAACTGGGCTCCAAACTACCTCTCAGATAGGCTACAATGTGTGGCGCTGGGTAACTACAAATCAGATTTAATGCCCATCACTAAAGGAGTCCCGCAAGGTTCAATCCTTGGCCCAGTCTTATTTAATCTATACATTAATGATCATACTGCCTCTGGCTCTGAGTGCGCCTGTATGCAGCTGACACTATTCTGTATTGTTCATGCAGCAGTAAAAATACCTCAGTGCTCCTTCAGTGCCTCACAGATTGCTCTGTAGAAGCGTAAGCTAGTTTTGAATGCAAAGAAAACTAAATTCATGCTGTTTTCCAGAGCCCTTAGTATTGATTTCAACATATTAACGCCCCGTCGGGATCCAGTATTGAGAGAATCACAGACTATAAGTTCTTTGCCATACGGCTGGACGTTAAATTTACGTTTAAATATCACAATAAAAGCCAGGTAGTAAATGTAGGCAAAAGCTCAGATTCTTGCACCGAAATAAGATGTTTCCTAAAGCACACTAGGAAAAGGATCAGGGAGAAACCTTATTACCCATCCTAGACTACGGTGATGTGATCTATAGACACAGATCTACCTTAATCCTATAACAGCCTTAATTCTTTAGATTTTTTGTTAGATTTAGTCTTGTTAGCCTTAATTAGTTTTAATGGATAAAATAAATGTTTTATTTTTTCAATCTCTGCTTGCTCGGCTACACTGTAAAGGAGGGTCACCCTCAACTTCGGAGTCGGAATACAGGTTGATTGATTAGCAATTATTTTAGAACTCTTACCTTTTATAACTCTGTTTTAAGGCCTTTACACACCAAACACAATATATTCCTGCGATTTATTCGGATGACCGTAAATTAATTCGATTGTTTGTATAACTAAGGCTCTCTTTTACACCAAACGTGACTTTTGAAACGGCGAAAATGTGCTGTTATTTTATTCACCCCCTGTTTTATTTTTGAAAATCTGCAAACTTTCACTGGTAATAACAACTCACTGACACCTCGATCACCTCCGCTGTTGGCATGGCGACAACTATGCTGACAGACTAGCTGTGCTCCAGCAAACAGAACTGCTTCACAAACGCTAAAAGGCTCAGAATCTCCAAAAGCAGCTCAAACTGAGCTACAAACATGGAGTTGTGATGAAGCTCTTCGTGCCATTTTCACTTTTCCAGAAGAACCGTTATTTGTTTTGAGCTTTATTGTGAAGCTGCATCTCCAAAATCAGCTCAAATATTTACAAATATAAAAAGGATGATTTCTGTGTGTATAGTTTTGATGCGATAAAATCGTGCCCAAATATTTTGCATTCGCTGTGTAACGGCCTTTATCCAGGACGGAAATAGTTACACTTCATTACGAAGAGAATTTAAATCTTTTTTTTTTCTGTACAAAAGAAAAAAGGCCTCATTATGATAACCGTCCTGCTGCTGTATGTAAGAAGCAACATTCCTCAGCTCTGCAAGAGTCACTCTTACTCTCTCTCTCTGTGGTTATGACTGTATGTACTCACACACTGTCTCATTAATCCTCCAGTCATCCTTCGCCTCTCTTAGGATTTTTTTTCACTCACTCCATCTCATCCGATTGTCATTTAGTCTGAGGGGCCGTTTGAATTTATGGACTCGAGTGATCTTTGCCATTATGGCTCATGGAGATGTACAGCGGGAGATAAGCGAGGCAATAGCTCTAAAAAAGGCCCCTCAGAATCCGGCAGCCTCGGCGAGAGCTAATAAAGCACCACTCTTCGTCATTTCGCCCCTCGTTATCAGTAAAAAGCAATTCAGACCCCGTCACATGACGGGGACTAAACCTCCCTCTCCAAACCGAGAGCAATATGAAGCTGTGCGTGAATCTTTTCATTGTCCTTAACGAACTAAAATACATGCAAAGACTCTAAAATGAGACGTTAATGTTATTAAAGTGTAAATAAGAAAACCTTTTATGTGTAAAAACTTTGGTAGTTAAATGTGGAAGCAGAATAAGACTAGAATGAAATTGTGAGGAAGATCTGGGAGAAAACTAATTCAGAAAGGAAGAAAACAGTCATTCCAAAACATACTGTACGGTTAAAAAGTTTTAATAATTAATAAGTAAATATACTTTATTACATAAAAAATAATTATAATAATGAAATATAACAAAGTTCTATAAACTAGTACAAATTCTTCTATTTTGCATTCTCTTCTAACTGAATACAAAGTTTTTCACAAGAAATTCTGTTCTCAGCATAACAATCTGAGTGAAAAGCGTCTCAAAATCTCTCAAAATTTTAACATGAATTTCAGAATTTCTTTGAATTTTAAATGGATTCCATAAACTTGTGATTGTGATTATCTTATGATAATGATCAAATCCACAGAGTCGTCTGAACAGGAGGTTCAGTAGAAGACGTAAGATTTAAAAAATAATCAAATGTTTTTTCAACTTCATTTTAATTGTCTTTTCTTTGCGTTAACATTTTTTCACATTTTTAAAACTTTCTGTTGTTTATTTATATATTTTGATGAAAAAAATTCCTAGGTAGTCTCTGGATCCCATTGTGAGGGGGGCAGGGGAAAAAATATAACATTTTACACACAAAGGCATTTTAGTTAACAACAATGATGATAAAAATATTAACAAGAGATTATTTTTCATATACATTTCATTTTTGTCAGGTTATGTCTCTTGAAAAGCATTCTGAATAATAATTTTATTACTATATCTTTTTGATGCTACACTGGATGTTAGCCATTTTCTGAATCATCTACAACTCTAATGTTGAACACTGTGAAGAAATTATTTCTTTACTTTCCTTCCTATTAATACTTATTAATACTAATTATTTGAATCCCATGCTGGGACTCTTTACTCATTTTATCATTAATTAATTATCATTAATTATATCAGCAACCAAACAGTTTTTACAGCTCTGAACAAAATGTTTTCAAAACTTTGGAAGATTCAAGAGTGAACTTTTGAATGATAATGTATTATTGTGTGTACTGTAAAAATGAAGTGTGCTATGTATTACAGTAGTGCACCATACTTAATGTTGTTGTAATGTATATATGTATCGCTGTTGTCGGAAGAAAACCTTGTATCTTCATTTTTTGTTGTTTTTTAGTTTCTGACATTTGAAAATACATGTTACCCTTTACATTGTGTGTACATTTCATGATAAATGTATATATAATACATGTGCGTGTGTGTATATATAGACATACATACATGTAGTGTAAACATGCCCACCTGCAGTAGTACTGGTCTCCTCTCGCCACGCAGCTGCCGCGGTTCAGACAGGGAGACGGGCTGCACGGCCCCCCCAGCTCCCTGCAGTCCGGGCCGGCACACACACATGTGGAGTTCTGCACACACAGAGGAGATAAAAGAAACAGGCCACGCGTGAGGCTGGGAACTTGCGTGTGTGTTGGGCCACACTCAGAGACGAGCTGCATCAGCCAGAGCCATAGATCATCACGGACAGCCGGGCACGGAAGAAGTCAGCTTTATAGAGACCGAGCGCGGGAGTGAGGGAGTTAAAGCTGGGATATAGAGAAACAACCCTGTAAAACAGCACTGGAGCTACTGTATCTATCCGTGAAGGGCAGCGTCCTGTTAGCACAGTGCTAACTGGCTCCTTACAGCTTTCACTCAACATTAACGATGCTCTGATTATGGAATTTATAACAATAATGATTCATTAACACCTTGTTGTGGACAACATCCATAATTTATACTGTACTGCAGTTTAACCTATTCATATTCATTTCTGAAATATTATGGTTTTTTATTGGTCTACATGTTCTCTGAGCTTGCCTGTGCACAAACCTGAAGAAATGTTTCTAAATGATCAAACTACATGGCTAAAAAAGTGTTTTCACCACTTATTAAATTCAGTCCTTTGGTCACACTACTGATTTTTTGCTAAATATAAAAAAAAAATTGAATAAAAACATGAAAATATGTACTCAAAACAATTCAGTTGGCTACTGTTAGATGTAAAACTGCACAAAAATTCACTTTTCCTAATCATACCTTCATTGTTAGAAATGAATGAGTTAAAATTAGGGATGTAATAATTCTCCAAATTCATATTTCATAATGAAAGTCCCTATAAATCTGCCTTATGTTAATATATTGATGTTTCCTTTTTCAGTTTAACATTATAAATATACAACGCTTCAAAAAACTGTGCTAGCCACGAGCTAATACATTAGCCTCGGGCTAACATACACTTATGAGGAGTGTGCTTTTCTTTAGCTCTTGATTGTAAAGTGGAAGAGTCTTTTTCAGTTACTAAATTCTTATTATGCTTAATGCAATATAATCAGTTTTTAAACAAATACATTATTTCGCTCCAGCCTGTTGAATGTGTCACTCAGTATCTATATTACAAAAACATACCATAACACTTTATGATTTATATATAAAGTGGATGATAAAGCTGCACTATGTAGGTTTTGGGGATTTGGAGACCTCTCTGGTGGAAATGTGTAACTGCACACAATGCACAGAAGAAAATGTTGAGACAATGAATTTATAACGAGCTCTTCTGCAGCTCAATTTCAATATATATGGAGTGGGAAGTGACTGGTGATTGATTGCAGCAGATAAGTCTTCCTCAGTGACTTTTATTAGTACAGCAGAGCTGATATCCATGTTTACCTGTGCGTCAGTCAAAACTAGGACACTCAAATGTTGTGATGCCAAATCCAATGGCTGATAATAGTGACATTTTCCCTTTACTGGCTAAAAATATATATATTAGCCACTGACATATACCACAGACCTCTATTCATCATTAGCAGCACTGGTGTCCTGGGTGACGCCTGCCTTTAAACAAACCCAAGACAGACCTCGAAAGGCTGCCCATGAAGCAGCAACACACAGAGACAAGTCATTAGCCGCCTCTGCTCTCCAAACTCCGTCTAACTGATCCTGACATCAATACTATTTTCAGGCCAGGCCGTTCAAAGATGAGCAATATAACAGGACCGCGATGCCAGATGAGAGAAACACGGAGCCGCCTACTGCCATCGGCCGCGGCGGGGAAAGGATCATTTCATTTTCATACAGATGAGCTTCTATAGACGCACCTAATCAATCGAAAACAGATCAGTTTAGAGGATGTGTGTGTGTGTGTGTTTGTTTTTGTACATTTCCAGGACAATGTAGGAATGTCCTGACTTTGTAGAGAACCCAGAGAAACATAAGGGCGACCTACTTTATCAGGATCAGCACAATGGTTGAGACTTTTTAATAAAATCTACATGTTTCATTTTTGATAACTGACATTATTATTATATATAGGTTATATTTTATTGCAATAAATTGTGTTATCATATATCGAGGACACTGTCAGTACTGGCCAACAGCATGCTGCAATAAAAAGAGAGCAAAATTATTACTATTTAATTGGACTGAGTGCAGTGCAGTATGTGCAATGTTGAATAATAATCAATAATTTTGTCTGCGCGTCAAAATATTGTGTATTTTAAAAATTTTTGCAAATTTTGTGACATTTCTTTTTTCCCTTATTGCCCACCCCTAATACAGATACAGTACTGTTTAAACATCACTCATTTATTTAGCTTCCAGTCAAAATGGCCTCAAATACTATCCATTTTAGGAAATATTCCTGAAGAGAACACAGAATAAAATCCACCTGCATAAGGAAAGAAAAAAATAAGACAAAACAAAAATACTGTTCAAAAAATGATAAGAAGCTACAGAGAAAATGTGTCTCCTTACAACCACCTGGAAGACCTGGTTGACCCCAAAACTGCCCCCATCAGATAAACAGCACTTAAAGCTTTCATCTCTGAGAGAGAGGAGAAAATCAAGCTGCTTCAGATCTGAAAACATCCACAGGTGTTTCTGTCCATCCTTCCACTGTGAGAAGACGACTCAGCGCTGTGGGTCTGAAAGGATGTGTAGCTGATCAAGAAGAACCTCACTGAGAAAAGGAGACGGACACATCAAACAAAGAAGCTGAACGATGGACTGACCTCCCCAGAGTCCAGACCTCAACACCACTGAATGTGTTTGATTACTTCAGAAAATCATCAACCAGCTTCTAAGACTGAACTTTGGAGGTGTGTCTGCAGATTCTTTGAGGAGCTGAAAGGGAGTCTCCTGAAAAGAATGGAAGCTGGAATAAAGAGTTTTTGTGACGACACCTGTGGTAAAAAGCGCTATATAAATAAACTCTGACTTGACTTGATTATCAATAACGTTCTGGCTCAAATTGATCCGATGTGTTTTTAACCATCCTGAACTGGGAAAATCTGCCTATATGTTTCAGAACACCAGCCAGCTGAACTCTCTACAGGAAGCACTAAAGCTCAGCTCGCTGGGCCACTCAGTCATTTAAACTTCTACTCTCTGACCACCTCCACTCAGCCTGACACTGTTTTACCTGATTTTCACATCTGATTATTGTCTTATTTTCATTATTTCAGTTATTTTATTGTTTCATATTCAAATTCTTGTTTTAATATCACTATTTTATTATTATTTGTCAGTTTACTTAATTTTAGTTAACTTTTATTTGATCTTCTTTTGATTTTATTAACTTTTACATTTTAGTTATGCTTTAATTTTTGTTTTATATTTTCCACTGTCTTTAATTATTATGTAGGTTGTATTTATGTATTTACTATTCTTTCCTGATTTGAGTCATTTTTATTTTTAAATTTAGTTTTATTATTTTGTATGTTTTCACACATTACCAATCCATTTTCTTCTGTATCAACTCAGCAACAGTGTAAATGAGGGTCACCCTCAATGTTCTAGGTTAAATAAAGTTTGATTGATTGAAAGTAGTTACATAAGTATATATATTTTTCTTTATAAACATTATCTTTAGCTCAATATTGTTATATAATCAAGTTGTTCCACCCATCACAGTTCATGATTTCTGTATAGGCAAAAACTAAACATTCAGCACATTTGTTTTATTTATTCTTATATAAACTTTTCAAGATTTCTTGTCATTTTCTGTCGTGGGCCATGTTGATTAATACAAACAAAACATTTGTTCTATTCTGAGTCAAACAGACCCTTTTAATTCAGAGCACACTGAATGAGTCGTCCAGCAGGAACAGTTTCATCAAAAATGATTACAAATATTTTTCCTGTAAGAAGGAAAAAACAATGGGCCTCGTTCTCCAGTACCTTCCTAAGTTTGTCCTTAAGTGTGTTCTTGAGAAAGATCCTAAGAAAAAGTCTCCGTCAGATTCATGACGTGTTCTTAAAGCGCAGAACTGTTCTCACCTCTGTGCTCTTGAGTGTGTGTAGATTCTGTTCTTACCTGAGAACAAATCCCACATCAGAGAACATTGGTGAGAATCTTGCGTAAGTGAATTTAAGAAGAAATTTCTTCTTAAGAACGGTTGGTGAATGAGGCCCAATGTTAACTTGTAATATAAGTTAACGTAAAAAGATTTTTTTATTAGTCAGGTCATCATGAAATTTTAACACGACACAAAGGGTGACTTTAGTTTGTCAAATCATGTTAAAATGGCAAAAATGGAGATAAAAGGTTTTTGCCTGTCAGCGATGATGACAAAGACCCATCTCACTCGTTTCTCCTCACTTCGCTCACGCTGCTGTGTTCAGTTGCGCTTCGCTGTGTTCAGTTCAGGCTGAGAGTGTTGGATCAGAATATTAGGACCACACCCAGACAGCTCTCATATAGGTCTGATAAGGTCTGATAAGTTTTCTTTCGGGAAATGTGCTTCGCGTCTGTTTCACATTTACAACACAGTGTAAAGTCCTGTGTACTACTTTTCATAAAATCATCATCATCATCATCATCGTTAACCGCTTAGTTCAGATAGGGTCGCGGTAGCAGTTGGGAGAGCAGAGAATCCCAGCCGACCCTGTCCCCCGCAACTTCCTCCAGCTCATTCCCGGGGACCCCAAGCCGCTCCCAGGCCAACCTGGAGATATAATCCCTCCAGCCGGTCCTAGGACGACCCCGGGGTCTTGTCCCGGTAGTCCGTGCCTGGTACACCCCCACCAGGAGGCGTCTAGGGGGCATCCGGATCAGATGCCCGAACCACCTCAGCTGGCTCCTTTCAATGTGGAGGAGTAGCGGCTCTACTCCGAGCTCCTCCCGGATGGCCGAGCTCCTCACCCTATCAAATAGAGTGTAGCCAGCCACCCTGCAAAGAAAGCTCATTTCCGCTGCTTGTATTCGCGATCTCGTTCTTTCGGTCATTACCCACAGCTCATGACCACAGGTGAGGGTCGGGATGTAGACCGACCGGTAAACAGAGAGCTTCGCCTTATGGCTCAGCTCCCTCTTCACCACTACAGTCCGGTACAGTGACCGCATTACTGCTGCCGTCTGTCCCAGCCCTCTTCCCATCACTCGTGAACAAGACCCCGAGATACTTAAACTCCTCCACCACCTCCTCCACCTTCTCCATCATAAAATATAAAAAATATTTTAAACAGGCACCGAAATGAAAAATGTAACCACCACTACATCCACTACTCCTACAGTAGTGCTGCAGTATTCTCTGGAGCAAGATTTTCTAGTTTAAAGATTAGGAAAACCCTTTTCTTCAAACGCTGTGTTTACACGCAAAGATTTTTGCCAATCCGATTGATTACATTCCGATTATAGATTCAGACTGAGGTGTTTATGTGGCCACTGTCCTGAATAATCTGATGAAAATCTGTTTACATGCTCACTACAAGTAATCAGATTCAAACTTACATGCATGTGTAGAGAACCGCTTACTGTCGACGTTACCATGACAACCAGCATCACGTGAGTCCAGTCAGAGTGAGATGAGCAGCAGTGAGCAGTGCTTGTGTTTTTAACTGCTTTAAATTGATGTCAGACTCAGCAAAACATCCTTCACATGTCCTTATTAAAGAAGGCCGAGAGGAAGACGTCGTGTTCTGAGACACATAAGCTGGACGTCCGTCCCACCGCCGTCTTTTAAAGATCAGAGCATAAACTTCGTCTCCTCTGCAGACCAGTTTCTGCTCCGCCATGTTGAACGGTATAAACTTTCACTATGACGCGACGAACATGATCAGAACGGACTTAAACTTTCCGATAGGGAATGTAATCAGATACAGGCGTTTACACGGATATTATTCTTCTATTTAACGGATTATTTACAGGATTACCCACCTCGATCAGTCAGATAGAAACTGTATTTAGAATGGCCTCAATCAGACTAGACTATTCCGACTGAGGTGGTTACATGGACGTATTCTATTCCCATTGATCTATTAGGCGGATTATTAACGGATTATTAGGCTGCATGTAAACATGGCTAAGTTGGGAGGAACTTTTAAGAACTGCTGCTCCTAGTGGTGTAAATCTCATGAGTTAAAAGACCTTTGAAATTATACAGCTGTTGAAATTACTCAACCTACTAAAAAAAAAAACACCAGCACTCACTCCTCTATTCCATTCTCACTGCAGGCAACGCACATCTATAATAAATATGACATGCAGGCCCCACAGAAACACTGTACAGGAATACTGGACAACACACAGAGCTACAACCTGTTACCTCTCGGCATTAAGACGTTCCACTGCTAGAGGTACAAACGAGTGCTTATAGAGCCCTAAATCCTCAACGTGAGGGTAAGAGACACATCTCAGGTCCATCTCTGCCTCTCTAATTACCGACTGCTCACAGACTGTCTGCAGACATGGGTGACTCTGCATTAGTTCCTGCTTGTTAGCTGGTGGATGCAGAGGCAAGCTGAATCATAACTGTGGTGACTGTGTTCAGATCATCATTACAACAGTGAGAACGAATTGACTCATCAGATGAGAAGGACAACAAGCTAAATGCTGCAGTTAGGACGGTAGCAGCTACCTAGACAGTGGCTAACTAGACACCTCACTGCAGTCTGGACTTTTTCTTCTGGTGTACAAAATACAGAATCTCTGTTTTCTTTACTATTTTGTTTGTCCATCTATGTAACGTTTGCTTGGTTGTATATATTAGTCTACAGATCAGTGGATAGCAGTCAGGACTGCCTTTGGTTCTGATGAGAGGACTGATGAAAATGATATGACATTGTGAAGTCTGTCAAACAGATGAAGCAGAGGGATTTAATGCTGCACTACAGAATAAGCCTTACGAGTCTTGGGCTATTATGGCCAGTTTTAAATACTTTTGATTTTGATTTTTATATTAAATTTAAAATGTAAAACCATGCCTATGCTTAGTATTTTTTTTTTCAGCACATCACCTATATGACCTGACAATAAGTTTTCCATTTTGCACACTGTATCAACATACTGGTCCCAATTTTTGACATTTTTCTGTTATTTCATATGACAAAAATAGTAAAGATATTAAGACAACTGTTAAATGTATTGTCAGACCCATCCCATTTTTACTTTTATGCATAAATGAATTTTTATTAAATTAATATGATATTTACTTGCTCTTTCAACATCAAACAAAAACTAGCATAGAGCTTCAAGCCAGCACTTTCAATGGTAGTTAATGGCAATGCTTAACGTGACTTGCCGTGACGTCTTGAACCAGCTGTGTGATTTGATGCCGGCATGATTGGCAAATCATGAGGGTTAATATATAACGCAAAACAAAACAGTCCAATCAGAACAAGCCATGTCAGTACTGTAACTCATTCTTTTATCATAGAGTAGCAGTAATTCGCTGCTGTTGGAACAAAACCTCGTATCTTCAAATCGGTAACTTTACAGGAGAAGGAAAAAACTTACTTTACTTTTAATGTAAGTTAATGGAACCAGACTTTTTTCCAAGTCATTTTGGGTCATTTCTTTTGGTCCATTCATGTAAAGAGCAAAAGGCATTTTCAAATTATGTCAAAAACTGAAATTTGAGATTTTTGTTCAGACAACAGTGAATTACTTATTACTTATTATTAATGCAAAATTAAATATTATCATGCAGTATGATAGTGTGATTTATCTGAATAGACCACTATACTACTGAGTTCAGTGCTGCCCAGCACTAACCGAAGGGAAAAGTGAAAGAAAGCTCACATGTTCATCTGGGCTGCACGCTTGTTCTTGCTGACAGGCGTGAGCTGCGCAGTACTGGTCGAGTTCTGCGTCACAGTTGGATCCGGTGAAGCCCTCTGGGCACGTGCAGACGTACGTCTCTCCGTTTTCTTCACACTCGCCTCCATTTCTACATGGGTTGGAACCGCAGGGGCTCTTCTCTCCCGCGCAGAAAGTACCTGTAAACAAAGACATAAACATTAACACCAAACACGCTTCGCCTCTTTTTGACTAAACAAGCATAAAGAAGCAAAGCGAGAGAGATTTCTGCTTTAAACCTGCAAAGGGTTGGCCACCACTCGCAGTTCCTGCAGTTTTATGATAAACGCCACCGCAGCGCAAAAGCCAGCACTTTCATGTGTGAAGTTAATGAATGGTTCATTTTTTCTGTTTTTGTAGAAAGTGTCTATTTTGGGTTGAGAGGTTATGATGAAAGGCAGAGTCGGAGTTGGTGTGATGTTGCCATCAAAAGCAATGACTTTCAAACAAATAAAAACACTCGCAGGGGAAATAAGCGCAGCAAACAATCAAAAAGGAGCTGTTTCGCAGCCGGTACGAGGCGTTTTCATGTGGGCGGATATCAAAACAAGAAAGTCTCGCTTGAAAAGCCATCCATGTTCCTCCAGTTCTTGCAAGTTTACAGACTGATACATACATGGAGAACCGCCAAAGTCAATTCATGACAAAAACGCCGGTGGGTGATGGTAATTATTCATAATGAAAAGCACTTTTACTCGCCAGTAACATTCAGTCAACATTCTGTCCCTCTGGCTGCACATTCTTCTCCTGGGAATTCTTTGGACAACCCAAATTCCCAGCAGCGTTCAGTCTAATGGCCTAGCGTGACCTTCACGCAAGTCATCTCCTCAGGAACGTCGTGAGGAAAAGAACAAACGAAGGCGTCATCGTGGAGAAATCTCAGAAGAAACAAAAAAAAACAGCAAACTGTGCTGCGTTCCTTTTCTGTATGCCGTAGCTTTTAAATATAAATAAGTGTATTAGCTCTGGTTCTAATAAACGGGTACGGCATCTCCAAGTCTCTTTGTTCATGTATAATCATCTCCCATCCATTGCGTGGCTGGCAATAAAAGGCACGACAGGCCCTTTAATCAATAACTGAGCTCAAGTTTAAGACGACCTCGGCAGTGGCAGGTAGCCAAGCCATCCTCAGCCTCGTCTGTGTGTTCCTGAATGAAGATGAGTGGTCAAGCCTCAGAACATCGCTGATGGCTGACGGCTGACTTCGAGAATAAAATGTACTGAGACGCTCGGAGTGGCGTCCCACAGCTCTTCTTTGGCCTCATGAAAAATGAGCACATAAAAATTTGAGTAGATTCACCCTCCCTCACCTCAAAAACGGTAAAATTTATTGCTGGTGCTGCTTTTGGATTTTAAAAGGGCTTTTACTATTGATCATATCAGTAATCGAGTGATACACTAATTATTTCAGTGACTGATCGAGTAATCAGAGTTTTAAAAAGCTCAAACAATTAAAGAGAGACTTAACTGGGCAAAAACTGGGCACAGCCTTTCAAAGATTGGTAAGATGGTAGAAGATGAGCCTTTAAAACTATTTACTAGTATAAAATATGTACCAAAAATATACAAAAAATACACTCTTAAAAAAATGGTTTTTCAAAGGTTCTTTAGTAAAAACAATGGTTCAATACAGAACCATGAACACTCAAATAACCATCTGCAGGCATAATTGTTTTTTTGCTGAAATGGTTCTTCAGATCAATGGAGAATGTGTTGTATAGGGTTCTGTATGGCACTAAAAAGGGTTCTGCTATCATCACAAGCTTGACATCGTAACAATAGCTGAACCCTTTTTTGGTGCTATATAGAACAGTCTTAAAAGATTGCTTTGATATTCAGTTGGTTTGTTTGTGGCACTTCCATGCTTAAAACGTTCTTTGCATGGTGAAATGTTTGTTCAGATTGATGGAGAATGGGTTGTGTTCTGTAGAGAACCTTTTTCAACAGTTCTATATAGCACCAAAAGGGGTTCTGCTATTGTTACGATGTCAAGCTATATATAAATATAAACCATATACAAAACATTCTCCATCAGTCTGAAAATGCCTCTATATAGAACCCCTGGTTCTAAACAGAACCACTGCCTTCACTAAAGAACCCTTGAAGACCCAACTTTTTTTTTTAAGAGTGTACAAACAATCAAAGCACTCTGGATGACTTCCTTTACCACTGTTCACGGTTCCACATAGAAACCACTGTCTTTATTGGAGAACCCTTGAAGAACCATCTTTTTTAGGTTGTGGTATTGAAAGATTATCTCGAAACTTCGACATTCTGCCAATACATGATAAGTATCCTAATATTGACTTTTGAGGTTTGATAAATCGAAAAATATTATGGACAAATATAAATTTATTGATTATCAAGTTTTAAGTTTCACATTTTGCACTACAGTCAATCAAATTTAACGGGCCTCTTTGTAATGAAACATTGCATTAGCTCAGTGTTCTTAAAGTACTGACAATGTCCCGATATCCCCTGAAAAGCTTGTAGGTGACATAATTTCTCACAATAATGGTAAATATCATCATATTGCCCCATTTAATCCAGTAATCCAGGCAGTTCTACTGCAGGTAAAGTCACACAATGACAGTAAAATGGCTGACAATGGCTGAAACGTATTGGGGACTAATTTGCATGATCTAATTTGCTAGCTTCATCAGATTTCATTCATTATTTGCAAGGTTAGAGCTTTGGGCCGAATCGTTCCTTTAATTCTTGTCATCCTGGGACCTCAAAGACGAAACCACACGACCTGACAGCGGAGACTTCAGCCGAAGATCACTCTAATAGTCAAACACCGTAAGGCAACTCGGTGGTTTTTGCTCTCCGCTGGTTAAATTTAGACATGACTGCGCAAAGCCAAAGGTTCAAGGTGAGCGCGATTTGATTTTATTCCCTGGCGGTGCTTTGGTTTTCTGTGTTCTTCTGACAACACCAACTCATTTATCTTTCCTGTAAGTCCTTTTTTTCCCTCCCTTAGCATATTCCTGTACGCTAAACCCCCAGATAATACAAAGTCTCTTGTCTATGAAGCGCCGAGCAGATTCGGAGGAAACGTCTCGCTGGGAACCGATCTAGGTGGACGTCTTTTGCTGTTGTTTTCTTGGGGATTCGCAGCGGGATGCCGAACTTCTACAAAGGTTAAAGCCACTTGACATTTCTGTCACTTTTTCAGAGAAATCACTTCCGATAGGTGTGCTGGCCCCTCCTCTGTCCTCTCAGCTTTACAAGAAAAACATACATACTTTCTTTAGTCAAGGCAGTGGTTCTATTTAGAACCATGAGGTTTATACAGAACGATTTGCATCCTTAACCCTCCTGTTATCTTCAAACTTACTAACATCATTTATCCTTGTGGTCAGTTTGACCCCAGCAATTTAAACTTCAGAGAAATATCAGAGTTCTGGTGGGAATTCTGTTCTCCCTTCCCCATGTGGTGTGAACTATGAGTGGTTCTCACACTACTACAGGTGTGATTATGTTATTTATGTTGTGTTAGGTTAGGTGTGTTACAGGTGTGCTTATGTTAGGTTAGGAGTGTTACAGGTGTGCTTATGTTAGGTTAGGCATGTTACAGGTGTGGATATGTTAGGTTAGGCATGTTACAGGTGTGGTTGTGTTAGGTTAGGCATGTTACAAGTGTGCTTATGTTAGGTTAGGCATGTTACAGGTGTGGATATGTTAGGTTAGGCATGTTACAGGTGTGGTTGTGTTAGGTTAGGCATGTTACAGGTGTGGATATGTTAGGTTAGGCATGTTACAGGTGTGGTTGTGTTAGGTTAGGCATGTTACAAGTGTGGTTATGTTAGGTTAGGCATGTTACAGGTGTGGTTATGTTAGGTTAGGCATGTTACAAGTGTGGTTATGTTAGGTTAGGCATGTTACAAGTGTGGTTATGTTAGGTTAGGCGTGTTACAGGTGTGGATATGTTAGGTTAGGCATGTTACAGGTGTGGTTGTGTTAGGTTAGGCATGTTACAAGTGTGGTTATGTTAGGTTAGGCATGTTACAGGTGTGGTTATGTTAGGTTAGGCATGTTACAGGTGTGGTTATGTTAGGTTAGGCGTGTTACAAGTGTGGTTATGTTAGGTTAGGCGTGTTACAGGTGTGGTTATGTTAGGTTAGGCGTGTTACAGGTGTGGATATGTTAGGTTAGGCGTGTTACAGGTGTGGTTATGTTAGGTTAGGCATGTTACAGGTGTGGTTATGTTAGGTTAGGAGTGTTACAGGTGTGGTTATGTTAGGTTAGGCGTGTTACAGTTGTGGTTACGTTAGGTTAGGCATGTTACAGGTGTGGTTACGTTAGGTTAGGCATGTTACAGGTGTGGTTACGTTAGGTTAGGCGTGTTACAGGTGTGGTTACGTTAGGTTAGGCGTGTTACAGGTGTGGTTACGTTAGGTTAGGCGTGTTGCAGGTGTGGTTACGTTAGGTTAGGCGTGTTACAGGTGTGGTTACGTTAGGTTAGGCGTGTTACAGGTGTGGTTATGTTAGGCGTGTTACAGGTGTGGCTGTGTTAGGTTAGGCATGTTACAGGTGTGGTTGTGTTAGGTTAGGTGTGTTACAGGTGTGGTTGTGTTAGGTTAGGTGTGTTACAGGTGTGGTTATGTTAGGTTAGGCGTGTTACAGGTGTGGTTATGTTAGGTTAGGCATGTTACAGGTGTGCTTATGTTAGGTTAGGTGTGTTACAGGTGTGGTTATGTTAGGTTAGGCATGTTACAGGTGTGGTTATGTTAGGTTAGGCATGTTACAGGTGTGGTTATGTTAGGTTAGGTGTGTTACAGGTGTGGTTATATTAGGTTAGGTGTGTTACAGGTGTGGTTAGGTTGGGTGTGTTACAGATGTGGTTATATTAGGTTAGGTGTGTTACAGATGTGGTTATTTTAGGTTAGGTGTGTTACAGGTGTGGATATGTTAGGTTAGGTGTGTTACAGGTGTGGTTATGTTAGGTTAGGTGTGTTTCAGGTGTGGATATGTCAGGTTAGGTGTGTTACAGGTGTGATTATGTTAGGTTAGGTGTGTTACAGGTGTGGATATGTTAGGTTAGGCATGTTACAGGTGTGGTTATGTTAGGTTAGGTGTGTTACAGGTGTGGTTATGTTAGGTTAGGTGTGTTACAGGAGTGGTTGTGTTAGGTTAGGTATGTTACAGGTGTGGTTATGTTAGGTTAGACGTGTTACAGGTGTGGTTATGTTAGGTTAGGTGTGTTACAGGTGTGGTTGTGTTAGGTTAGGTGTGTTACAGGTGTGGTTATGTTAGGTGTGTTACAGGTGTGGTTGTGTTAGGTTAGGTGTGTTACAGGTGTGGTTATGTCAGGTTAAGTGTATTACAGGTGTGGTTATATTAGGTTAGGTGTGTTACAGGTGTGGTTAGGTTGGGTGTGTTACAGGTGTGGTTGTGTTAGGTTAGGTGTGTTACAGGTGTGGTTAGGTTGGGTGTGTTACAGGTGTGGTTGTGTTAGGTTAGGTGTATTACAGGTGTGGTCATGTTAGGTTAGGTGTGTTACAGGTGTGGTTATGTCAGGTTAGGTGTGTTTCAGATGTGGTTATTTTAGGTTAGGAGTGTTACAGGTGTGGTTATGTTAGGTTAGGTATGTTACAGGTGTGGTTATGTTAGGTTAGACACGTTACAGGTGTGGTTATGTTAGGTTAGGTGTGTTACAGGTGTGGTTGTGTTAGGTTAGGTGTGTTACAGGTGTGGTTGTGTTAGGTTAGGTGTGTTACAGGTGTGGTTATGTTAGGTTAGGTATGTTACAGGTGTGGTTATGTTAGGTTAGACACGTTACAGGTGTGGTTATGTTAGGTTAGGTGTGTTACAGGTGTGGTTGTGTTAGGTTAGGTGTGTTACAGGTGTGGTTGTGTTAGGTTAGGTGTGTTACAGGTGTGGTTATGTTAGGTTAGGTGTGTTACAGGAGTGGTTATGTTAGGTTAGGTGTGTTACAGGAGTGGTTATGTTAGGTTAGGTGTGTTACAGGTGTGGTTATGTTAGGTTAGGAGTGTTACAGGTGTGGTTATGTTAGGTTAGGCGTGTTACAGGTGTGGTTATGTTAGGTTAGGCGTGTTACAGGTGTGGTTATGTTAGGTTAGGTGTGTTACAGGTGTGGTTATGTTAGGTTAGGCGTGTTACAGGTGTGGTTATGTTAGGTTAGGTGTGTTACAGGTGTGGATATGTTATGTTACGTGTGTTACATGTACAGTTATTTTAGGTTAGGGCCCAAAAACAGAGGAATTGTGTTTGAGTATAGTAAAACTGAATGTTATAGTGACCTCAATATCACCTAAGCAAAATGTGGGTAAAATGTAGATTTTTCTACATAGTTTTATACAGCTAAAACAGCCTGGTGTCAAACTGACCGCAAAGAACAATGATGTGTACAGCACATTAAAAACACATCATCAAGTTGATTTTATGTGTACCCATCTTTCCCCATTATGGTAACAGCAATTAAATATGAAGGAAAATTGATGTCAATCATGTATTCAAAGACATTTAGAGGGTTATTTTTAAAAATCCCAAGTTTCAGACTATTAGCCTGTTTTTAGACTCATTTAGCCTACTTTTACAGGCTGATGTAAAGTGAACTGCTTCTATCAAAAGCTTAATAGTTAAAGAAAAATATCGAATCAGTATCGGTATCAGTATCGGTATCAGGCAGTACTAAAGGTTATCGGTATCGCCAAAGTGCTATTGTGCCATCTCTACTACACATTTTACATACCGATTTTATCGATGCTATTCATAGGTACTGACAAACTGTTATGTGGTGCTAGCTTTCTGTAACAGTATTCAATATGTACAGTCAAAAATTCTGTTCAATTTCAAAGAGAAAATAACGTCTTCAGCAGTTAAATCTGGACTTTTTCTGCTAATTTTGCACGGGCCACATTTTATTATTTTTTCATAATGTGTTAAATTCAGCAAATAAACAGCAATTGTGCATTATAATGTGCAGAAGTGTGTCTCTGTAGAGGATGTGTAACTTATTTACACTTAGAAAAATCAACACGTTATTTGACCAGAGGCACCCAAACTTTCACATCACTTTAAAACATGTAGGATATTGTGAATTATGGAAGTGTTAAAAGTGCAGCAGCACTCACATCCATTCTCATTTTGCCAGCATATTCAATTGAATCCCCACCAGCAGAGGCAGTGACTCGGCCAAACGTAACCACTATGCTGTTTGTAAATCACGAAAAAGAGGAGGTGTGGGAACAGCAAAACAATTAACATCATATCCCATGGGACATCCCTGGGGACGTGGCCTATTAATAATCTAATACCTTGATAAGATCGACCCCGGCAACCGAGCGCGAGCACACGAGAGAGCGCCGAATCAAAAGAAAATCTCATTTGAAGCGTCCCGCAAGTGGGGCCTCATTATTATGTGCGAGCTGGCTGTGGTCTGTGAGGGCAGCCACTAACTTCACAATGATTAATGGGGTGACAGCTAGAGCAAAGTCAGGGAACTGCAAGCCCCGCAGGGGGCCAGAGTACAGCGAAACTGGAGGCCGGTGCTTTAAGGCGTCTCCCAAAAGTGCTCCCATGAATGCAGCTGGCGAGGTGCAGGCGGATCGGCAGGCTGAAACGGAAATATTCCATGTGCTGTATGATCACGCTAAGACACTGTTACAGGGGTAAAGGATAAATGAGTCCTAGAGGAAGGAGCAGTGGTGGGATCTCTTCATGAAAACAATCAGCATCAGACACTGAAAATGCAGTTAGCATTAAAAACTGAGGAACATGAAAGGGAAAATGTTTGAAAACACCTGAAGCAAAGTCTTTTCATGGGAAGTCACGGCCTCAGTGCAGGGAAAAGCATGGAAAAATGACTAGAAGTATGATTATATAGCAGCACTTTGCTTCTCATAAAATAACGTGCCGTCTGGCTTGGATGAAGAATTAAAGAATTGCTAATACAACAAGTGAAACTCAAGTGCGATGTCTCATATTTGTTGCTGTTTATCTGGATTTGCACAGAACCATGATATAACTTTCAGCGAGTCAACAACAAGAAAAGACTTTAAGCCGGAGTTACGCTACACGACTTTTACCCCAATTTTAGCCCTGATTCTCAGTCTGAGTCTGAGCTGGTCGGCTCTAGTCTGCAGATTTTTGGGTCAGTCAGAGTTGACAGGTGGAGAGAGAGTCGAGTCGTGTCTGAGGGGCGCTGACTCAGATTTCTGGCCTCCTGATGGCGTTTCAGACCAGACAGAGTTTATCATACGTCTGATTTTTTTCGACCCGACTCTGAGCGAAATCTAGTGTAAACTGATCAACGACTCAATCTGAGCAGACTCCTGCAACAGCCAATGAGAACAGAGAGCAAAAGAAGAAAATACAGCAAGTAAACAAAGAAAAATGACGAAACGTCTCTCAGGTGTGGAGCGAAGCTTTTTAAATCCATGATTCTCACTTAAACATGTTTACCTGCTGCTTCTTCACTGTTTCAGTGCAAACGGCAGAGAAAACAGCAGCAGCAGCTCACGTTCGTTTATTTGCGTCTCCTAGCAATGTGAGAACGTTAGAGTTCAGTGAGTTCAGTGAGCTCCGTTCAGTTCAACAGCAGCTTAAAAGTTGAGTCGTGTCTGATCCCTAATTATTCAGTGTGGATCCCCAATATTTCAGTCACCCAAAAATATCTATAAAAACCTGTCTGATCATGTAAGACGCCCAGTTTGTTATAATGTGCTAAGACTTTAAAAGTCGTGTAGCGAAACCAAAGCTTTAGCGAGCCAAACTTGCTAGTTAGCGAACTCTTTCTATACTCTGGACGAAGTGATATGTCTGCTTTTCTGCACGTTTCACATACAGCTGAAACACAAGAAATAAGCAGAGGTGGGTAGATTAGCCTAAACTCATACATAAGTAAAAGTACTGATACTTGAGTAAAAGTACCTTCTTAAAATACAACCAGCACAGACAGTATAAATGTATCAGGTCAAAAAAATCTAGAGCATCTTGTATAATTGCAGTGGATCCAGCATCTATCAGCACAGGAACTGACGGTTGTTGGACTCGTTTTGATCCAAAATAAAAATCTCAAGCTCCACAGTCAGAGATATGACCAATCACAAATCAGTACAAATGCTGAACTAATGCAACTTAATGAAGTTAAACCCAGAATTATTAAAATTAGTAACTAAAAATGAACAGCTAAAATGTAACTGAGTACAAAAGTAGACTCCTTTACTCACTAATCCACTTGGGTGGAAGTAAAATGTTATGATTTAGAAAAGTCTAAATCCGTCAGCAGTTTATTCAAGTACATGTAGTGAAAGTAACTAGAAACTACCCGCCTCTGGTTATAAGACTCAAAGGTCTGTGCAGCATCACACTGACAAGCAAAGAGCTAGCTTCTATAGACTGGAAAAGGTCCAGAATTCAGCTTTGCGCCTGGTGAAAACCCAGCTTACGGCCAGCTGGTGAAACAGTTTTAAAGTTACCCAGAAAGTTACGACCTAGGCCAGGGGTCAGCAACCCAAGTGTTGAGATAAGCCATTTTGTCAAGTTTTAAAAAAAATCAAACCTCCTGGGGAGCCACAACACTATGTCCATTTTATTGAAGTAAGGTTTCACCATCTTGGCAGTCAATTTGTCTCAGCATGTGCTGATGTGTTAGTACAGACTCATTTTGCTCTGCTTTAAGCTTTAGCTCAGCTGTAGCTGCTTTTCTCACATCTCTGGCAGGAAACTTTTCCGCGGAAATAAAATAGTGTCTAGTAAAATGTCTCAACGTTCGACTTTTTACGGGGCTGAAGTCGCTTCTCGTTCGTCAGTTTCTTGTTCAAATTCTCCAGTTCCACCTTAAATGGTGTCTGAGGCACCCGAATGTAGCATGCAGCTAGCAAATTCTTTCACCTTTTAAGGTGGAAAGGGAAAATTCAAACAAGAAGCTGGTGAATGAGAAGCTGCCTTAAGCTTAGCTACTAGCTAGGCGAGACTGTTGTCTGTGTTGCTATGGTAACCAGCAGTCTGTGCTGATCTTCAGGGTTAAAGGGTGAATTAGCAGTTCTACATTAACTCCAGAGTTTAAGACCATTTATTGTTAAACTGTGTTGAACGATCAGCAGAGCTTTATTTTACTGTAAAGGAGGATTATTTTATTTTTACCTATTATTTGATTTTACCCGACCGGGGCGTAAGCTCTGTTGGTGTAACCAGCCCTTGAGGTCTAAGTTCTGTCACTACAATAGTTTACAATGCGCTACAAGTATAAAAAACATGGCTTCTATAGTGAGAAGAAATCACCAAACACACAGACAGAACTCTGAATGATGAGGAGCTACGACTGGGCAAATTGAGCCGAAACAGCAGAAGGCATAATGGATAGTCCATTAACAGAATAATAGTCGATAGATTCATCAATTATAGAAATAACCGTTAGCAGCGGCCCTAGAGGGAAGAGTAGAACAGCTGTAAGACAGAAAAAGCTGAATCTACTTGATCTCCAAAGCACAGACTATAAAAAGAAAACTGCAGTGAAGTCTTGAAATGAATTCAGTGGTAGCACCAAGCCTTTAAACACACACCGATCAATACTAGCATGAGTGCAAATATAAATGTTTGATACGCTTGACCGAAACCGCAGGCCAAACGCCGGCGGAGGCCTGTGTTTACTGAAACATAATTTACACCTTTGATTATACAATCAATAGACCTGCTCTGCATGTAGTGCCCATGGCACTTTTGTAGCACTGGCCTACAGTGGCTACAAAAGGAACCCGTACTGAGAGACGATTATGAAAAGGCCACAATAACAGTCAACAGAATAATGAAGCAATGGGTTACTCTACAAGCATCTGCTCATGATTTCAACAGGAAATACCAGAGCTAACACACATCACAGTGAGAAAAGACCCTGCCTTTACTCCCACCGGATCAGGACCCCCCTGCAGGAATGGCTGGGAGCATGTATTGACATTAGGTTTGCGAGTTTGGACTGTGCCTTTAACACTGTGGTGGTAGTGTGATGGAAGACTGATTGAGGGAACGGAAAACCACCATCAATCTGAAGAACCATTTCATCTAATTAGAACCATTACCCCGTTAAAAAAAAATATGGGAATGGTTCTATTTAGAACAACTGGTCCTATTTAGAAGAAAGATTAGAAACATTTGCATGCTTGAAGCACCTGCATGGTGGAATTGTTCTTCAAATTGTATTTGGCTCTATATAGAACTTGGGCTGGAGATCTGTGTGGCTTCTGCCAGTCACTAAACTATAAGAAATAAAGGTTCTGTTCAGGTACACTTTTCATTCATCAAGGTACAATCAGTGTAAATGTTCCCTCAAAGCTCCAACAGTGGTTTTAAGGTCTGATTGTGAACCTTAAATAAGTTTCTCCAGGTGAAAAGTTCATATTTGTACCTTTTCATAACCGAATGTTTTAAACAGAACAGTAAAATAAAAGCCTGGAGGCGAGACGGGGTGTGTGGAGTCAGTACAGCTTAGAACATATCATTTCAGTGGATTATGGTTCAGTTATGTTCCCTGACTGAAGGTACTGAGATGGAGCCTTGAGGGTTCCACCCCAGTGACAGGAGGGGAACTGACCCAGAGACAGTTTAGTACCTTTATTTCTGGAACTGTAGAAGGCTGGACCTCTAACGTTGGTAGGACTGTCACGGAACTGAGGAGCAGGGAGGAGATGGTGGGTATTGTGAGAACTTTGTCATGGAAAATGGAAGGTTAGGTTGTGGATTTATAGGGTGGGAGATTGGAAGGAGGAGGGGTTTCAGGCATGTTCCTCCTCCCAAATGTCAGTTAGTCCATAACTCAATTCAATATTGTGCTTTAATGGAAATCTCTAAGGGAAACATACTGGTACATCAGTACAGTGACAGGGTTCTAAACTGGTCTGCCCAAAACTGACTTTTACCTTGATTCATCAAAACAAATCATCTGCAACGTGATTGGCCAAGCACACAGTAGACACTGTGATCTGTTAGAGGGCTCATTTGCATATTGAACCTTCAACAATAGCAGCAAAGCAAAGGTCACTATGCTGTTCCCAGTGGTCCACTTAGGCCTATTTTTATCATTGTATCATAAACATTTGGTTGTTGCTAAAGTTACTGTTACTGCAGCTGTTTACCACAGCATGTCGGAGTTGACATTAAATAATGAATATGAGGTCAAAGTGCAGATGTTCAGCTTTAATTTGAACATTGTAGGAATTACAATCACTCTCACATAAAGGCCGCTTGCATTTAAAGGTTCAAAAGTAATTAGACAATGTGCTGCTCAGCTGTTTCAGGGCCAGGTGTGCGTTATTCCCACATTATTTCACTCGTAAAAGGTTGATTTCAGGTGTGCAGTTTGCATTTGGAATCTGTTGCGGTAACTTCACTGCCAGAAATGCAAGTCATTATCAAAACAAACCCATCAGAAAGAGAGCAATACATCTGTATGGATATTTAAGGACTTGACTGTATGTAAATGACCTCTGATCTGATTGGCTGACCTTTGTCTTTGTCTGCCTCATTAATAAAGCATACCAGGTTAAAAACACTCATAACTTCAGCATGGATGGGCGGAGCTAAACCGCTGTAGGCTATACAGATAGGTGATGGATTGGGGAATGATTCTTATGCTTATAGGCCTACATTATTTTGACCACATGCTTTTGCTTAATTTTATATACCTTTTAACAGAAATAACTGCCTGTGTGTCTCTTTGTTGAGGGTCTGATGTTGTTCTACTTCTTCCTTGATCGGGTGCCCACTGCTCGCCAGCCTTCTGGACCTGTCTGGCCACCATGGATAACGCTGTGCAAAACCTCCTGATGACTCTGCTGCATTTTTTCAACCATAAACATCGCCCCGCTTTTCTCCGTTTTCCGTATCTTATACTGATGGACTGGTTTGCTGTCTGGTGTGTTTGCTGAGGATGGGTTCCCCTTTAGAGTCCTGGTTCCTCTCAAGGTTTCTTCCTCTTGCTCTTAGGGAGTTTTTCCTTGCCACTGTCGCCATTGGTGACGCTCATGGGGGCTCGGACCCAGATTTTTCTGTAAAGCAGCTTTGTGACAACACCTGCTGTAAAAAGCGCTATATAAATAAACTTTGACTTGGCTTGACATGCTTTAGAACAAAAATGTATGCATCCTATATCACACTCGTATTCCCACAAAGTGAAGTAAAACCTGGTTTGCTATGACATGAGTCCTTAATAACAAAAATATCTTCGGCATGAAAACAACTCACTTGCAAGCAACATCTAGGAAAGCGACAACAGACCTCAGTTTGTGAAGACTAGGGCTACACAGTACATCATTTCTTAACTGATATCGCAATGCTGGCCTTTGCAATACTGATATTGCAGATGGAAATAAACCCTCTAAATGTTTTATTCACTAATAAACACTTTTATTCACTATGAACTAAATGTTTCGAAAGTGTTTCATTTCAAGCCTTTAACATGATCCAATGAACGCAAATCACTGAGTGCATTTACATGCACCCTTTAATCAGATCATAATCAGATTTCTGCAGTTATCTAATTATTCAAATGGTCATGTAAACAGCACACTCTGATTTCTCAGATGAGAGTAAGGTCTTGAAATCTGATTAAGCTCAGCTCCCTCTTCACCACTGCAGTCCACTACAGTGACCGCATTACTGCTGCCACCTGACCCAGCCTACAGCCGATCTCACCATCGCTCTTCCCATCACTTGTGAACAAGACCCTGAGATACTTAAACTCCTCCACCTGGAGCAGGGCCCTCTTTCCTCACCTGAAGTGGCCACGCCATCCTTTTCTGGGCTAATAAGGTGTTTTATTAAAATAATGTTATTTTTTCTAAATAAAAAATTAGGACTTTTATTTTGAAAACTGTGTAAAATTACAAAGTAGTCCATATTAATATCATATAAAACATGTACACTTTATAAATGTTGATGTAAACATTCATGAATGTTATGAAGCGTTTTTGTAAAGTGTTATGAATGTGTTATATGTAGACACTCTTTAAGTAAAGTGTTACCAAATATTCTTCATCTTCTAGATGATGTTTGTTCATATTTTCAGGTAAAGTGACGCAATGTTTTAAAATAAAAGCCACGGCATGAAGTTTGAGTTTTACGTTTACGTCTCGTCTTCTTCTGTGAGTTTATTGGCTGGTTGCAAAGCAGAAATCTGATTACTGTCTGACTCATGTAGACCTGGAGGTTCCCCATTATCTGATTACTCAAGTGCATGTAAACACGTTGATCGGATTACTGACAAAATCTGATTTTCTGAGTTATCGGATTATTAAGTGTATGTAAACGCACTCACTGTGGTCAAAATAATGTAGATACTGAATTTCATCCATATCGTACAGCCCTAGTCTGCTCACCTGTTGGTGAAGGCTCTGCAGCTGGCACAGACCTCAGGTAAACTTTGCTTGCAAATGTGCTACAGCTGCAAAGGTCTGAGACGCGAGCGTGACATTAGAAAATGTTGCTTAGCTGGACAAATTGCTGCTTCGTGTGAAACAATTAATCACTGTGCACGGCCACCTGGATCTGGGACCCCAGAGTCCATCATGACATCATTATGTGGGCCGCCCAGGGGACCGGGAAACTGTTGTCACATCTTTGTGGGTGAGACACTCATTAGCCCAAATGGGACTTTATTATTCATTACCTTCCTAAAGGGGTGACACAGCATCGTCTCATAAACCGACTACGAGATTCATAACAGCGATAATTATTATTTATTTCCAACTATCCTTTACAGCCTGGGCCTGAGTCAAAATCTGCATCAAGCTCTGGATAGAGGTTCAGTGAAGCACTCAAAAACTACTTTATCAAGTCAGTGGAATTATCTTTTCAAAAGAAAACAAAGCGTGAACACTTCACAGCCCCAGTGCATTCATGTGTGCTGATGGGCAATTTGATACGTTACTGTTAACAAAGGGAATTATGTCACATTACGTTTTCAGAGCCTCTAGAACACTGAAGAACTGCATGTCCCATAAAACAACAGATTTAGTTAATAAACCACATCCAGTGTATTCATAGCACTGTACTGAGTCATTAAGAAGTAGATACAGCCCTGTAGGTGGATAAACGCCAACAAAACAGACCAGAATGACCACCAAAAAAGATGAAAATATATGTGGACGCTTTAGATGCATCTTCAGAAAACTATATGAGGAGAAGATCGGTTTATTGGTGGACCTGAATAACCTGAACATCTCCAGAGTTCAGAACATTCCAGTGTGTGATATTAAAAAAAAAACTAATAAAACTGCCAAAGCTCTTAATTAAGCTCTGATAAACTCAAACACAGATATAAAGCTGAAGTCAGCTTCTTATTCACCAGCTGCTCATCTGAATTTTCCGTTCCACCTTAAAATGGTGCTACATTTACACTGAGGCGCCTTAAAAGTAGAAGGGATTTTAAAAGTTGGCTAATACGAAGCGACATCAGTTTACCTCAATAAATGCACCAATTTACCTCAATAAATGTATTAATTCACGTTAATAAATGTATTAATCTACCTCAATAAATGCACCAATTTATGCTAATGTATTCATTTGTGTCAATAAATGATTCATTTACCTCAATAAATGCACCTTAATCAACAAACTCCTCAGTCTTTCTCCTGGAGGTGTTTAATGAGCAGCTAACGAGGAGCACAGCAGAGCAGCTGTTGAGTGCGTCTCACTGGCTGATCTAACGCCGCGTCCCAAACCACACACTTCTGTACTTCACCTACTGCACTAGTGAGTGCACTTCTAATGGGATATGCACACACTATTTAGTGAGCTAGTATGCGGTTTGGGACGGGACACAGCAGGAAATTTTGGCTGTCTAGATTTCAGCTTTCATTTGTTATCACTACAGCAACAAATCAAATAAAATCAAGCCAATACAGTTTAATCTATCAGTTAATCCGCTTTGAAAATTAGATCAACGAAGTGTTTTAGTGCCTTTGCTGGATCAGTTATGGATTTATCTCATTCCAAACAGCCACAGCACTGCTGAGTGAACCTGAAACTGCCCACCAAAATACCCCTACAACCCCTACACCCCTGATAAATTCACTGTAGCTCATGACCTCAAAAAAAAGTTTTTTTTTTAATAATGATGTACAACATAACGTATTAGAAAATATAGAAGCTTTCAATAAATAAGGTTTATTTAAACTAATCTGGATGAACTATTATTTCACCTAGAAATGTGGTTTCTTGAGAGCAATGGTCACCAACCCTCCTCCTGGAGATCTACCTTCCTGCAGAATTCAGCTTCAGCCTACATCTAACATGCTGCCCCTCCACTTACCTAACAGTAACAACTGATTCAGTCCATCAAGGACTTCTGAGGAAGGTAATTAGTGGAATTAGTGTGCAGACTGTGGCTGGAATAAGGCTCTGCAGGAAAGGAGATCTCCAGGACCAGGGTGGGTGACCACTGCTCTGGAGTATGTGATTGTTACCAAGCAACAATGGACTGCTGAAGGAGGACAATAATAAGCTCAGTCGCCCATCACAGTAAACTGCGATCATTTTATGAACTGTCATATAACAGAGAACATATTATAACTGTTTAATGCAAAAACCTTCACTTTAAATGTACTTTTTGCTCACTAAATTACAACTGTGGTGACAATGCTATTTCCATTAGCACCTCTATGAAATTTCCAGTCTTATTTAGCAACAAGCTAATGATGTTGTATGTCCCTTTTCCCATGCTGAGCTCCAGGCTCCTTACACAGCGCACTACGTAGAATTATACAACAGTTAGTTCCGGCCACGCGAGCTGATTGGTTGAGAGGCGTTCTAACTGTGCTGTTATTTCACCACAACATCACGGATTTTTCACAAACACTGTATCACTCCGCTAAGACGCTGTTGCTAAGCAACGACTTTGACAGCTGTAGGAGACGCTCAAGACATTTGAACGTTTTTACTTCTTACTTTGCCACAAACAAAAAACGGACACTTTTAAGATCACATTTGACCGACAGCCGATTTGGTCAGACTCTGAAGATGAGACGACACTAAATTCCCAAACGGTCAGTTGGTCTGTGTGGAGCTGGAGAACGAACTGCCAGCTGAGCAGCGAGTGGGCGGAGCTCGTTACTCTGACGTAGCAACGAGCTGCTCGTTAAGGAACTATAATTTGGTGAAGGAACTGCGAACATTAAAACGTATTAAACGCCGCGTTCACAGCCCAGTTTATTAATTTATTACTGTATTTATTTAACTGTTGTATTAAAGCACTAGAACACTCGAGGAGTGTGTTATCGCCAATAACATCACGGCTGTGATGATCTACGGCGACCGAATCACAGCCGTGACGTTATTTCACGAAAACACACTCCCTCTGTGTTCTAGCAACAAGCTAATGATGTTGTTATATGTCCATTATCCCATGCTGAGCTCCATGCTCCTTACACAGTGCACTACGTCGAAATTAAATACTGGCTTCTGTGCAGAAATAGTGGATAATACAGCTAATAAGCAGTCATACTGGAATTTCATATTGGACAGTCTGTGCATTCTGTGCAATTTTATAACTTACATAGCACACTTTATGGACAAGAGGGAGCAAATTGAGCCACTGATTCAGCCTGAGTTTAACGCTAATTAAGGCAGATGGTCATTGGAAGTGTGTAAGACATACAAGTGATATATTCTTTACTTCTTTACACCGCAGTTTTACAGTGAATCATACAGTAGGTACTTTAATTCAAAGCCTGTGATGTTAATGGAGGAGTTGTTTAGCTGGTTAATCAGCCAAGATCCAGTTAAGCCAGGGTCACACAACGTTTACCCCAATTTTAGCCCTGATTCTCAGTCTGAGTCTGAGCTGGTCGGCTCTAGTTTGCAGATGTTTGGGTCAGTCAACAGTTGGAGAGAGAGTCGAGTCGTGTTTGAGGGGCGCTGACTCAGATTGACTGCCTCCTGATCGCGTTTCAGACCAGTCAGAGTTTATCAGACATGATTTTCTCAATACAACTCTGAGAGCAATCTAGTGTAAACTGGTCAACGACTCAATCTGAACAGACTCCTGAAACAGCCAATGAAAACTAAGAGAGCAAAAGAAGAAAATACAGCAATAAACAAAGAAAAATGGTGGAAAGTCTCTCATGTGTGGAGCGAAGCTTTTTAATGAGCCGAGTTTAAGGCACAATCGAGTTTACGTAGATTTAAAACTCTAAAAATACCAAAATGATCACATTTCAAATCATTGATCCTCACTTGAACATGTTTACTTGCTTCTTTACTGTTTCAGCGCAAACGGCAGAGAAACCAGCAGCAGCAGCAGCAGCTCACGTTTGTTTATTTGCGTCTCCGAGTAATGGGAGAACGTGAGCGTTCACATGAGTTCAGTGAGCTTCATTCGGTTCAGCAGCAGCTTAAAAGTTGAGTAGTGTGTGATCTCTAATCGTTTAGTGTGAATCCCCAATATTTCAGTCTGTTCAGACCTTAAGTCGTGTAATGAACCCAAGGCTTTAAGAAAAGTTGTCAGCTCCTCTGTTTAAACAGACCCGGGTTACTTCATCAGTACACCTGGTGCTCTATTACAGTCAAAGATTATTCCATTAACAGCACAAGAATTTTTATGACTTGGTGCAGTAATACAGAACTCAGCTGTTGTCATACGTGAGTGTACATCCAGTATTTTACAACAGCTTCCACCAATCAGATCTGTATTTGAAAGACTTTTTAAAAATGTGGCACTACTGTTTGTTTAGTGTATTTTATCCATTCCAACTTATTCAAGACCCATAAAAATTGTAAAATATTGTGATATATAGATGGTTCATGATGTCTATTTTACCTTATCGCCCACTGTTAACTGCTGCCACTTGTTTATAGCACAAAATGTACTGCTCTGTATATGCAAGATGTTCTTTAACCCCTTAAAATCACAGGCTTATTACATATTAAGGCTTATTATACAGTAACTACAGGGACTTCAATGCAAACTGGCTAAGCTATTCTTAGTTTATATGAAGTGTGTAATAAAACTTTGAGGAGCTGAACACTGAAAGGCATCCACCACACTCTCTTATGCGTACAGTCTTTACGCTTACCCCAATTAAGCCAGTGTTTTCTCTTCCAGTGTTTTGCATTATCCGTTTGCAAAGAATATTTTAGCGCCTTTCATAGATGACAGATTCAATTGTCTGAATGCCTTTTCGGAAATCTCCCTGCTCCGAGTTAATATGAGTACCGGTTTGGATGGCCAGCTTCATGTGAAAAGAAATAGAGGAAAAACTTCGGTCAGATGCAAGTCTGCATAATTGCATTGCTATTGTGAAAGCCACCAAAATGACCCATCATTAATCATATGCCTCATTATCAAAACATAATGAGTCAAATGAGGCCAAGCACTATCTGAATGAAAAAATTAAACATCCATTAGTGGACTCAAAGAAAAGCACTCTTTTGTGAAGAACAGAATTTATCACGGCTCTCTAGATTGTTTCAAGGAATTAATTTGCTCAAGAAACGTTGCAGCGACTGCTACTTGCCTGTGTATCCAGCCAAACATCGGCACTGGTAGGAAACTGGCGACACTTGCACACACGTCCCGTTCCTGCAGTCCTGGGTACAGTTTCTCTGGCCGAGGATTTCAGAGCAGTTGACACCTGGGAGGCAGATATACCATAATATTTTAATAATTGTGTAAAAATAACCAGTTCACAGATAATACAGATGTTTACAGAAGGCCGTTAGGTGAGAACCAGGAAGAGTGGCAGTGAGGGCAGTGCAGGGGTAAGATGAAGATTCAGCCCCACCGGGATCTCGCAGATTGTCAAGAGCTAAAACATTTGATTTTGCAATGGAACTGATGGTATCCTTGGACCAACAAGTGTACTGAATAAGTAATCTGGTTCTGCTCAACCCCCGAAATCCCAGGCTTATTACCTACTGAGGCTTATTATTCAGTACCTACAGGGACTTCAATGCACACTGTCTGAGTTTTTCTTTTTTGGGGGGCTCTGGTCATTTAAGGGGTTAAACTGAGGGGCTGACAGCTTACTTTCTAAATTAGGAGTAGGCTGATTAGCTAGAAAACAGGCTAAAAGATGGATAACAGGTTAAACAACTCCTAAATTAATATTACAGGCTTTACTATGATTCACTATAAACTGTAACAGTGAAAGTAAAGAATGTCACTTAAATATCTTACAAATGTCAGTGTTTTAGTGGGATCTGCCTTAAATTAAACCCAGGCTGTGTGTTTCAAGTGAATCTCCCTGTAGGTATGTATGTATGTATATATATATATAGAGAGAGGGAGAGAGGGAGAGAGAGAGAGAGAGAGTCAGTCAGCTCCTGATAAAAGTAAATTGGAAATGAAGTGCGCCTCTGAGAGACTCGAGGTAAAACATTTTAACACTGAAATGATGTAACGACACTACTTGTATGCAAAATACGCACCATATGTCTCCAGTTCAAATTCAGGAAAGATGAGGACATAAAGTAAAATAAAATACTCATCATCAGGTTACTTGTCAATCATTTCCGATATCCAATCACACTCTCCCTCACACAGGTCTGCCCATGATCAGTCTCTGAATCCAGCATTTAATGTTTTTTGCAACAACAAAACACAGCATGGGCAGAAAATACAAAAATTATAAGTCATGATCAGCTGAAATATTAGCTGGCAAATGATCATCTCTGCATTATCCACAAAAAATGGCATTTTACTGCAAAATTTAGCGCACCGTTTCTATTTACTTGCTGAGTTTAACATATTGGAAAAAAAAGAAACATTACTTTTGCACAAGCCACCTTTTACGTTTTTTTCCAATGTGTTAAATTCAGCAAATAAACAGTAATTGTATATTAAAATGTGTAAAAGTGCGCTCTCTGTAGAAAATCACTCAAAAATAAATATGTAATTTTGACCCAAACGTTTGCACATGACTGCACAATCAGATTCCATGTGCTTGGTCCACTTTTGGGCAGTTAAAAACCACCTCCTCTAGCAGGCTGGCTATGTTCATAATACTAATAAT